>NW_027671175.1:600000-1017410 GCF_964165515.1 Mesoplodon bidens
AGATCATGAGAGATTACTACAAGCAACTCTATGCCAATAAAATGGACAACCTGGAAGAAATGGACAAATTCTTAGAAATGCACAACCTGCCAAGACTGAATCAGGAAGAAATAGAAAATATGAACAGACCAATCACAAGCACTGAAATTGAAACTGTGATAAAAAATCTTCCAACAAACAAAAGCCCAGGACCAGATGGCTTCACAGGCGAATTCTATCAAGCATTTAGAGAAGAGCTAACACCTATCCTTCTGAAACTCTTCCAAAATATAGCAGAGGGAGGATCACTCCCAAACTCATTCTACGAGGCCACCATCACCTTGATAGAAAACCAGACAAGGATGTCACAAAGAAAGAAAACTACAGGCCAATATCACTGATGAACATAGATGCAAAAATCCTCAATAAAATACTAGCAAACAGAATCCAACAGCACATTAAAAGGATCATACACCATGATCAAGTGGGGTTTATTCCAGGAATGCAAGGATTCTTCAATATACGCAAACCAATCAATGTGATACACCATATTAACAAATTGAAGGAGAAAAACCATATGATCATCTCAATAGATGCAGAGAAAGCTTTCAACAAAATTCAACACCCATTTATGATAAAAACCCTGCAGAAAGTAGGCATAGAGGGAACTTTCCTCAACATAATAAAGGCCATATATGACAAACCCACAGCCAACATTGTCCTCAATGGTGAAAAACTGAAACCATTTCCACTAAGATCAGGAACAAGACAAGGCTGCCCACTCTCACCACTCTTATTCAACCTAGTTTTGGAAGTTTCAGCCACAGCAATCAGAGAAGAAAAGGAAATAAAAGGAATCCAAATTGGAAAAGAAGAAGTAAAGCTGTCACTATTTGCAGATGACATGATACTGTACATAGAGAATCCTAAAGATGCTACCAGAAAACTACTAGAGCTAATCAATGAATTTTGAAAAGTAGAGGATACAAAATTAATGCACAGAAATGTCTGGCATTCCTGTACAGTAATGATGAAAAATCTGAAAATGAAATCAGGAAAACACTCCCATTTACCATTGCAACAAAAAGAATAAAATATCTAGGAATAAACCTACCTAAGGAGACAAAAGACCTGTATGCAGAAAATTATAAGACACTGATGAAAGAAATTAAAGATGATACAAATAGATGGAGAGATATACCATGCTCCTGGATTGGAAGAATCAATATTGTGAAAATGATTCTACTACCCAAAGCAATCTACCGATTCAATGCAATCCCTATCAAACTACCACTGGCATTTTTCACAGAACTAGAACAAAAAATTTCACAATTTTTTTGGAAAAACAAAAGACCACGAATAGCCAAAGCAATCTTGAGAACGAAAAACGGAGCTGGAGGAATCAGGCTCCCTGACTTCAGACTATACTACAAAGCTACAGTAATCAAGACAGTGTGGTACTGGCACAAAAACAGAAAGATAGATCAATGGAACAGGATAGAAAGCCCAGAGATAAACCCATGCACATATGGTCAACTTATCTTTGATAAAGGAGTCAGGAATGTACAGTGAAGAAAGGACAGCCTCTTCAATAAGTGGTGCTGGGAAAACTGGACAGGGACATGTAAAAGTATGAGATTAGATCATTCCCTAACACCATACACAAAAATAAGCTCAAAATGGATTAAAGACCTAAATGTAAGGCCAGAAACTATCAAACTCTTAGAGGAAAACATAGGCAGAACACTCTACGACATCAATCACAGCAAGATCCTGTTGGACCCACCTCCTAGAGAAATGGAAATAAAAACAAAGATAAACAAATGGGACCTAATGAAACTTCAAAGCTTTTGCACAGCAAAGGAAACCATAAACAAGACCAAAAGACAACCCTCAGAATGGGAGAAGATATTTGCAAATGAAGCAACTGACAAAGGATTAATCTCCAAAATTTATAAACAGCTCATGCAGCTCAATAGCAAAAAAACAAACAACCCAATCCAAAAATGGGCAGAAGACTTAAATAGGCATTTCTCCAAAGAAGATATACAGACTGCCAACAAACACATGAAAGAATGCTCAACATCATTAATCATTAGAGAAATGCAAATCAAAACTACAAAGAGATATCATCTCACACCAGTCAGAATGGCCATCATCAAGAAATCTAGAAACAATAAATGCTGGAAAGGGTGTGGAGAAAAGGGAACAATCTTGCACTGCTGGTGGGAATGTGAATTGGTACAGCCACTATGGAGAACAGTATGGAGGTTCCTTAAAAAACTAGAAATAGAACTACAATATGACCCAGCAATCCCACTACTAGGCATATACTCTGAGAAAACCATAATTCAAAAAGAGACACATACCAAAATGTTCATTGCAGCTGTATTCACAATAGCCCGGAGCTGGAAACAACCTAAGTGTCCATTATCGGATGAATGGATAAAGAAGATGTGGCACATATATACAATGGAATATTACTCAGCCATAAAAAGAAACGAAACTGAGCTATTTGTAATGAGGTGGATAGACCTAGAGACTGTCATACAGAATGAAGTAACTCAGAAAGAAAAAGACAAATACTGTATGCTAGCACATATATATGGAATTAAAAAAAATGTAATGAATAACCTAGGGGGAAAACGGGAACAAAGACAGAGACCTACTTCAGAATGGACTTGAGGATATGGGGAGGAGGAAGGGTAAGCTGTGACAAAGTGAAAGAGAAGCATGGACATATATACACTACCAAATGTAAGGTAGATAGATAGTGGGAACCAGCCGGAGAGCACAGGGACATAAGCTCGGTGCTTTGTGACCGCCTGAGGGGAGGGATGGGGAGGGTGGGAGGGAGGGAGATGCATGAGGGAAGGGATGTGGGAACAGATGTAAATGTATAACTGATTCACTTTGTTATAAAGCAGAAACTAATAAAAAAAATTATCTTTGAGCCGAAAAGGAAAAAAAAGAAGTAATCAATAATAATTATTAATATACTCTCACAAATAAAAAAAAAAAGAATCCAGCCATAGAGCAACTAAGCCCGTGCACCACAACTACTAAGACTGGGCTCTAGAGCCCGCAAGTCACAACTACTGAGCCCACGTGCCACAACTATTGAAGCCCATGCACCTAGAGCCCGTGCTCTGGAACAACACAAGCCACCGAAATGTGAAGCCCGTGCACAGCAACGAACACCCAACACAGCCAAAAAAAAAGAATCCAGTAAACATTTGCCTGGGTGGTGATAGGATATGTTTTCCAGGTTATATGAGGCTCACTTGGTATAAAATCAATGCACACACCGAAAGTGTACAGTTTATTTACTTTTATATCCATACCCATTCATGATGCAGTGGTGATGGGAATATTTTCTAGAAAGTTGGCACCAGTAACAATGATGTTTAGGGGAACATAAATCAAGGGAAACACAACACAAAAAGTTCACATACACACACAGAATCATACCAATCATTTCACATACAGACACACCCAGTCTCATGCACACAAACCTACACCACCTAACCGTAATACAGCTTCTGCCTGGGACTATAGTAATTGGTCACATTACTTGTAAATCACTTTCTATCACCAGGACCCCTACTCTCATTCCCAGCGCAAATTTGGAATCAATTTGCCCTCTACACTAAAACCAGCAAGAATGTCCCACTTTCTCATCTTCAAAGTTCTTCCTCCCCAAGTGACTGATTCCAGAATGCATACCGTTTTCACGTTCTGTGAAGGCCACCTGCAATTACAGAAGAGAAAACACTATGAGGATAAGATCACAGTAATGCTCAGGTCTTTTGTTCATTTGCTGACAGCAGAAAACCTCATAAGAAACAGTGGTCCAGGGAACCCAGCAAGGGTTATCAGAGCAAACCTACTCAGGCTGAAAGGCAAGAACTTTGCTGGGAGGATGGAACTTCCAAGTCCATTTAGGTTGGAAATTACAGAGTTCTTTTCCTACAGGAAAAATCGCTGCAGAAGAGAGAGCTCCGTACTCTACAGGCTGTAATGGATGCTGTCAATTTTAATGTCCTGTGGAATCAGGCACCATGAGTTGGTAATAGACTCTCACTCCACAATCTCCCAACCAAGCGAGTTGTATATATCTGGAAGGAATACCCTCAAATATTCATAACTTAATTCTATTGAAAGAGAAATAAAGCAATATTTCTATCTCAGACCAGAAAAAATCCAGCTTACCTTGGGGATCCACGGAGGCTTTTCTTCTGTCCTATCACGGTGCAGGTCATGAGCCACATCCTCAGGGAGAGCTGGAGGGACACAGAGTAACAATTAGGAAACTGGTAAAGCTGCTCAGGAAATACTCAGGGGCTTTCTTCTCGATGAGGACATGGGGTGGTGTGTATGGATGTGGGAGGTTAGTAAGTGTGGGCTGAGCTGGTGTTGGGCCATCCTCTTTGGCGGATGAAGGAAGGCAAAGGACAAGAGGAAGGAAATGAAAACAGAGCTTTGGCTTTCTAGCTAAGGGGAGCCTCATCAGAAGGGAAGGGTCGATCTAAAAAATGGTAAACACTAAAATGCATGCTCTGTTTCAATGACACAGACCCATGACCCATCCTGCCTCTTTTGAGTTTCTGCTAAATTGCCACTGTCTCTTGATTTTTTCCAGATCACTCTTTCCCCAGCATCCACAATGCCAACTACTGCATTTATCATGTCTTCTGTTGTATGATATTTTATACCTGATTAACAGCAACCTCCATTAAAGGACTGAATTCAGTCCTAGACAAAATATGCTATATTTATTCACGAATCACTTGTCTTAAAGAAAATCAAATACACAAGATTTGACAAAACTGAAATCCTACCATTTAGATACCACCACTATCAATCGTATCATATTTTACTCCCAGTCTTTGTTGTCTATAAAATATACGTATGCCCACTGTGACAGGGGTTGCCCATACTCTAGGGAGCTGTTCCATAAGTGGGACACTTCGTTATGAGGAGGGAGCCCAGACTGAGTACAGCCTGTCTCTAACCCAGCTGTGCAGGAGAAGTGTACAGCCTAACAGTCAGGTTCCACTTTGAGTCCTTGGGTGTGGGCTACAGGAATTGACCAATTCTAAGGCTTATGGTAATGTTATCCAATACAATAAAATAGCTCCCTGATTCTTATCTGCTTTTGGCCTTGTTTAAGCAATGACACCAGCACTGACAGATATGACCTGTACTGTATACATGGGGTCTCACACCTCTCAGAATCTGGGAGCTGACCAGGAGAATGCAGGTCCTGAGGTGAATTTCACATTAATGACTGTGCCAAAGTCAACTGATAAGTCCACCCATAGCTGCCCTGGATTCTGTGACCACTAAGGCCACCTGATGGGCAAGGTCTGGACCTTTGGAGATGCTAGGACTTCCAGCCAAGGATACGGATGCAGGGACTCCCTTGCTCCATGACTGAGGATCCCTTGGCTGAGTGGTAAGTGCAGGTCAGGGATCCAGAGCACCCACATTGGGACCCACCCCTGGGTTCTCAGTTTGGCTTTTCCACTTAGGAGGTCAAGAGCTGAGAACATTTATCTCTGCACCATCTCCTTCTGAGGAAAAGGAATATTAACCAAATCTGGGCAACAGCTGTGTTGAGGGAAGAACAAGGTAGTGTACAGACAGTGTGCAGTGGTGATGAGGTTTGTTGCCAGGTGAATTGTGCTGTGTAAGAGGGAAATATCTCATGAGGAAACACACACATGATCACGCATGCAGGTTTACAATCACACCACATAGGCTCACACATGGACCCCACCCCAACCCTGATACACACAAACCCACATCATCTAAATGATGCAGTTACTTCCAGAACCATAGAACTTGGGCATGACTCTTTACTGGGAAATCAGTCTCTAGCTCTACACCCCCAGCCCTCATCCCTGTAGGGACCCTGAATCAGGGTGTCTCTCCAAGCAAAGCCAGCAAGAGAGTCCCACCTTCTTCATCATCTAGGTTGTTCCTCAGCACAGGGGTGATCTCTGAATACATACCGTTTTTGTTTGCTGTCCAATCCACCTGTGATTAGAGAAGAGAAAACAGTGTAAGGATCTCAGCATCATGTGCTCTGTGGACACAGGTATTTCATCTCTTCTTTTGTCCTCAGAAAAGCAAATGGGAAACTGTTGTTGAGTCAATGGCCCCAAAAGAAACCAGAGAAGACAGCTGTGGTAAAGGCTCGATCTTTGCCTGGAAGACCTCTCAGGTCCACTTTGAGGAGCAAATACAAAAGTCTATTTCAAGGAGGGAAATTTTCTGCTGAGGAAAGTGTGTCTGACTCTACAGTTTCTAAGTGATGTTGCCATTTTTTAAATGGCCTTTTGAATAAGTTATCTGTTGGGAAAGAGCTTCAATCAGCATGCATCCAACCAAGCAAAATTGTATACATCAGCTGTCTTGAACATTGTAGATCTTCAGATCTGAAATCAATTGGAAAAGAAAGAAATGAAGCAAACTTTTAATCTCTGATAAATAAGGGGAGCTTACCCTGGAGGTAGAAGGAGCCTCTTCAACTGCCCTCACATAGGGCAGTTCCTCCAAACGGTCCTCATGGGGCTCTAGGAGGACACAGAGTAAGTGTCAGGACACTGGTGATGCTGCTCAGGAATTACTCAGAGAGCCTCGTTAATGTGGACACAGGGTGGGAGTGTATGGATGCAGGTGGTTACTGAGTGTGGACTGAGGTGCTGTTGGACAAACCTCCCTGGTGGGTGGAGGAAGGCAAAGGGGAGGAACATTTCAGAAATGAGGAAGAGAACCTTTAGCTTTCTAGCTGTAGGGAACCTAATCAATTTGAAAGTGTCAGTCTGAAAAAGCTTGAACACTAACATTGCACTATGTTTCAGTATAGAGTCCCACGGCCCCTCTGCCCATTTGAAAGTCCCTCCAAATCCCCCTTCTTCTTGAAATGTTACAAGACTCTTTCAGCTTCCTTCTAATCAAATATGTTGCTCCTTCATTCATCGTCCATTCTGTTGGATTGTTGACTTATTTTATTGTGATGAAATATACATATTTATGCTTTTCCTAATTTTGAAGTATACAGTTCACTAGCATTTCTAACTTTCACAATGCTGTGTACCCATCAACACAATCTACATCTTAATCTTTTGCATCATTTCAACGTAACCTCTGTACCCATTAAATCATAATCCACCTTACTCCTGCCTCCTGACCTTGGTCATTTCTACTTCCGGTGTCTGTGAGTTTGCCTACACTAGGTACCTCATACAAGTGGAATCATATAATATTTGTCTTTCTGCGCCTGCCTTATTTCACTAACAATAATATAATTTTTATATTATTTGGATCATTCATTTTGTAGAATAAGTCAAACTGTAATTCCTTTTTATGGTTGAAAATTATTCCATTCTGTGTAGATATCACATTTTATTTATCCATTCATCACCTCATGGACTTTGGATTGTTTCTATCTATTGGCTACTAAGAATAATGCTACTATGAACATTAGTGTACGCATTTCTCTATGGCACCATAATGGTGACAAATAATACTGTACATATTTCAAATATCATTGAATATAACAACACAAGGTGTGACTCTTAGGTGAACTATGGACTTTTAATTAGTAAAAATATACTTACATTGTTTCACTAATTGTAACAAATGTACTTCACCTATGCTATATATTATTAATAGCTGAAACTGGAGTGATAGGATACAGGAATTTTCTGTATGGATGTACAACTTTTATGTCAGTATAATCCTGTTCTAAATAATGTCTAATAATTTAAAGAAATCTCAAAACATGGTTTCAGGGAGGGATGTGTTGTTGCTAACGTTCAAAAATCAGCTAATGTCTAAACCATAACTAGAGACCATCTTCCCTCTTAAACATGAACCAAATTTTGAATTTTAAATGTATGTTTACTTCCATGGTTAAAACAGTACCAGCTGGCTTAGTAAGTTTCAATTTGAACACATGGAATAAAAGAAGAATACTGCTTAATATTTCATAGCTATTTCTTAAATATGAGGCACTGAATAAACTAGAATAATTACTCTTGAGAGAACCTAATGAAAAATTTTCCACAGTACCTTCAGCTGGGTCATTTATAGCGTGCACCCTAAAATGTGGCCAGATGCGGATCTTTTTCAGCCAGCCTGGGATTGATATTCTTGACCTCTGATGAGTGTTTCTTCTTCTCGCATTCTGGGAGCAGCATCCTGGGAAATGCATTACAATAGAGACAACTATTGACATCATGCTGGCAGAAGACCATGGGGAAATTACCAATAATTTATTTACAGTTCAATCCTTTGGTCCCTTTCCTCACCAGCTGCCCAGCAGAGCCTCCTGAATCAAAGTTGGACTTAGGAAGATCTTGCAGTTTGCTATGCAGTGAAAACACCCAACAGACAGGTTTTGTGGGCAAATATCTTTATTTAACTGAGAATGTCTAGAAACTCAGCAAACCATTGGGACAATGACTGATGGACTGGATTCAAATCCCGTTTAGAAGAAGCATGTACTTCGGAAAGATATATAGATCCCTCTTTGCCTCAGTTCCCTGTTCTGAGATGTAGGAATGCTAATATGGCCTACTTTTAGCATTATGTCATGGGGCCAAAAATGATTGAATATAGGTAAAATGTTTGAAAAATAAAGGACCGGTGCTTCAAAAAGCTCTATAAGTGTTCAATCCTGAATGATGGCAAGAATAAGCTGGATATTTCATAGCTGTTGAAAGGAGAGGATGGATTTGACGGCAACAAGTAAAGGAGGGATTCAAGTTTACTCTTCAGCTTTTTCATGGGAACAATGCTTTACAGCTCATGGAGAATATCCATGATCATGTCTGACACCTAGCCCTGTTGGGGGTGAAGGGGAGGGCAAAGTGGGGGTTGTAACCCTTATGTTATGGTGGAGGGTGTGGAAATTTAGAGAGAAAAGTGACTGTCCAAGAGTCACAACCACGATGAATGATGGATTATGGACAGGACAGAGAGAGCCAGTGCCTACCCTGAGCTCAATACGTGGGGTAGATCTCTGGGGTTTCTCTTCACCTTATGCAGTGTTCCTTGCCCAGCACACAGAAACACAGCCGGCACAAGTGATGGAAGACAGACTTTCCACAGGAGAAGGACATTTCGTTTCCTTAGCACAGAATCCGATAGTGAATATTAGCCTCAAAGGAGAAAGGTGGAGTGAATTTCCTCCATCTACTCCTGGAGGCTCCTTCTTTCTCGGACTCCTTCAGAAATGGCTGTGGCATGTGGGTACAAGCATGGGCTCCCTGCAAAAGGAAGGAGGCCTGCCTAGCACTAGGTGCTTCAGGTAAGGGGGAAGGACTCATCCCGAGGCTCTAATAGGAAACAGTTAGAAAGAGGGAAGTGGCAGAGAGATGCATCATAACCATTCAGAATGCTATGAGACCTACTAAGAGATGAGATTTCTTATTAAATGAAGTTGTAATTGAACCAGTAGTAGGCATGCTGAAACCCAGTTTTGTTCATTAAGAATCCAGCCATGGAGCAACTAAGACCGTGCACCACAACTACAAAGCCTGTGCTCTAGAGCCTGCAAGTCACAACTACTGAGCCCAAGTGCCACAACTATTGAAGCCCATGCACATAGAGCCCGTGCTCTGGAACAAGAGAAGCCACCGAAATGAGAAGCCCGCGCACTGCAACGAAGAGCCAACACAGCCAAAAGAAAAAAAATCCAGTAAACATTTGCTTGGGTGGTGATAGGATTTGTTTTCCAGGTTAAATGAGGCTCACTTGGTATAAAATCAATGCACACACTGAAAGTGTACAGTATATTTATTTTTATATCCATACCCATTCATGATGCAGTGGTGATGGGAATATTTTTTAGAAAGTTGGCCCCAGTAACAGTGATGTTTAGGGGAACATAAATCAAGGGAAACACAACACAAAAAGTTCACATACACACACAGAATCATCCCACTCATTTCACATACAGACACACCCAGTCTCATGCACACAAACCTACACCACCTAACCGTAATACAGCTTCTTCCTGGGACTATAGTAATTGGTCACATTACTTGTAAATCTCTTTCTATCACCAGGACCCCTACTCTCATTCCCAGCACAAATTTGGAATCAGTTTGCCCTCTACACGAAAACCAGCAAGAATGTCCCACTTTCTCATCTTCAAAGTTCTTCCTCCCCAAGTGACTGATTCCACAATACATACCGTTTTCATGTTCTGGGAAGGCCACCTGCAAATACAGAAGAGAAAACACTATGAGGATAAGGTCACAGTGATGCTCAGGTCTTTTGTTCATTTGCTGACAGTAGAAAACCTCATAAGAAACAGTGGTCCAGGGAATCCAGCAAGGGTTACCAGAGCAAACCTACTCAGGCAGAAAGGCAAGAACTTTGCTGGGAGGATGGAACTTCCAAGTCCATTTAGGTTGCAAATTACAGAATTCTTTTCCTAGAGGAAAAATCGCTGCAGGAGAGAGAGATCCATACTCTACAGGCTGTAATGGATGCTGTCAATTTTAATGTCCTGTGGAATTAGGAACCATGAGTTGGTAATAGACTCTCACTCCACATTCTCCCAACCAAGGGAGTTGTATATATCTGGAAGGAATACCCTCAAATATTCATAACTTAATTCTATTGAAAGAGAAATAAAGCAATATTTCTATCTCAGACCAGAAAAAATCCAGCTTACCTTGGGGACCCACGGAGGCTTTTCTTCTGTCCTATCATGGTGCAGGTCAACCGCCACATCCTGAGGGAGAGCTGGAGGGACACAGAGTAATTGTCAGGACACTGGTGATGCTGCTCAGGAATTACTCAGTGGCTTTCTTCTCGATGAGGACATGGGGGGTGTCTATGGATGTGGGAGGTTAGTAAGTGTGGGCTGAGCTGGTGTTGGGCCTTCCTCTTTGGGGAAGAAGGAAGGCAAAGGACAAGAGGAAGGAAATGAAAACAGAGCTTTGGCTTCTTAGCTAAGGGGAGCCTAATCAGAAGGGAAGGATCGATCTAAAAAACGGTAAACACTTAAATGAATGCTGTGTTTCAATGACAGAGACCAATGACCCCTCCTGCCTCTTTTGAGCTTCTGCTAAATTGCCACTGTCTCTTGATTTTTCCCAGATCACTCTTTCTCCAGCATCCACAATGCCAGCTACTGCATTTATCATGTCTTCTGTTGTATAATATTTTATAACTTGATTAACAGCAACCTCCTTAAAGGACTGAATTCCATCCTAGACAAAATATGCTATTTTATTCACTAATCACTTGTCTTAAAGAAAATCAAATACACACGATTTGACAAAACTGAAGTCCTACCCTTTAGATACAGCCACTATCAATCGTATCATATTTTTCTCCCATGCTTTGGTTTCTGTATAATGTAAGTATGCCCACTGAGTCAGCGGCTGTCCATACTCTAGGGAGCTGTTCCATAAGTGGGACACTTCGTTATGAAGAGGGAGCCCAGACTGAGCACAGCCTGTCTCTAACCCAGCTGTGCAGGAGAAGTGTACAGGCTAACAGTCAGGTTCCACTTTGAGTCCTTGGGTGTGGGCTACAGGAATTGACCAATTCTAAGGCTTATGGTAATGTTATCCAATACAATAAAATAGCTCCCTGATTCTTATCTGCTTTTGGCCTTTTTAAGCAAAGACACCAGCACTGACAGATATGACCTGTACTGTATACATGGGGTCTCACACCTCTCAGAATCTGGGAGCTGACCAGGAGAATGCAGGTCCTGAGGTGAATTTCACATTAATGACTGTGCCAAAGTCAACTGATAAGTCCACCCATAGCTGCCCTGGATTCTGTGACCACTAAGGCCACCTGATGGGCAAGGTCTGGACCTTTGGAGATGCTAGGACTTCCAGCCAAGGATACGGATGCAGGGACTCCCTTGCTCCATGACTGAGGATCACTTGGCTGAGTGGTAAGTGCAGGTCAGGGATCCAGACCACCCACATTGGGACCCACCACTGGGATCTCAGATTGGGTTTTCCACTCAGGAGGTCCAGATCTTAGAACATTTATCTCTGCACCATCTCCTTCTGAGGAAAAGAAATATTAACCAAATCTGGGCAACAGCTGTGTTGAAGGAAGAACATGCAACCACGTTCAGAAAACAAGTAAGGGTCCTGTGCCTGAGCTAACCTTAGGTACTTCAAAAAAACTCCGTAAGTCTCTTAGCCCCTTAGAGGGGATGAAAACAATATTTGAGTTATAAGTAACTGGTCCCAATTCCCTTAGTCTGGAATACTGAAACAAAAGTTCTACAGCAGGGGAATCCTCATAAAGACACAGCACCGGCCAGGCTTTACCCCAGCCTTGGAAGAACTGGGAAGGATAAGAGCAAGGCAGGCCTGAGGAAAGGTCAGAGGGTAGGCAGGACTGGGGTGTGGGGAGCAGGGGCAGGGCTGTCTGGACGGAGAAATGTGTTGTAAGGAGAGCAGTGACCCTGCGTCGTGCTGCCCTGAGTCTCTGTCCTGGGCCTGGTCAACTCCAGGAGACCAGGTCAGCAGGGCTGTGAAAGCAAGTGTGTCAAGATGCCCAGCAGCCCCTTCACACAGCCCTCTAGAATTTCTGCCGCCCATTGAGGGTCTCTAGGGGCAGCTGGACGTGGACCCCTCTCAAATGGAAGCATGTCAGCACATCAGCCTTGGGGAAGTGCAGAGGCTGAGATGAGGTCAAGGAGACTGAGCACATGCAGTGATCCGAGAGGACGTGTTCTGTGACTCATCCATCTCTGGGACTGTCCTTTACAAGAGGAAAAAACAGTGAGGACAAAACATGAGGTGAAGCCACAAGTCCTGAAAGTGCAGAGGGAGACAGTTCACTTCTCATCCACCACCTCACCCTTTCTAGAAGAACTTGGTCTCAAGTTTCAAGGGCCCATGAGAGTTTTGACGCACAGGTTCTGTCCATCATAGGTCAATATGCAAAAGAAAACAAACTCTCCTGTGCACAATATCCTAGATGTGCTAACCAGAAAACAAACTTCCATATTAGGCAGTGACAAGCACAAGAAAGAGCAGCTCATGTGCAAAAGATCAGTTTTGATGAGCAAATCAAGAAAAGGTGATTATAGAGCACAGTCACGTCTAAGGACACAATTTCTCTCTGTTGTATCATTAAAATGTGAAAAAAACAAGTCAGAACTCTACACATATTTCATTCTTCTTTCTGATTTCATATCCACCTTCCTCAGTCTCCAAAGCAGGAGATATAACCCTAAAGTTCCAGGAACCCTCTGCCATTAGATCCTACGTAAGTGTTGTTCCTACCTGTATCCTTTTCCTTATCACGGCCACAAATGCTATCCAAAGTCGATTCTGTAGAAACACGAACATGAATTTACCAGTCTTATGGATACATTTAAAATGTGACTAATGTGACTGAGTAATTGGATATTTTATTTTGTTTTATTTTAATACACTAAGATAATCATTGATTGAATTAAATAAATTATAACAGGCACAACTAGCTAGTGGCTACCACACTGTAATACACATCCCTCTCTCTCTCTCTCTCCATATATATGTATATATATATATATAATATATGGAGAATGTTACCACCACTCCCCTGTTTATTCATTTCTGTATGTTGTATCAATTAAAGATGACTATTTGCTGATGGTTTAACGAAGGTAAAACCTCTGCCCCGTGAAGGTACTTAGCCCAAGGGGTAAGAGGGATGCGTCCCTCTGCTGGTTTCCCTGGTAACCGATGAGCCCATCTGCTGTCAAGTCCCCCTTTAACTGGTAGCCTGCCTATTCCGCCCAGAGAGAAGCATGCTGCTACTGCTGCTGCTGCGTTCTGCCTGCCATCGGCTATCTACAGTGGGATGTCTCTCCAGGACCACTTTGCTTCTGACGTGAAAGATCTCCCATTTATTAAACCATGAATGTCTCTGTCCCTGACTCCGGGCTCTTTCCTTAGCCCTGAGGCTGAGCAAGTACAGGGCTTGCAGGCGTGAGAGGTGCAGCCCAACACCTTCTGCAAGGCAGTTTGCTGGCCAGATTTGATGATTCATTTGTAGGTGTTTCCTAGGCTCATGCATACCTGCCAGGCACTCATGAGACCCTGGGGACACTGAAACAGTTATGTCAACACCGAGATCCTAGAGGAATTCCCGACAGGTGTTCCACTTGAGGGGAGAGGTAATGAGCATGGCCCAGTGCACCTGTGCTAGACATAATCAGCGAGCAGGTGCAGAAGGGAGGGAGGGACATTCACTCACTTCATGAAGCCATCCTTCTCACCACTGCCTCTGAAAAATCCAGGAAAGGAAGGGACAAAATGCCCTCAGAAGGTAAATGGCCTGTACACTGAAAACTACAAACCACTGCTGAAAGAATTAAACAAGGAACAAATCATTGAAATGACATATCATATTAATAGACTGGAGACTTATTATAGTTGACATTTCTACACTACCGAAAGGTAAATATAAATTCATTGTAATACCTATCAAAATCCCAATGTCATTTTCAAAGAAATAGAAAAAAAAAAGATCCTAAAATACATATGGAATCACTAAGGACTCCAAACAGACAAAACAATCCTGAGACCAAAGAACATAGATGGAGGCTTCCCACTTCCTGACATCAAAACACATTACAAAGCCACAGGAATCAATACTGTACAGTACGGACATAGAAACAGATACATAGGCCTAAAGACCAGAATAAATAACCACCAGGAAAACTCATAGATACATGGCCAAATGAAATTCACCAAGCTTCTAAGACAACAAATAGGGAAAGTATAGTTTTTTCAACAGTCAATAGGATGAAAATATAACTTACAGAAAGATTATAAACATATAATAGAAAAGGAGCAAATGTCCAAAACATATAAGAAAAACAATACAAATCAAATGAAAACTAAGTTAAAAAATTAAAAAGGGTAAATAAATGGGTTAAGAAATGTGCAAAGACTTAAATAAGATATTTCCTGAAAAAGACATACAAATGGCTAACAAATATAGGAAAAATTTCACAACCTCACTAATCATCAGGGCAATGCAAATGAACACCTCACACTTGCTAGGCTGTGTATTATAAAGAAAAAAATTAACAGCTTAAGGCTAAGATGTAGGGAATTGGAAACTTTGTACACTGCTGGTGTGAATGTAAAATGGTGCAGCTCTTATGAAAAAGAGTACGGGGGTTCCTTATAAATTTATAAACAGAAATATCATATGATTCAGCAATCACAGTTCTGGGTATATATCCAAAGGAAATTAAATCAGTATCACAATGAGATGAACTTAGGTTCATTGCAGCATTCTCCACAATAGCCTAGATATGCAACCAACTTCACAAAACAAGTAAGGGTCCTGTGCCTGAGCTAACCTTAGATACTTCAAAACAACTCTGTAAGTCTCTTAGCCCCTTAGAGAGGATTAAAGCAATATTAGTGTTAAAAGTAACTTGTCCCAATTCCCTTAGTGTGGAATACTGAAAGAAAAGTTCTACAGCAGGGGAAGCCTCATAAACACACAGCACCTGCCAGGGTTTACCCCAGACTTGGAAGAACTGGGAAGGATAAGACCAAGGCAGGCCTGAGGTAAGGTGAGTGGGTAGGCAGGACTGGGGTGTGGGGAGCAGGGGCAGGGCTGTCCGGATGGAGCAGTGTGTTGTAAGAAGAGCAGTGACCCTGGGTCCTGCTGCCTGAGTCTCTTTCCTGGGCCTGGTGAATTCCAGGAGACCAGGTTAGCAGGTCTGTGAGAGCCAGTGTGTGAAGCGAGCCCAGCAGCCACTTCACAGAGTCCTCTAGAATTCCTGCCAGGCATGAAGGGTCTTTAGGATCAGCTGGACGTGGAGCCCTCTCAAATGGAAGCATGTCTGCACATCAGCGTTGGGAGGTGCTGAGGCTGAAATGAGGAGACTGAGCACATGCATTGATCCCAAAGTATGTGTTCTGTGACTCATACACCTCTGGGAGAGCGCTTTCCATGAGGAATAAACAGTGAGGACAAAAGTAACATGAAGCTACAAGTCCTGAAAGTGTTGACGGAGACAGTTCAAGTCTCATCCACCACCTGACACTCACTGTAAGAACTTGTTCTCTAGTGTCAAGTGACTATGAGAGTTTTGTTCCCACTAGGATATGGCCATCATACGTGAATGTAAAAAGGAAACCAAAATCCTGGTGCAAAATACTCTGCAGGTACAAAACAGAAACGAACCTTTCATCTTTGGCAGTGAAAAAGCAATGAAAGAGTAATCTTGTGAGAAAGAAAATTTCTGAATGGCAAAGCAAGAAAAGATGACTATAAGCACAGTACAGTCAAAGGACATGGACACAATAACTCTATTATATCATTAAAATTTGGAAAGAGCAAATCAGAATCCTACACATATTTCCTTCTTCCTGATTTCATCTTCACCTTCCTTAGTTTCTAAAGAACCGGTGGAACCCTAGTGTTCTAGGAATTGTCTCCCTTTAGATCCTACCTGAGAGTTGTTCGCTATGTGAATCGTCATCAGCATCAGTGCTATGTATGCTCTCCAAGATCCATTCTGTACAAACACAACCATGAGCATAAAGTTATTATACAAGTTGACCCACCCATTTCTCCTACTGGACTTGCTGGCTCACAAGGCATCACCCTGGTCTTCCCTCCAGGTTCTCAGACCTCCCCTGTGCTCTGTGCAGACAGAGTCCTTCAATAAGATATTGATCACAGTTGAAAATTTCAAATGAGGGAGAGATGCTGAGAAAATCACCTTTCGACCCCTCACTTCTATAAACCCATTTATAGCTTTCACCGTCAACCTTACCAACCTGAAATTCCAGATGGTACAGACACACTTCATACATGGCTAGTGTGACCAAGGAATTGTGTGTTTTTTGCGTTTTTTAATAGAATGAGTTAAGTCTTGTTTGAACTAAATTAATTATAAATAGACACATTTGGTTAGTGGCTACCACACTGGAAAGCTCAGCTCTAAGAAATCCAAAGATGAGAAAGAGGCAACCAGCCACCCTTCCCATGGTTATTCTTTACTGCAGAAAATTTGATGGCCTGGCCTGATCATACGTATGTAGGTATATCTTGGGCTCTTGGACCCACGCCAGGCATTGGGAGAATCCTGGGGGACACTAAAATAGTACAGTCAACACTCAGATCCAAGAGGAATTCCCAGCAAGGGGCCCACTTGTAGACAGAGGTGAAGGGCATGGCCCAGTACACCTGTATTAGATATAACCAGAGAGTACGTGCAGGGGGAGGGAGGGATTTCACTCTCTCCATGAGTCCATCCTTCTCAATCCTGACTTTAGAAGACCTGAGGAAGGCAGTGGAAAAGGCCCCGTAGGAGGTGAAAAATTTGTATACTGAAAACTACAGGATATTACTGAAAAAAATTAAGGAAGAGACAAGTAATTGGAATGACATACCATGTTCATAGACTGGAGTATTAAATACTGTTGGAATTTCTATACTACATAAAGGGATGTACACATATATCACAACAACCCACAAAATTCCATGTCATTATTATAGAAGTGGACAGAATCCTAAAATACATATGGAAACCCCCAAGTAGATAAAAGAATCTTGAGAGCAAAGAGCAATGATGGAGATTAACACCTCTTGAACTCAAAACACATAACAATGCCAGAGTAGTCAAAACAGTCTGCTACTGGCATCAAGACAGTGAGATTGACCAATGAAATATAATAGAGAGACCCCAAATAAACGCACATATATATGGCCAACTGATCTTTGCCAAGGTTCTAAGATTACCAAGTGAAGAAAGGATAGTCTCTTCAACAATCAACAGAATGAAAAGGCAACCTATAGGATGGGAGGAAAAATGTGTAAACCTTGTATCTGAATAAGAGACCAATATCCAGAATATATAAGAAACTACTACAAGTCAATTTCAGAAAAACAGCGGGCAAATAACTGAGTTTAAAAATGGGTAAAAAGCTTCACTAGACATTTCTCCATAAAGACATACAAGTGGTCAATCTACATATGAAAATTTGCTCAACCTCGCTAAGCATCACGGAAATGGAAATCAAGCCACAAGGAGATATCACTCACACCTGTTAGGATGTGTATTATAAAAAGATAATTAGGGCTTCCCTGGTGGCACAGTGGTTGAGATTCCCCCACCGATGCAGGGGACACATGTTCGTGCCCAGGTCTGGGAGGATCCCACATGCCGCTGAGCAGCTTGTCCCATGAGCCATGGCCGCTGAGCCTGTGTGTTTGGAGCCTGAGCTCCACAACGGGAGAGCCCACAACAATGAGAGACACATGTACGGCAAAAAAAAAAAAAAAAAAAAAAAGAAAGAAAATTAATGGATGCTGGGAAAGATGTGAAGAAGTGGAACTTCTGTACCCTGTTTTGTACCATGTAGTAATGTAAAATCGTGTAGCCATTATGGAAAACAGAATGGAGGTCCCCTAAAAATTATTAAGAGAACTCTCATAAAATCCAGCAATCACTCATTTAGGTTTATATACAAAGGAGATAAAACAAGAATGTCCAAGAGATATCTACAATCTCATGTCCATGGCAGCATTATACACAATACACAACATAGGAAAACTGCCTAGTGTCCATGGGAAGATGAATTAATAAAGAAAATGTTGTGTATACATACAGTGGAATGTCATTCAGTCTATGAAAAAGAAGGAAATCCTGCCATTTGCAGCAACACGAAAGAACTTGGAGGACATTTGTAAGAGCGATATAAGCCAGTCACATAAGGTCAAAAACTGAAAGAAAACTCCTAGAAGCAGAGGGTAGAAGGGTGGTTCCAAGAGCTGGCAGGAGGTTGACATGGGGAGTCTCTGTTCAATGGTTAGAATGTGTTATTTCAAAATGGAAAAGTTCTAGACACATGCTGTACAACAAGGTACATGTAGTCAACAGGACTGCCTGGACATTTCAAAACTTGTTAAGAAGTTGGATTTCATCGTATGTGTCCTTTTACAACAATAAAATACACATATGTAAAATAAATACAAAGTGAAAAAAGGGGAAAAAAGAAGAAAAATAAGGAAAGGGAGTCAACAGAGGGAAAGAAGGAAGCAGGAAGGGTCTCGAATATACACAGGTATCAGGAGATAATGGGAGAGAAGCTCCTCTCCCCAGGCTTTAAAGAAGACATCTCTCCAGAGTTCACTCCAGCAAGAGGGGGCTGTCCTTTCTCTTCCCCATTCAAGCAGAAGTGCCAATAGCATCCTAAGTGTGGCCCAGGCTGTGCTCAGGTGTACACTTTTCCTTGATCTCTAAACCAACCACACCTGACTCCCCATGACTCAGGTGTCCTTAATGTATCTCCTTCCACTTCTCTAAAGCATTTCCCTCTTCAAGTGCAGCCCGAGGCGCCAATCCTGTCCTCACACGTGGGGTCCACTGGGCGGGTCTCTGAGTTCTTAAGAGCCTCCCTGTGAGTAGCAGGCACTGAATTGCACACCAGGGTTCCCCTCAGCACCATCAGGAAACTACGACCTAGGGATTGAGGATTTCTAGAAAAACTTTACTCATACACAGTCTCTTGGGTAAACAAGTGACATTTTACAATCAAGCATTTTCAGTATTTTCTTTGGTGGGGAAAATATTGACACATATACAGCAATCATATTCTATTAAAGTATGTATTTCTCAAAGGACTCACTATCGAAAAAAATTTTTTAAGTATAACTTTCCATGTTTTAATTGACTTTACTCCCAGACTTGTTTGCTTCCAAAAGCCTTCAGAAAATACCAAGAACCTACATCATCTGGCAGTTTGCACAGCAACATGAGTGGAGATCCTCTTGTCACACTGCTTGATTTCTCTGTCCCACCTTGCAAAGCACAACCTCCTGTCCGCCCTCCTGGGAAGGGAGCCAGTGCCCACCCAGAGCTCAATCCCTGGGGTAGATCTCTTGGTTCTGTCTTCACTGTATGCAGTGTTTCTTGCCCAGCACACAGAAACACGGCCGGCACAAGTGATGGAAGACAGACTTTCTACAGGAGAAGGACATTTCGTTTCCTTAGCACAGAATCCGATAGTGAAGATTAGCCTCAAAGGAGAAAGGTGGAGTGAATTTCCTCCATCTACTCCTGGAGGCTCCTTCTTTCTCGGATTCCTCCAGAACTGGGTGTGGCATGTCGGTACAAGCATGGGCTCCCTGCAAAAAGAAGGAGGCCTGCCAAGCACTAGCTGCTTCAGGTAAGGGGGGAGGACTCATCCCGAGGCTCTAATAGGAAACAGTTAGAATGAGGGAAGTGGCAGAGAGATGTATCATAACCATTCAGAATGCTATGAGACGTACTAAGAGATGAGATTTCATATTAAATGAAGTTGTAATTGGCCCAGTAGTAGGCATGCTGAAACCCAGTTTTCTTCACTAAGAATCCAGCCATGTAGCAACTAAACCCGTGCACCACAACTACTAAGCTTGTGCTCTAGACCCTGAAAATCACAACTACTGAGCCCACGTGACACAACTTTTGAAGCCCATGCACCTAGAGCCCGTGGTCTGGAACAACAGTAGCCACCGAAATGAGAAGCCCACGCAGTGCAACGAAGACACAACACAGCCAAAAGAAAAAAAAAGTATCCAGTAAACATTTGCCTGGGTGGTGATAGGATTTGTTTTCCAGGTGAAATGAGGCTCTCTCGGTATAAAATCAATGCACACCCTGAAAGTGTACAGTTTATTTTCTTTTATATCCATACTCATTCATGATGCAGAGTTGATGGGAATATTTTTAAGAAAGTTGGCACCAGAAACAGTGATGTTTATGGGAAAATAAATCAAGGGAAACACAACACAAAATGTTCACATACACACAGAATTATACCAGTCATTTCACATACAGACACACCGTGTCTCATGCACAAAAACTTACACCACCTAACCGTAATACAGCTTCTTCCTGGGACTATAGTAATTGGTCACATTACTTGTAAATCTCTTTCTATCACCAGGTCCCCTACTCTCATTCCCAGCACAAATTTGGAATCAGTTTGCCCTCTACAATAAAACCAGCAAGAATGTCCCACTTTCTCATCTTCAAAGTTCTTCCTCCCCAAGTGACTGATTCCAGAATACATACCGTTTTCACGTTCTGTGAAGGCCACCTGCAACTACAGAAGAGAAAACACTATGAGAATAAGATCACAGTGATGCTCAGGTCTTTTGTTCATTTGCTGACAGTAGAAAACCTGATAAGAAACAGTGGTCCAGGGAACCCAGCAAGGGTTAACAGAGCAAACCTACTCAGGCTGAAAGCCAAGAACTTTGCTGGGAGGATGGTACTTCCAAGTTCATTTAGGTGGGAAATTACAGAATTCTTTTCCTAGAGGAAAAATCGCTCCAGGAGAGAGAGCTCCGTACTCTGCAGGCTGTAATGGATGCTGTCAATTGTAATGTCCTGTGGAATCAGGCACCATGAGTTGGTTATAGACTCTCACTCCACATTCTCCCAACCAAGGGAATTGTATGTATCTGGAAGGAATACCCTCAAATATTCATAACTTAAATCTACTGAAAGATAAATAAAGCAATATTTCTATCTCAGACCAGAAAAAATCCAGCTTACCTTGATGATCCCCGGAGGCTTTTCTTCTATCCTATCACGGTGCATGTCAACCGCCACATCATCAGGGAGAGCTGGAGGGACACAGAGTAACTGTCAGGACACTGGTGATGCTGCTCAGCAATTACTCAGGGGCTTTCTTCTCGATAAGGACATGGGGTGGTGTGTATGGATGTGGGAGGTTAGTAAGTGTGGGCTGAGCTGGTGTTGGGCCATCCTCTTTGGGGGACGAAGGAAGGTAAAGGACAAGAGGAAGGAAATGAAAACAGACCTTTGGCTTTCTAGCTAAGGGGAGCCTCATCAGAAGGGAAGGGCCGATCTAAAAAATGGTAAAAACTAAAATGCATGCTCTGTTTCAATGACACAGACCCATGACCCATCCTGCCTCTTTTGAGCTTCTGCTAAATTGCCACTGTCTCTTGATTTTTCCCAGATCACTCTTTCTCCAGCATCCACAATTCCAGCAACTGCATTTATCATGACTTCTGTTGTATGATATTCTAAACTTGGTTAACAGCAACCTCTATTAAAGGACTGAATTCAATCCTAGACAAAATATGCTATATTTATTCACTAATCACTTGTCTTAAAGAAAATCAAATACACAAGATTTGACAAAACTGAAATCCTACCATTTAGATATAGCCACTATCAATCGTATCATATTTTTCTCCCAGTCTTTGTTTTCTATACAATGTATGTATGCCCACTGAGTCAGGGGCTGTCCATACTCTAGGGAGCTGTTCCATAAGTGGGACACTTCGTTATGAAGAGGGAGCCCAGACTGAGCACAGCCTGTCTCTAACCGAGCTGTGCAGGAGAAGTGTACAGGCTAACAGTCAGGTTCCACTTTGAGTCCTTGGGTGTGGGCTACAGGAATTGACCAATGCTATGGCTTATGGTAATGTTATCCAATACAATAAATAGCTCTCTGATTCTTATCTGTTTTTGGCCTTGTTTAAGCAATCACACCAGCACTGACAGATATGACCTGTACTGTATACATGGGGTCTCACACCTCTCAGAAGCTGGGAGCTGACCAGGAGAATGCAGGTCTTGTGGTGAATTTCACATTAATGACTGTGCCAAAGTCAACTGATAAGTCCACCCATAGCTGCCCTGGATTCTGTGATCATTAAGGCCACCTGATGGGCAAGGTCTGGACCTTTGGAGATGCTAGGACTTCCAGCCAAGGATACGGATGCAGGGACTCCATTGCTCCATGACTGAGGAACCCTTGGCTGAGTGGTAAGTGCAGGTCAGGGATCCAGAGCATCCATACTGGGAACCACCCCTGGGTTCTCAGTTTGGCTTTTCCACCTAGGAGGTCAAGAGCTGAGAACATTTATCTCTGCACCATGTCCTTCTGAGGAAAAGGTATATTAACCAACTCTGGGCAACAGCTTTGTTGAGGGAAGAACATGCAACCAACTTCACAAAACAAGTAAGGGTCCTGTGCCTCAGCTAACCTTAGGTACTTCAAAACAACTCCCTAAGTCTCTTAGCCCCTTAGAGAGGATGAAAGCAATATTAGAGTTAAAAGTAACTTGTCCCAATTCCCTTATTCTGGAATCCTGAAACAAAATTCTACAGCGGAGGAAGCCTCATAAACAAACAGCACCTGCCATGGTTTACCCCAGCCTTGGAAGAACTGGGAAGGATAAGACCAAGGCAGGCCTGAGGAAAGGTCAGAGGGTAGGCAGAACTGGGGTGTGGGGAGCAAGGGCAGGGCTGTCTGGAAGGAGCAGTGGGTTGTAAGAAGGGCAGTGACCCTGGGTCCTGCTGCCCTGAGTCTCTGTCCGGGGCCTGGTCAACCCCAGGAGACCAGGTCAGCAGGGCGGTGAAAGAAAGTGTGTGAAATAGCCCAGCAGCCCCTTCACACAGCCCTCTACAATTCCTGCCGGCCATGAAGGGTCTTTAGGGGCAGCTGGATGTGGACCCCTCTCAAATGGAAGCATGTCAGCACACCAGCCTTGGGGAAATGGAGAGGCTGAGATGATCTCAAGGAGACTGAGCACATACAGTGATCCCAGAGCATGTGTTCTGTGACTCATCCATCTCTGGGACTGTCCTTTACAAGAGGAACAAACAGTGAGGACAAAACATGAGGTGAAGCCACAAGTCCTGAAAGTGCAGAGGGAGACAGTTCACTTCTCATCCACCACCTCACCCTTTCTAGAAGAACTTGGTCTCAAGTTTCAAGGGCCCATGAGAGTTTTGACCCACAGGTTCTGTCCATCATAGGTCAATATGCAAAAGAAAACAAAGTCTCCTGTGCACAATACCCTAGATGTGCTAACCAGAAAACAAACTTCCATATTAGGCAGTGACATGCACAAGAAAGAGCAGCTCATGTGCAAAAGATCATTTTTGATGAGCAAATCAAGAAAAGGTGATTATAGAGCACAGTCACGTCTAAGGACACAATTGCTTTCTATTGTATCATTAAAATATGAAAAAAACAAGTCAGAACTCTACACATTTTTTATTCTTCTTTCTGATTTCATATCCACCTTCCTCAGTCCCCAAAGCAGGAGATATAACCGTAAAGTTCCAGGAACCTTCTGCCATTAGATCCTACCTAAGTGTTGCTCCTACCTGTATCCTTTTCCTTATCACGGCCACAAATGCTATCCAGAGTCGATTCTGTAGAAACACGAACATGAATTTACAAGTCTTATGGATACATTTAAAATGTGACTAATGTGACTGAGTAATTGGATATTTTATTTGTTCTATTTTAATACAATGAGTTAATCATTAATTGAATTGAATAAATTATAGCAGGCACATCTAGCTAGTGGCTACCACACTATAATACACATTCCTCTCTCTCTCTCTCTCCATATATATATATATACCCATTCAAGATGGCTGTTTGCTGATGGTTTACCAAAGGAAAACCTCTGCCCCGTGAAGGTACTTAGCCCAAGGGGTAAGAGGGATGCGTCCCTCTGCTGGTTTCCCTGGTAACCGATGAGCCCATCTGCTGTCAACTCCCCCTTTAACTGGTAGCCTGCCTATTCCGCCCAGAGAGAAGCATGCTGCTACTGCTGCTGCTGCGTTCTGCCTGCCATCGGCTATCTACAGTGGGATGTCTCTCCAGCACTACATTGCTTCTGACGTGAAAGATCTCCCATCTATTAAACCATGAATGTCTCTGTCCCTGACTCAAGGCTCTTTTCTTAGCCCTGAGGCAGAGCATGTACAGGGCTTGCAGGTGTGAGAGGTGCAGCCCAACACCTTCTGCACGGCAGTTTGCTGGCTAGATTTGATGATTCATTTGTAGGTGTTTCCTAGGCTCATGCACACTTGCCAGGCACTCATGAGACGTTGGGGACACTGAAACAGTAATGTCAACACCCAGATCCTAGAGGAATTCCCGACAGGTGTTCCACTTGGGGAGAGAGGTAATGAGCATGGCCAAGTGCACCTGTGCTAGACATGATCAGTGAGCAGGTGCAGAAGGGAGGGAGGGACATTCACTCACTTCATGAGGTCATCCTTCTCACTCCTGCCTCTGAAAAATCCAGGGAAGGAAGGGACAAAATGCCCTTAGAAGGTAAATGGCCTGTACACTGAAAACTACAAACCACTGCTGAAAGAATTTAACAAGGAACAAATTATTGAAATAGCATATCATATTCATAGACTGGAGAATTATTATTGTTGACATTTCTACACTACCGAAAGGTAAGTATAAATTCATTGTAATACATATCAAAATCCCAATGTCATTTTCAAAGAAATAGAAAAAAAAAAGATCCTAAAATATATATGGAAACACTAAGGAGTCCAAACAGACAAAACAATCCTGAGAACAAAGAACATAGATGGAGGCTTCTCACTTCCTGTCTTCAAAACACATTACAAAGCCACAGGAATCAAAACTGTATGGTACTGACATAGAAACAGATACATAGGCCTAAAGACCAGAATAAATAAACCCCAAGAAAACTCATAGATACATGGCCAAATGAAATTCACCAAGCTTCTTACACAACAAATAGGGAAAGTATAGTTTTCTCAACAGTCAATAGGATGATAATATAACTTACAGAAAGATTACAAACATATATCAGAAAAGGAGTTAATGTCCAAAACATGTAAGAAAAACACTACAACTCAAATGCAAACTAAGTTAAAAAATTAAAAACGGTAAATAAATGGGTTAAGAAATATGCAAAGACTTAAATAAGACATTTCCTGAAAAAGACATACAAATGGCTAACAAATATAGGAAAATGTTCTCAACCTCACTAATCATCAGGGCAATGCAAATGAACACCTCACACCTGTTAGGCTGTGTATTATAAAGAAAAAAATTAACAGTTTAAGGCCAAGATGTGGGGAATTGGAAACTTTGTACACTGCTGGTGGGAAGGTAAAATGGTGCCGCTATTATGAAAAAGAGTATGGGGGTTCCTTATAAAATTATAAACAGAAATATCATATGATTCAGCAATCACAGTTCTGGGTATATAGCCAAAGGAAATTAAATCAGTATCACAATGAGATGAACTTAGGTTCATTGCAGCATTCTCCACAATAGCCTAGATATGCAACGAACTTCACAAAAGAAGCAAGTGTCCTGTGCCTCAGCTAACCTTAGGTACTTCAAAACAACTCCGTAAGTCTCTTAGCCCCTTAGAGAGGATGAAAGCAATATTAGAGTTAAAAGTAATTTGAACCAATTCCCTTAATCTGGAATACTGAAACAAAAGTTCTACAGCAGGGTAAGCCTCATAAACTCACAGCACCTGCCAGGGTTTACCCCAGCCTTGGAAGAACTGGGAAGGATAAGACCAAGGCAGGCCTGAGGAAAGGTCCGAGGGCAGGCAGGACTGGAGTGTGGGGAGCAGGGGCAGGGCTGGCCGGATGGAGCTTGGGTTGTAAGAAGAGCAGTGACCCTGGGTCGTGCTGCCCTGAGTCTCTGTCCTGGGCCTGGTGAATTCCAGGAGACCAGGTTAGCAGGGCTGTGAGAGCCAGTGTGTGAAGCGAGCCCAGCAGCCCCTTCACACAGTCTTCTACAATTCCTACTGGCCATGAAGGGTCTTTAGGGGCAGCTGGACATGGAGCCCTCTCAAATGGAAGCATCTCAGCACATCAAGCTTGGGAGGTGCTGAGGCTGAAATGAGGAGACTGAGCACATGCAGTGATCCCAAAGCATGTGTTCTGTGACTCATCCACCTCTGGGAGCACGCTTTCCATGAGGAATAAACAGTGAGGACAAAAGTAACATGAAGCTACATGTCCTGAAAGTGTAGAGGGAGAGAGTTGAACTCTCATCCACCACCTGACACTCACTATAAGAACTTTTTCTACAGTGTCAAGTGACTATGAGAGTTTTGTTCCCACTAGGATATGGCCATTATACGTGAATGTAAAAAGGAAACCAAAATCCCTGGTGCAAAATACCCTCCAGGTACCAAACAGAAACGAACCTTGCATCTTTGGCAGAGAAAAAGCAATGAAAGAGTAGTCTTGTGAAAAAGAAAATTTGTGAATGGCAAACCAAGAAAAGATGACTATAAGCACAGTACAGTCAAAGGACATGGACACAATAACTCTATTATATCATTAAAATTTGGAAAGAGCAAATCAGAATTCTTCACATATTTCCCTCTTCTTCCTGATTTCATATTCACCTTCCTTAGTTTCTAAAGAACCGCGTGGAACCAAAGTGTTCTAGGAATTGTCTCCCTTTAGATCCTACCTGAGAGTTGTTCGCTATGTGAATCGTCATCAGCATCACTGCTATATATGCTCTCCATGATCCATTCTGTACAAACACAACATGAGCATAAAATTATTATACAAGTTGACCCACCCATTTCTCCTACTCGACTGGTTGGCTCACAGAGCATCACACTGGTCTTCCCTCCAGGTTCTCAGACCTCCCCTGTGCTCTGTGCAGACAGAGTCCTTCAATAAGATATTGATCACAGTTGAAAATTTCAAATGAGGAGGAGGTACTGAGATAATCACCTTTCGACCCCTTACTTCTATACACCCATTTATAGCTTTCACCGTCAACCTTACCAACCTGAAATTCCAGATGTTATAGACACACTTCATACATGGCTAGTGTGACCAAGCAATTGTGTGTTTTTTGCATTTTTTAATAGAATGAGTTAAGTCTTGTTGGAACTAAATTAATTATAAATAGACACATTTGGTTAGTGGCAACCACACTGGAAAGCTCAGTTCTAAGAAATCCAAAGATGAGAAAGAGGCAACCAGCCACCCTTCCCATGGTTGTTCTTTACTGCATAAAATTTGATGGCCTGATCTGATCATTCGTATGGAGGTATATCTCGGGCTCTTGAACACAAGACAGACACTGGGAGAGTCCGTGTGGACACTGAAATAGTACAGTCAACACTCAGATCCAAGAGGAATTCCCAGCCAGGGGCCCACTTGTAGACAGAGGTGAAGGGCATGGCCCACTACACCTGTATTAGACATAATCAGAGAGTAGGTGCAGGGGGAGGGAGGGATTTCAATCTCTCCATGAGTCCATCCTTCTCAATCCTGACTCTAGAAGACCTGAGGAAGGCAGTGAAAAAGACCCCGTAGGAGGTAAATAATTTGTCTACTGAAAACTACAGGACATTGCTGAAAAAAATTAAAGAAGAGACAAGTAATTGGAATGACATACCATATTCATAGACTGGATTATTAAACACTGTTGGCATTTCTATACTACATAAAGTGATGTACACATATATCGCAACAACCCACAAAATTCAATGTCATTATTATAGAAATGGACAGAATCCTAAAATACATATGGAACCTCCCCAAGTAAATAAAACAATATTGAGAGCAAAGAGCAATGATGGAGATTAACACTTCCTGAACTCAAAACACATAACAATGCCACAGTAGTCAACACAGTCTGCTACTGGCATCAAGACAGTGAGATTGACCAATGAAATATAATAGAGAGATCCCAAATAAACGCACATATATATCGCCAACTGATCTTGGCCAAGGTTCTATGATTACCAAGTGAAGAGATGATAGTCTCTTCAACAATCAACAGAATGAAAAGGCAACCTATAGGATGGGAGGAAATATGTGTAAACCTTGTATCTGAATGAGAGACTAATATCCAGAATATATAAGATACTACTACAAGTCAATTTCAGAAAAACAGCAGGCAAATAACTGACTTTAAAAATGGGTAAAAATCTTCACTAGACATTTCTCCGTAAAGACATACAAGTGGTAAATCTACATATGAAAATTTGCTCAACCTCGCTAAGCATCAGGGAAATGGAAATCAAGCCACAAGGAGATATCACTCACACCTGTTAGGATGTGTATTATAAAAAGACAAATAGGGCTTCCCTGGTGGCACAGTGGTTGAGAGTCCGCCTGCCAAGGCAGGGGACACATGTTCATTCCCCAGTCTGGGAGGATCCCACATGCCGCTGAGCGGCTGGGCCCATGTCCCATGGCCGCTGAGCCTGTGCATTTGGAGCCTGTGCTCTGCAACGGAAGAGCCCACAACAATGAGAGACACGTGTACTGCAAAAAAAAAAAAAGAAAGAAATTAATGGATGCTGGGAAAGATGTGAAGAAGTGGAACTTCTGTACCCTGTTTTGTACCATGTAATAATGTAAAATGGTGTAGCCATTATGGAAAACAGAATGGAGGTCCCCTAAAAATTATTAAGAGAACTATCATAAAATCCAGCAGTCACTCATTTAGGTTTATATACAAAGGGGATAAAACAAGAATGTCCAAGAGATATCTACAATCTCATGTCCATTGCAGCATTATACACAATACACAACATAGAAAAACCGCCTAGTGTCCATGGCAAGATGAATTAATAAAGAAAATGTGGTGTATACATACAGTGGAATGTCACTCAGTCTTTGAAAAAGAAGGAAATCCTGCCATTTGCAGCAACACGAATAAACTTGGAGGACATTTGTAAGAGTGAAATAAGCCAGTCACAGAAGGTCAAAAACTGAAAGAAAACTCCGAGAAGCAGAGAGTAGAAGGGTGGTTCCAAGAGCTGGCAAGAGGTTGACATGGGAAGTCTGTGTTCAATGGTTAGCATGTGTTATTTCAAAATGGAAAAGTTTTAGACACATGCTGTACAACAAGGTGCATGTAGTCAACAGGACTGCCTGGACATTTCCAAACTTGTTAAGAAGTTGGATTTCATCGTATGAGTATTTTTACAACAATAAAATACACATATGTAAAATAAATACAAAGTGGAGAAAGGGGACAAAAGAAGAAAAATAAGGAAAGGGAGTCAACAGAGGGAAAGAAGAAAGCAGGAAGGGTCTCGAATGTACACAGGTATCAGGAGATAATGGGAGAGAAGCTCCTCTCCCCAGGCTTTAAAGAAGACATCTCTCCAGAGTTCACTCCAGCAAGAGGGGGATGTCCTTTCCCTTCCCCATTGAAACAGAAGTGCCAGTAGCATCCTAAGTGTGGCCCAGGCTGTGCTCAGGTGTACACTTTTCCTTGATCTCTAAACCAACCACACCTGACTCCCCATGACTCAGGTGTCCTTAATGTATCTCCTTCCACTTCTCTAAAGCATTTCCCTCTTCAAGTCCAGCCCGAGGCGCCAATCCTGTCCTCACACGTGGGGTCCACTGGGCGGGTCTCTGAGTTCTTAAGAGCCTCCCTGTGAGTAGCAGGCACTGAATCGCACACCAGGGTTCCCCTCAGCATCATCAGCAAACTACGACCTAGGGATTGAGGATTTCTAGAACAACTTTACTCATACACAGTCTCTTGGTGAAACAAGTCACATTTTACAATCAAGCATTTTCAGTTTTTCCTTTGGTGGGGAAAATATTGACACATATAAGGCAATCATATTCTATTAAAGTATGTATTTCTCAAAGGACTCACTATCGAAAAAAATTTTTTAAGAATAACTTTCCATGTTTTAATTGACTTAATCCCAGACTTCCTTGCAAAAGCCTTCAGAAAATACCAACAACCTACATCATCTGGCAGTTTGCACAGCAACATGAGTGGAGTAACTCTTTTCACACTGCTTGGTTTCTCGGTCCCACCTTGTAAAGCACAACCTCCTGTCTGCCCTCCTGGGAAGGGAGCCAGTGCCCACCCTGAGCTCAATCCCTGGGGTAAATCTCTTGGTTCTGTCTTCACTTTATGCAGTGTTTCTTGCCCAGCACACAGAAACAGGGCCGGCACAAGTGATGGAAGACAGACTTTCCACAGGAGAAGGACATTGCGTTTCCTTAGCACAGAATCTGATAGTGAATCTTAGCCACAAAGGAGAAAGGTGGAGTGAATTTCCTCCATCTACTCCTGGAGGCTCCTTCTTTCTCGGATTCCTCCAGAACTGGGTGTGGCATGTGGGTACAAGCATGCGCTCCTTGCAAAATGAAGGAGGCCAGCATAGCACTAGGTGCTTCAGGTAAGGGGGGAGGACTCATCCCGAGGCTCTAATAGGAAACAGTTAGAATGAGGGAAGTGGCAGAGAGATGTATCATAACCATTCAGAATGCTATGAGACCTCTTAAGAGATGAGATTTTTTATTAAATGAAGTTGTAATTTACCCAGTAGTAGGGATGCTGAAACCCAGTTTTGTTCACGATGAATCCAGCCATGGAGCAACTAAACCCGTGCACCACAACAACAGCCTGTGCTCTAGAGCCTGAATGTCAAAACTACTGAGCACACGTGCCACAACTATTGAAGCCCATGCACCTAGAGCCCGTGGTCTGGAACAACAGTAGCCACCGAAATGAGAAGCCCGTGCAGTGCAACGAAGACCCAACACAGCCAAAAGAAAAAAAAAAGAATCCAGTAAACATTTGCCTGGGTGGTGATAGGATTTGTTTTCCAGGTTAAATGAGGCTCAATTGGTATAAAACCAATGCACACCCTGAAAGTGTACAGTTTATTTACTTTTATATCCATACCCATTCATGATGCAGTGTTGATGGAAATATTTTTTAGAAAGTAGGCACCAGTAACAGTGATGTTTAGGGGAACATAAATCAAGGGAAACACAACACAAAAAGTTCACATACACACACAGAATCATACCATTCATTTCACATACAGACACACCCAGTCTCATGCACACAAACCTACACCACCTAACCGTAATACGGCCTCTTCCTGGGACTATAGTAATTGGTCACATTACTTGTAAATCACTTTCTATCACCAGGGCCCGTACTCTCATTCCCAGCACAAATTTGCAATTAGTTTGCCCTCTACACTAAAACCACCAAGAATGTCCCACTTTCTCAACTTCAAAGTTCTGCCGCCCCAAGTGACTGATTCCAGAATACATACTGTTTACACGTTCTGTGAAGGCCACCTGCAATTACAGAAGAGAAAACACTATGAGGATAAGATCACAGAGATGCTCAGGTCTTTTTTTCATTTGCTGACAGTAGAAAACCTGATAAGAAACAGTGGTCCAGGGAACCCAGCAAGGGTTATCAGCAAACCTACTCAGGCTGAAAGGCAAGAACTTTGCTGGGAGGATGGAACTTCCAAGCCCATTTAGGTTGGAAATTACAGAATTCTTTGCCTAGAGGAAAAATCGCTGCAGGAGAGAGAGCTCCATACTCTACAGGCTGTAATGGATGCTGTCAATTTTAATGTCCTGTGGAATCAGGCTCCATGAGTTGGTAACAGACTCTCACTCCACATTCTCCCAACCAAGCGACTCTATGTATCTGGAAGGAGTACCCTCAAATATTCATAACTGAATTCTATTGAAAGAGAAATAAAGCAATATTTCTATCTCAGACCAGAAAAAATCCAGCTAACCTTGATTTTCCACGGAGGCTTTTCTTCTCTCCTATCACGGTGCAGGTCATCCGCCACATAGTGAGGGAGAGCTGGAGGGACACAGACTAACTGTCAGGACACTGGTGCTGCGACTCAGGAATTACTCAGGGGCTTTCTTCTCGATGAGGACATGGGGTGGTGTGTATGGATGTGGGAGGTTAGTAAGTGTGGGCTGAGCTGGTGTTGGGCCATCCTCTTTGGGGGATGAAGGAAGGCAAAGGACAAGAGGAAGGAACTTAAAATAGAGCTTTGGCTTTCTAGCTAAGGGGAGCCTAATCAGAAGGGAAGGGTCGATCTAAAAAATGGTAAACACTAAAATGCATGCTCTGTTTCAATGACACAGACCCATGACCCACCCTGCCTCTTTTGAGCTTCTGCTAAATTGCCAGTGTCTCTTGATTTTTCCCAGATCACTCTTTCCCCAGCATCCACAATGCCAGCTACTGCATTTATCATGTCTTCTAATGTATAATATTTTATACTTGATTAACAACAACCTCTATTAAAGGACTGAATTCAATCCTAGACAAAATATGCTATATTTATTCACTAATCACTTGTCTTAAAGAAAATCAAATACACAAGATTTGACAAAACTGAAATCCTACCATTTAGATACAGCCACTCTCAATCGTGTCATATTTTTCTCCCAATCTTTGTTTTTCATACAATGTATGTATGCCCCCTGAGTCAGGGGCTGTCCATACTCTAGGGAGCTGTTCCATAAGTGGGACACTTCGTTATGAAGAGGGAGCCCGGACTGAGCACAGCCTGTCTCTAACCCAGCTGTGCAGGAGAAGTGTACAGGCTAACAGTCAGGTTCCACTTTGAGTCCTTGGGTGTGGGCTACAGGAATTGACCAATTCTAAGGCTTATGGTAATGTTATCCAATACAATAAAATAGCTCCCTGATTCTTATCTGCTTTTGGCCTTGTTTAAGCAATGACACCAGCACTGACAGATATGACCTCTACTGTATACATGGGGTCTCACACCTCTCAGAATCTGGGAGCTGACCAGGAGAATGCAGGTCCTGAGGTGAATTTCACATTAATGACTGTGCCAAAGTCAACTGATAAGTCCACCCATAGCTGCCCTGGATTATGTGACCAATAAGGCCACCTGATGGGCAAGGTCTGGACCTTTGGAGATTCTAGGACTTCCAGCCAAGGATACGGATGCAGGGACTCCCTTGCTCCATGACTGAGGACCCCTTGGCTGAGTGGTAAGTGCAGGTCAGGGATCCAGAGCATCCATACTGGGACCCACACCTGGGTTCTCAGTATGGCTTTTCCACTTAGGAGGTCAAGAGCTTAGAACATTTATCTCTGCACCATCTCCTTCTGAGGAAAAGGAATATTAAACAAATCTGGGCAACAGCTGTGTTGAGGGAAGAGCATGCATACAACTTCACAAAACAAGTTAGGGTCCTGTGCCTGAGCTAACCTTAGGTACTTCAAAATTACTCGGTGTCTTAGCCACTTTGAGCAGATGAAAGTAATATTAGAGTTAGAAGTAACTTGTCCCAATTCCCTTATTCTGGAATACTGAAACAAAAAGCTACAGCAGAGGAAGCCTCATAAACACACAGCACCTGCCATGGTCCTCAGTCTGCAAAGCAGGAGATATAACCCTAAAGTTCCAGGAACCTTCTGCCATTAGATCCTACCTAAGTGTTGTTCCTACCTGTATCCTTTTCTTTATCACGGCCACAAATGCTATTCAAAGTCAATTCTGTAGAAACACGAACATGAATTTACAAGTCTTATGGATACATTTAAAATGTGACTAATGTGACTGAGTAATGGGATATTTTATTTTCTTTTATTTTAATACACTTAGTTAATCATTGATTGAATTAAATAAATTATAACAGGCACATCTAGCTAGTGGCTACCACAGTGTAATAAACAACCCTCTCTCTCTCTCTCTCTCCATATATATATATATATATGTGTATATATATATATAAAGTATATGGAGGATGTTACCACCGCTCGCCTGGTTATTCCCCTCTGTATGGTCTACCCATTCAAGATGGCTGTTTGCTGATGGTTTACCAAAGGAAAAACCTCTGCCCCGTGAAGTACTTAGCCCAAGGGGTAAGAGGGATGCGTCCCTTTGCTGGTTTCCCTGGTAACCGATGAGCCCATCTGCTGTCAATGCCCCCTTTAACTGGTAGCCTGCCTATTCCGCCCAGAGAGAAGCATGCTGCTACTGCTGCTGCTGCGTTCTGCCTGCCATCGGCTATCTACAGTGGGATGTCTCTCCAGCACTACATTGCTTCTGACGTGAAAGATCTCCCATCTATTAAACCATGAATGTCTCTGTCCCTGACTTCGGGCTCTTTCCTTAGCCCTGAGGGTGATCAAGTACAGGGCTTGCAGGCATGAGAGGTGCGGCCCAACACCTTCTGCAGGGCAGTTTGCTGGCCAGATTTGATGATTCATTTGTAGGTGTTTCCTAGGCTCATGCACACTTGCCAGGCACTCATGAGACCTTGGGGACACTGAAACAGTAATGTCAACACCCAGATCCTAGAGGAATTCCCGACAGGTGTTCCACTTGAGGGGAGAGGTAATGAGCATGGCCCAGTGCACCTGTGCTAGACATAATCAGCGAGCAGGTGCAGAAGGGAGGGAGGGACATTCACTCACTTCATGAGGCCATCCTTCTCACCACTGGCTCTGAAAAATCCAGGGAAGGAAGGCACAAAATGCCCTTAGAAGGTAAATGGCCTGTACACTGAAAACTACAAACCAGTGCTGAAAGAATTAAACAAGGAACAAATCATTGAAATGACATATCATATTCATAGACTGGAGACTTATTATTGTTGACATTTCTACACTACCCAAAGGTAAGTATAAATTCATTGTAATACCTATCAAAATCCCAATGTCATTTTCAAAGAAATAGAAAAAAAAATCCTAAAATATATATGGAACCATAAGGACTCCAAACAGACAAAACAATCCTGAGAACAAAGGACATAGATGGAGGCTTCTCACTTCCTGACTTCAAAACACATTACAAAGCCACAGGAATCAAAACTGTACGGTACTGACATAGAAACAGATACATAGGCCTAAAGACCAGAATAAATAACCCCCAAGAAAACTCATAGATACATGGCAAAATGAAATTCACCAAGCTTCTAAGACAACAAATAGGGAAAGTATAGCTTTTTCAACAGTCAATAGGATGAAAATATAACTTACAGAAAGATTACAAACATATATCAGAAAAGGAGCTAATATACAAAACATCAAAGAAAAACACTACAACTCAAATGCAAACTAAGTTAAAAAATTAAAAAGGGCAAATAACTGGGTTCAGAAATGTGCAAAGACTTAAATAAGACATTTCCTGAAAAAGACATACAAATGGCTAACAAATATAGGAAAAGGTTCTCAACCTCACTAATCATCAGGGCAATGCAAATCAACACCTCATACCTGTTAGGCTGTGTATTATAAAGAAAATAATTAACAGTTTAAGGCCAAGATGTGGGGAATTGGAAACTTTGTACACTGCTGGTGGGAATGTAAAATGGTGCCGCTATTATGAAAAAGAGTATGGGGGTTCCTTATAAAATTATAAACAGAAATATCATATGATTCAGCAATCACAGTTCTGGGTATATAGCCAAAGGAAATTAAATCAGTATCACAATGAGATGAACATAGGTTCATTGCAGCATTCTACACAATAGCCTAGATATGCAACCCACTTCACAAAAGAAGTAAGTGTCCTGTGCCTGAGCTAACCTTAGGTACTTCAAAACAACTCTGTAAGTCTCTTAGCCCCTTAGAGAGGATGAAAGCAATATTAGAGTTAAAAGTAACTTGTACCAATTCCCTTAGTCTAGAATGCTGAAACAAATGTTCTACAGCAGAGGAAGCCTCATAAACACACAACTCCTGCCAGGGTTTACCCCAGCCTTGGAAGAACTGGGAAGGATAAGACGAAGGCAGGCCTGAGGAAAGGTCAGAGGGTAGGCAGGACTGGGGAGTGGGGAGCAGGTTCAGGGCTGTCTGGACGGAGCAGTGTGTTGTAAGAAGAGCAGTGACCCTGGGTCCTGCTGCCCTGAGTCTCTGTCCTGGGCCTCTTCAATTCCAGGAGACCAGGTTAGTAGGGCTGTGAGAGCCAGTGTGTGAAGAAGCCCAGCAGCCCCTTCACACAGTCCTCTAGAATTCCTGCCGGCCATGAAGGGTCTTTAGGATCAGCTGGACGTGGACCCCTCTCAAATGGAAGCATGTCAGCACATCAGCCTTGGGAGGTGCTGAGGCTGAAATGAGGAGACTGAGCCCATGTTGTGATCCCAAGGCATGTGTTCTGTGACTCATCCACCTCTGGGAGTGCAGTTTCCTTGAGGAATAAACAGTGAGGACAAACGTAAGGTGAAGCTACAAGTCCTGAAAGTGTAGAGGGAGAGAGTTCAACTCTCATCCACCACCTGACACAAAGTATAAGAACTTGTTCTCCAGTGTCAAGTGACTATGAGAGTTTTGTTCCCACTAGGACATGGCCATCATACGTGAATGTAAAAAGGAAACCAAAATCCTTGGTGCAAAATACCCTCCAGGTACCGAACAGAAACGAACCTTTCATTTTTGGCAGTGACAAAGCAATGAAAGAGTAGCCTTGTGAGAAAGAAAATTTCTGAATGGCAAAGCATGAAAAGAAGCACAGTACAGTCAAAGGACATGGACACAATAACTCTATTATATCATTAAAGTTTGGAAAGAAGAAATCAGAATTCTACACGTATTTCCTTCTTCTTCCTGATTTCATATTCACCTTCCTTAGTTTCTAAAGAACCGGGTGGAACCCAAGTGTTCTAGGAATTGTCTCGCTTTAGATCCTACCTGAGAGTTGTTCCCTATGTGAATCGTCCTCAGCATCATTGCTATGTATGCTCTCCAAGATCCATTCTGTACAAACACAACCATGAGCATAAAGTTATTATACAAGTTGACGCACCCATTTCTCCTACTCGACTTGCTGGCTCACACAGCATCACCCTGGGCTTCCCTCCAGGTTCTCAGACCTCCCCTGTGCTCTGTGCAGACAGAGTCCTTCAATAAGATCTTGATCACAGTTGAAAATTTCAAATGAGGGAGAGATGCTGAGAAAATCACCTTTCGACCCCTCACTTCTATAGACCCATTTATAGCTTTCACCGTCAACCTTACCAACCTGAAATTCCAGATGGTACAGACACACTTGAAACATGGCTAGTGTGACCAAGCACTTGTGTGGTTTTTGCATTTTTTAATAGAATGAGTTAATTATTGTTTGAACTAAATTAATTATAAATAGACACATTTGGTTCGTGGCTACCACACTGGGAAGCTCAGCTGTAAGAAATCCAAAGATGAGAAAGAGGCAACCAGCCACCCCTCTCCTGGTTGTTCTTTACTGCAGAAAATTTGATGGCCTGATCTGATCATTTGTATGTAGGTATATCTTGGGCTCTTGGACCCACGCCACACATTGGGAGACTCCTTGTGGACACTGAAGTAGTACAGTCAACACTCAGATTCAAAAGGAATTCCCAGCAAGGGGCCCACTTGTAGACAGAGGTGAAGGGCATGGCCCAGTACACCTGTATTAGACATAATCAGAGAGTAGGTGCAGAGGGGAGGGAGGGATTTCACTCTCTCCATGAGTCCATCCTTCTCACCCCTGACTCTAGAAGACCTGAGGAAGGCAGAGGAAAAGGCCCCGTAGGAGGTGAAAAATTTGTATACGGAAAACTACAGGACATTGCGGAAAGAAATTAAAGAAGAGACAAATAATTGGAATGATATAAGATGTTCATAGACTGGATTATTAAATACTGTTAGCATTTCTATACTACATAAAGTGATGTACACATATATCGCAACAACCCACAAAATTCCATGTCATTATTATAGAAGTGGACAGAATCCTAAAATACATATGGAACCCACCACAAGTAGATAAAACAATCTTGAGAGCAAAGAGCAATGATGGAGATTAACACTTCCTGAACTCAAAACACATAACAATGCCACAGTAGTCAACACAGTCTGCTAGTGGCATCAAGACAGTGAGATAGACCAATGAAATATAATAGACAGACCCCAAATAAATGCACATATATATGGCCAACTGATCTTGGCCAAGGTTCTAAGATTACCAAGTGAAGAAAGGATAGTCTGTTCAACAATCAACAGCATGAAAAGGCAACCTATAGGATGAGAGGAAATATGTGTAAACCTTGTATCTGAATAAGGGACCAATATCCAGAATATATAAGAAACTACTACAAGTCAATTTCAGAAAAAGAGCGGGCAAATAACTGAGTTTAAAAATGGGTAAAAAGCTTCATTAGACATTTCTCCATAAAGACATACAAGTGGTCAATCTACATATGAAAATTTGCTCAACATCGCTAAGCATCAGGGAAATGGAAATCAAGCCACAAGGAGATATCACTCACACCTGTTAGGATGTGTATTATAAAAAGACAATTAGGGATTCCCTGGTGGCACAGTGGTTGAGAGTCTGCCTGCCAATGCAGGGGACAAGTGTTCGTGCACTGGTCTGGGAGGATCCCACATGCCGCTGTGCGGTTGGGCCCATGAGCCATGAGCCTGTGCGTTTGGAGCCTGTGCTCTGCAACGGGAGAGCCCACAACAATGAGAGGCCCGTGTACAGAAAAAAAAAAAAAAAAAGAAAAGAAAAGAAAAAAGAAAAAAGAAAGAAAATTAATGGATGCTGGCAAAGATGTGAAGAATTGGAACTCCTGTACCCTGTTTTGTACCCTGTCGTAATGTAAAATGGTGTAGCCATTATGGAAAACAGAATGGAGGTCCCCCCAAAATTATTAAGAGAACTATCATAAAATCCACAATCACACATTTAGGTTTATATATAAAGGAGATAAAACAAGAATGTCCAAGAGATATCTACAATCTCATGTCCATGGCAGCATTATACACAATACACAACATAGGAAAACTGCCTGGTGTCCATGGGAAGATGAATTAATAAAGAAAATGTGGTGTAAACATACAGTGGAATGTCATTCAGTCGTTGAAAAAGAAGGAAATCCTGCCATTTGCAGCAACACGAAAGAACTTGGAGGACATTTGTAAGACTGACATAAGCCAGTCACAGAAGGTCAAAAACTGAAAGAAAACTCCGAGAAGCAGAGAGTAGTAGGGTGGTTCCAAGAGCTGGCAAGAGGTTGACATGGGAAGTCTGTGTTCAATGGTTAGCATTTGTTATTTGCAAAATGGAAAAGTTCTAGACACATGCTGTACAACAAGGTGCATGTAGTCAACAGGACTGCCTGGACATTTCAAAACTTGTTAAGACGTTGGATTTCATCGTATGTGTACTTTTACAACAATAAAATACACATATGTAAAATAAATACAAAGTGGAAAAAGGGGAAAAAAGAAGAAAAATAAGGAAAGGGAGTCAACAGAGGGAAAGAAGAAAGCAGGAAGGGTCTCGAATGTACACAGGTATCAGGAGATAATGGGAGAGAAGCTCCTCTCCCCAGGCTTTAAAGAAGACATCTCTCCAGAGTTCACTCCAGCAAGAGAGGGATGTCCTTTCTCTTCCCCATTCAACCAGAAGTGCCAATAGCATCCTAAGTGTGGCCCAGGCTGTGCTCAGGTGTACACTTTTCCTTGATCTCTAAACCTAACACCCCTGACTCCCCATGGCTCAGGTGCCCTTCCTGTATCTCCTTCCACTTCACTAAAGCATTTCCCTCTTCAAGTCCAGCCCGAGGCGCCAAACCTGTCCTCACACGTGGGGTCCACTGGGCGGGTCTCTGAGTTCTTAAGAGCCTCCCTGTGAGTAGCAGGCACTGAATCACACACCAGGGTTCCCCTCAGCACCATCAGCAAACTACCACCTAGGGATTGAGGATTTCTAGAACAACTTTACTCATACACAGTCTCTTGGGTAAACAAGTGACATTTTACAATCAAGCATTTTCAGTGTTTTCTTTGGTGGGGAAAATATTGACACATATAAGGCAATCATATTCTATTAAAGTATGTATTTCTCAAAGGACTCACTATCGAAAATAAATTTTTAACTATAACTTTCCATGTTTTAATTGACTTTACTCCCAGACTTGTTTGCTTGCAAAAGCCTTCAGAAAATACCAGGAACCTACATCATCTGGCAGTTTGCACAGCAACATGAGTGGAGATGCTCTTGTCACATTGCTTGGTTTCTCTGTCCTACCTTGCAAAGCACAACCTCCTATCTGCCCTCCTGGGATGGGAGCCAGTGCCCACCCTGAGCTCAATCCCTGGGGTAGATTTCTTGGTTCTGTCTTCACTGTATGCAGTGTGTCTTGCCCAGCACACAGAAACAGGGCCGGCACAAGTGATGGAAGACAGACTTTCCACAGGAGAAGGACATTTCGTTTCCTTAGCACAGAATCCGATAGTGAATATTAGCCTCAAAGGAGAAAGGTGGAGTGAATTTCCTCCATCTACTCCTGGAGGCTCCTTCTTTCTCGGACTCCTCCAGAACTGGGTGTGGCATGTGGGTACAAGCATGGGCTCCCTGCAAAAGGAAGGAGGCCTGCCTAGCACTAGGTGCTTCAGGTAAGGGGGGAGGACTCATCCCGAGGCTCTAATAGGAAACAGTTAGAATGAGGGAAGTGGCAGAGAGATGTATCATAACCATTCAGAATGCTATGAGACCTACTAAGAGATGAGATTTCTTATTAAATGAAGTTGTAATTGACCCAGTAGTAGGGATGCTGAAACCCAGTTTGGTTCATTAAGATACCAGCCATGGGGCAACTAAGTCCGTGCACCACAACTACTAAGCCTGTGCCGTAGAGCCTGCAAGTCACAACTACTGAGCCCACGTGCCACAACTATTGAAGCCCATGCACCTAGAGCCCGTGCTCTGGAACAACAGAAGCCACTGAAATGAGAAGCCCGCACACTGCAACGAAGACACAACACAGCCAAAAAATAATAATAATGATAATCCAGTAAACATTTGCCTGGGTGGTGATAGGATTTGTTTTCCAGGTTAAATGAGGCTCACTTGGTATAAAATCAATGCACACACTGAAAGTATACAGTTTATTTACTTTTATATCCATACCCATTCATGATGCAGTGGTGATGGGAATAATTTTTAGAAAGTTGGCACCAGTAACAGTGATGTTTAGGGGAACATAAATCAAGGCAAACACAACACAAAAAGTTCACTTACACACACAGAACCATCCCACTCATTTCACATACAGACACACCCAGTCTCATGCACACAAACCTACACCACCTAACCGTAATACAGCTTCTTCCTGGGACTATAGTAATTGGTCACATTACTTGTAGATCACTTTCTATCACCAGGACACCTACTCTCATTCCCAGCACAAATTGGGAATCAGTCTGCCCTCTACACTAAAACCAGCAAGAAGGTCCCACTTTCTTATCTTCAAAGTTCTTCCTCCCCAAGTGACTGATTCCACAATACATACCGTTTTCACGTTCTGGGAAGGCCGCCTGCAATTACAGAAGAGAAAACACTATGAGGATAAGATCACAGTGATGCGCAGGTCTTTTGTTCATTTGCTGACAGTAGAAAACCTCATAAGAAACAGTGGTCCAGGGAACCCAGCAAGGGTTATCAGAGCAAAGCTACTCAGGCTGAAAGGCAAGAACTTTGCTGGGAGGATGGAACTTCCAAGTCCATTTAGGTTGGAAATTACAGAATTCTTTGTCTAGAGGAAAAATCGCTGCAGGAGAGAGAGCTCCGTACTCTACAGGCTATAATGGATGCTGTCAATTGTAATGTCCTGTGGAATCAGGCTCCATGAGCTGGTAATAGACTCTCACTCCACATTCTCCCAACCAAGGGAATTGTATGTATCTGGAAGGAATACCCTCAAATATTCATAACTTAATTCTATTGAAAGAGAAATAAAGCAATATTTCTATCTCAGACCAGAAACAATCCAGCTTACCTTGGGGATCCACGGAGGCTTTTCTCCTGTCCTATCATGGTGCAGGTCATCCGCCACATCCTCAGGGAGAGCTGGAGGGACACAGAGTAACTGTCAGGACACTGGTGCTGCGGCTCAGGAATTACTCAGGGGCTTTCTTCTCGATGAGGACATGGGGTGGTGTGTATGGATGTGGGAGGTTAGTAAGTGTGGGCTGAGCTGGTGTTGGGCCATCCTCTTTGGGGGATGAAGGAAGGCAAAGGACAAGAGGAAGGAAATGGAAACAGAGCTTTGGCTTTCTAGCTAAGGGGAGCCTAATCAGAAGGGAAGGGTCGATCTAAAAAATGGTAAACACTAAAATGCATGCTCTGTTTCAATGACACAGACCCATGACCCATCCTGCCTCTTTTGAGCTTCTGCTAAATTGCCACTGTCGCTTGATTTTTCCCAGATCACTCTTTCCCCAGCATCCACAATGCCAGCTACGGCATTTATCATGTCTTCTGTTGTATGATATTTTATACTTGATTAACAGCAACCTCCATTAAAGGACTGAATTCAATCCTAGACAAAATATGCTATATTTATTCACTAATCACTTGTCTTAAAGAAAATCAAATACACAAGATTTGACAAAATTGAAATCCTACCATTTAGATACAGCCACTATCAATCGTATCATATTTTTCTCCCAGTCTTTGTTTTCTATACATTGTACGTATGCCCACTGAGTCAGGGGTTGTCCATACTCTAGGGAGCTGTTCCATAAGTGGGACACTTCGTTATGAAGGGGGAGCCCGGACTGAGCACAGCCTGTCTCTAACCCAGCTGCGCAGGAGAAGTGTACAGGCTAACAGTCAGGTTCCACTTTGAGTCCTTGGGTGTGGGCTACAGGAATTGACCAATGCTAAGGCTTATGGTAATGTTATCCAATACAATAAAATAGCTCCCTGATTCTCATCTGCTTTTGGCGTTGTTTAAGCAGTGACACCAGCACTGACAGATATGACCTCTACTGTATACATGGGGTCTCACACCTCTCAGAATCTGGGAGCTGACCAGGAGAATGCAGGTCCTGAGGTGAATTTCACCTTAATGACTGTGCCAAAGTCAACTGATAAGTCCACCCATAGCTGCCCTGGATTCTGTGACCACTAAGGCCACCTGATGGGCAAGGTCTGGACCTTTGGAGATTCTAGGACTTCCAGCCAAGGATACGGATGCAGGGACTCCCTTGCTCCATGACTGAGGACCCCTTGGCTGAGTGGTAAGTGCAGGTCAGTGATCAAGTGCATCCACATTGGGACCCACCCCTGGGTCCTCAGTATGGCTTTTCCACTTAGGAGGTCAAGAGCTTAGAACATTTATCTCTGCACCATCTCCTTCTGAGGAAAAGGAATATTAACCAAATCTGGGCCACAGCTGTGTTGAGGGAAGAACATGCAAACAACTTCACAAACAAATAAGGGTCCTGTGCCTGAGGTAACCTTAGGTACTTCAAATCAACTCCGTAAGTCTCTTAGCCCCTTAGAGCGGATGAAAGCAATATTAGAGTTAAAAGTAACTTGTCCCAATTCCCTTAGTCTGGAACACGGAAACAAAATTCTACAGAAGAGGAAGTCTCATAAACACACAGCACCTGCCAGGGTTTACCCCAGCCTTGGAAGAACTGGGAAGGATAAGACCAAGGCAGGCCTGAGGAAAGGTCAGAGGGTAGGCAGGACTGGGGAGTGGGGAGCAGGGGCAGGGCTGTCTGGACGGAGCAGTGGGTTGTAAGAAGAGCACTGAACCTGGGTCCTGCTGCCCTGAGTCTCTGTCCTGGGGCTAGTCAACCCCAGGAGACCAGGTCAGCAGGGCTGTGAAAGCAAGGGTGTAAAGAAGCCCAGCAGCCCCTTCACACAGCCCTCTAGAATTTCTGCCGCCCATGGAGGGTCTCTAGGGTAGCTGGACGTGGACCCCTCTGAAATGGAAGCATGTCAGCACCTCAGCCTTGGGGAAGTGTAGAGGCTGGGATGAGCTCAAGGAGACTGACCACATGCAGTGATCCCAGAGCACGTGTTCTGTGACTCATCCATCTCTGGGACTGTCCTTTACAAGAGGAACTAACAGTGAGCACAAAATATGAGGTGAAGCCACAAGTCCTGAAAGTGCAGAGGGAGACAGTTCACTTCTCATCCACCACCTCACCCTTTCTAGAAGAACTTGGTCTCAAGTTTCAATGGCCCATGAGAGTTTTGACCCACAGGTTCTGTCCATCATAGGTCAATATGCAAAAGAAAAAACCTCTACTGTGCACCATACCCTAGATGTGCTAACCAGAGCACAAACTTCCATATTAGGCAGTGACAAGCACAAGAAAGAGCAGCTCATGTGCAAAAGATCAGTTTAGATGAGCAAATCAAGAAAAGGTGATTATAGAGCACAGTCACGTCTAAGGACACAATTTCTCTCTATTGTATCATTAAAATGTGAAAAAAACAAGTCAGAACTCTACACATATTTCATTCGTCTTTCTGATTTCATATCCACCTTCCTCAGTCTGCAAAGCAGGAGATATAACCCTAAAGTTCCAGGAACCTTCTGCCATTAGATCCTACCTAAGTGTTGTTCCTACCTGTATCCTTTTCTTTATCACGGCCACAAATGCTATTCAAAGTCAATTCTGTAGAAACACGAACATGAATTTACAAGTCTTATGGATACATTTAAAATGTGACTAATGTGACTGAGTAATGGGATATTTTATTTTCTTTTATTTCAATACACTTAGTGAATCATTGATTGAATTAAATAAATTATAACAGGCACATCTAGCTAGTGGCTACCACAGTGTAATAAACAACCTCTCTCTCTCTCTCTCCATATATATGTGTATATATATATATATAAAGTATATGGAGGATGTTACCACCGCTCCCCTGGTTATTCCCCTCTGTATGGTCTACCCATTCAAGATGGCTGTTTGCTGATGGTTTACCAAAGGAAAACCTCTGCCCCGTGAAGTACGTAGCCCAAGGGGTAAGAGGGATGCGTCCCTCTGCTGGTTTCCCTGGTAACCGATGAGCCCATCTGCTGTCAACTCCCCCTTTAACTGGTAGCCTGCCTATTCCGCCCAGAGAGAAGCATGCTGCTACTGCTGCTGCTGCGTTCTGCCTGCCATCGGCTATCTACAGTGGGGTGTCTCTCCAGGACCACTTTGCTTCTGACGTGAAAGATCTCCCATCTATTAAACCATGAATGTCTCTGTCCCTGACTTCGGGCTCTTTCCTTAGCCCTGAGGCTGAGCAAGTACAGGGCTTGCAGGCGTGAGAGGTGCGGCCCAACACCTTCTGCAGGGCAGTTTGCTGGCCAGATTTGATGATTCATTTGTAGGTGTTTCCTAGGCTCATGCACACTTGCCAGGCACTCATGAGACCTTGGGGACACTGAAACAGTAATGTCAACACCCAGATCCTAGAGGAATTCCCGACAGGTGTTCCACTTGAGGGGAGAGGTAATGAGCATGGCCCAGTGCACCTGTGCTAGACATAATCGGCGAGCAGGTGCAGAAGGGAGGGAGGGACATTCACTCACTTTATGAGGCCATCCTTCTCACCACTGCCTCTGAAAAATCCAGGGAAGGAAGGGACAAAATGCCCTTAGAAGGTAAATGGCCTGTACACTGAAAACTACAAACCACTGCTGAAAGAATTAAACAAGGAACAAATCATTGAAACGACATATCATATTCATAGACTGGAGACTTATTATTGTTGACATTTCTACACTACCCAAAGGTAAATATAAATTCATTGTAATACCTATCAAAATCCCAATGTCATTTTCAAAGAAATAGAAAAAAAAAGGATCCTAAAATACATATGGAACCACTAAGGACTCCAAACAGACAACACAATCCTGAGAACAAAGAACATAGATGGAGGCTTCTCACTTCCTGACTTCAAAACACATTACAAAGCCACAGGAATCAAAACTGTACGGTACTGACATAGAAACAGATACATAGGCCTAAAGATGAGAATAAATAACCCCCAAGAAAACTCATAGATACATTGCCAAATGAAATTCACCAAGCTTCTAAGACAACAAATAGGGAAAGTATAGTTTTCTCAACAGTCAATAGGATGAAAATATAACTTACAGAAAGATTACAAACATATATCAGAAAAGGAGCTAATATACAAAACATCAAAGAAAAACACTACAACTCAAATGTAAACTAAGTTAAAAAATTAAAAAGGGCAAATAACTGGGTTCAGAAATGTGCAAAGTCTTAAATAAGACATTTCCTGAAAAAGACATACAAATGGCTAACAAATATAGGAAAAGGTTCTCAACCTCACTAATCATCAGGGCAATGCAAATCAACACCTCATACCTGTTAGGCTGTGTATTATAAAGAAAATAATTAACAGTTTAAGGCCAAGATGTGGGGAATTGGAAACTTTGTACACTGCTGGTGGGAAGGTAAAATGGTGCCGCTATTATGAAAAAGAGTATGGGGGTTCCTTATAAAATTATAAACAGAAATATCATATGATTCAGCAATCACAGTTCTGGGTATATAGCCAAAGGAAATTAAATCAGTATCACAATGAGATGAACTTAGGTTCATTGCAGCATTCTCCAAAATAGCCTAGATATGCAACCAACTTCACAAAAGAAGTAAGTGTCCTGTGCCTGAGCTAACCTTAGGTACTTCAAAACAACTCCGTAAGTCTCTTAGCCCCTTAGAGAGGATGAGAGCAATATTAGAGTTAAAACTAACTTGTACCAATTCCCTTAGTCTGGAATACTGAAACAAAAGTTCTACAGCAGGGTAAGCCTCATAAACTCACAGCACCTGCCAGGGTTTACCCCAGCCTTGGAAGAACTGGGAAGGATAAGACCAAGGCAGGCCTGAGGAAAGGTCAGAGGGTAGGCAGGACTGGAGTGTGGGGAGCAGGAACAGGGCTGTCCGGATAGAGCCGTGCGTTGTAATAAGTGCAGTGACCCTGGGTCCTGCTGCCCTGAGTCTCTGTCCTGTGCCTGGTGAATTCCAGGAGACCAGGTTAGCAGGGCTATGAGAGCCAGTGTGTGAAGCGAGCCCAGCAGCCCCTTCACACAGTCCTCTAGAATTCCTGCTGGCCATGAAGCGTCTGTAGGGGCAGCTGGACGTGGAGCCCTCTCAAATGGAAGCATGTCAGCACATCAGCCTTGGGAGGTGCTGAGGCTGAAATGAGGAGGCTGAGCACATGCAGTGATCCCAAAGCATGTGTTCTGTGACTCATCCACCTCTGGGAGTGCAGTTTCCTTGAGGAATAAACAGTGAGGACAAAAGTAAGGTGAAGCTACAAGTCCTGAAAGTGTAGAGGGAGATAGTTCAAGTCTCATGCACCACCTGACACTCACTATAAGAACTTGTTCTCCAATGTCAAGTGACTATGAGAGCTTTGTTCCCACTAGGATATGGTCATCATACGTGAATGTAAAAAGGAAACCAAAATCCCTGGTGCAAAATACCCTCCAGGTACCAAGTAGAAATGAACTATTCATCTTTGGCAGTGAAAAAGCAATGAAACAGTAGTCTTGTGAGAAAGAAAATTTCTGAATGGCAAAGCAAGAAAAGATGACTATAAGCACAGTACAGTCAAAGGACATGGACACAATAACTCTATTGTATCATTAAAATTTGGAAAGAACAAATCAGAATTCTACACATATTTCCTTCTTCGTCCTGATTTCATATTCACCTTCCTTAGTTTCTAAAGAACCGGGTGGAACCCAAGTGTTCTAGTAATTGTCTCCCTTTAGATCCTACCTGAGAGTTGTTCGCTACGTGAATCGTCATCAGCATCACTGTTATGTATGCTCTCCACCATGCATTCTGTACAAACACAACCATGAGCATAAGTTTATTATACAAGTTGACCCACCGATTTCTCCTACTCGACTTGCTGGCTCACACAACATCACCCAGGTCTTCCCTCCAGGTTCTCAGACATCCCCTGTGCTCTGTGCAGACAGAGTCCTTCAATAAGATATTGATCACAGTTGAAAATTTCAAATGAGGGAGAGATGCTGAGAAAATCACCTTTCGACCCCTCACTTCTGTAGACCCATTTATAGCTTTCACCGTCAACCTTACCAACCTGAAATTCCAGATGTTACAGACACACTTGAAACATGGCTAGTGTGACCGAGCAATTGTGTGTTTTTTGCATTTTTTAATAGAATGAGTTAATTGTTTGAACTAAATTAATTATAAATAGACACATTTGGTTAGTGGCTACCACACTGGAAAGCTCGGCTCTAAGAAATCCAAAGATGAGAAAGAGGCAATCAGCCAACCCTCCCCTGGTTGTTCTTTACTGCAGAAAATTTGATGGCCTGATCTGATCATTCGTATGTAGGTATACCTTTGGCTCTTGAACCCATGCCAGACATTGGGAGAGTCCTTGTGGACACTGAAATAGTATAGTCAACACTCAGATGCAAGAGAAATTCCCAGCAAGGGGCCCACTTGTAGACAGAGGTGAAGGGCATGGCCCAGTACACCTGTATTAGACATAATCAGAGAGTAGGTGCAGAGGGGAGGGAGGGATTTCACTCTCTTCATGAGTCCAACCTTCACATCCCTGACTCTAGAAGACCTGAGGAAGGCCGTGGAAAAGGCCCCATCGGAGGTGAAAAATTTGTATACTGAAAAGTACAGGACATTGTGGAAAGAATTTAAAGAAGAGACAAGTAATTGGAATGACATACCATATTCATAGACTGGATTATTAAATACTGTTGGCATTTCTATACTACATAAAGGGATGTACACATATATCGCAACAACCTGTATAATTCCATGACATTATTATAGAAGTGGACAGAATCCTAAAATACATATGGAACCGCCACAAGTAGATAAAGCAATCTTGAGAGCAAAGAGCAATGATGGAGATTAACACTTCCTGAACTCAAAACTCGTAACAATGCCACAGTAGTCAAAACAGTCTGCTACTGGCATCAAGACAGTGAGATAGACCAATGAAATATAATAGAGAGACCTCAAATAAACGCACATATATATGGCCAACTGATCTTTGCCAAGGTTCTAAGATTACCAAGTGAAGAAAGGATGGTCTCTTCAACAATCAACAGAATGAAAAGGCAACCTATAGGATGAGAGGAAATATGTGTAAACCTTGAATCTGACTAAGGGTCCAATATCCGGAATATATAAGAAACTACAAGAAGTCAATTATAGAAAAACAGCGGGCAAATAACTGAGTTTCAAAATGGGTAAAAAGCTTCACTAGACATTTCTCCATAAAGACATACAAGTGGTCAATCTACATATGAAAATTTGCTCAACATTGCTAAGCATCAGGGTAATGGAAGTCAAGCCACAAGGAGATATCACTCACAACTGTTAGGATGTGCTGTATAAAAAGACTATTAGGGCTTCCGTGGTGGCACAGTGGTTGAGACTCTGCCTGCCGAGGCAGGGGATACGTGTTTGTGCCCCAGTCTGGGAGGATCCCACAGGCCGCTGAGCGGCTGGGCCCATGAGCCATGGCCGCTGAGCTTGTGCATTTGGATCCTGTGATCCACAACGGTAGAGCCCACAACCATGAGAGGCCTATGTACTGCAAAAAAAAAAAAAAAGAAATAAAATTCATGGATGTTCGCAAAGATGTGAAGAAGTGAAACTTCTGTACCCTGTTTTGTACACTTTAGTAATGTAAAATGGTATAGCCACTATGGAAAACACAATGTTGGTCCCCCCAAAATTATTAAGAGAACTATTATAAAATCCAGGAATCACTCATTTAGGTTTATATACAAAGGAGATGAAACAAGAATGTCCAAGAGATATCTACAATTTCATGCCTATGGCAGCAATATACAGAATACAAAACATAGGAAAACTGCCTAGTGTCCATGGGAAGATGAATTAATAAAGAAAATGTGGTGTATACATACAGTGGAATGTCATTCAGTCTTTGAAAAAGAAGGAAATCCTGCCTTTTGCAGCAACACGAAAGAACTTGGAGGACATTTGTAAGAGTGACATAAGCCAGTCACAGAAGGTCAAAAACTGAAAGAAAACTCCGAGAAGCAGAGAGTAGAAGGGTGGTTTCAAGAGCTGGCAAGAGGTTGATATGGGAAGTCTGTGTTCAATGGTTAGCTTGTGTTATTTGCAAAATGGAAAAGTTCTAGACACATGTTGTACAACAAGGTGCATGTAGTCAACAGGACTGCCTGGACATTTCAAAACTTGTTAAGACGTTGGATTTCACTGTATGTGTACTTTTACAACAATAAAATATACATATGTAAAATAAATACAAAGTGGAAAAAGGGGAAAAAAGAAGAAAAATAAGGAAAGGGAGTCAACAGAGGGAAAGAAGAAAGCAGGAAGGGTCTCGAATGTACACAGGTATCAGGAGATAATGGGAGAGAAGCTCCTCTCCCCAGGCTTTAAAGAAGACATCTCTCCAGAGTTCACTCCAGCAAGAGGGGGATGTCCTTTCTCTTCCCCATTCAACCAGAAGCGCCAATAGCATCCTAAGTGTGGCCCAGGCTGTGCTCAGGTGTACACTTTTCCTTGATCTCTAAACCAAACACCCCTGACTCCCCATGGCTCAGGTGCCCTTCCTGTATCTCCTTCCACTTCTCTAAAGCATTTCCCTCTTCAAGTCCAGCCCGAGGCTCTAATCCTGTCCTCACATGTGGGGTCCACTGGGCGCGTCTCTAAGTTCTTAAGAGCCTCCCTGTGAGTAGCAGGCACTGAATCACACACCAGGGTTTCACTCAGCACCATCAGGAATCTATGACCTAGGGATTGAGGATTTCTAGAACAACTTTACTCATACACAGTCTCTTGGGTAAACAAGTGACATTTTACAATCAAGCATTTTCTGTTTTTTCTTTGGTGCGGAAGATATTGACACATATAAGGCAATCATATTCTATTAAAGTATGTATTTCTCAAAGGACTCCTATCGAAAAAAAAATTTTAAGTATAACTTTCCTTGTTTTAATTGACTTTACTCCCAGACTTGTTTGCTTGCAAAAGCCTTCAGAAAATACCAAGAACCTACTTCACCTAGCAGTTTGCACAGCAACATGAGTGGAGATGCTCTTGTCACACTGCTTGGTCTCTCGGTCCCAGCTTGTATAGCACAACCTCCTGTCCGCTCTGCTGGGAAGGGAGCCAGTGCCCACCCTGAGCTCAATCCCTGGGGTAGATCTCTTGGTTCTGTCTTCCCTGTATGCAGTGTTTCTTGCACAGCACACAGAAACAGGGCCAGCACAACTGATGGAAAACAAACTTTCCACAGGAGAAGGACATTTCGTTTCCTTAGCACAGAATCCGATAGTGAATATTAGCCTCAAAGGAGAAAGGTGGAGTGAATTTCCTCCTTCTACTCCTGGAGGCTCCTTCTTTCTCGGAATCCTCCAGAACTGGGTGTGGCATATGGGTACAAGCATGGGCTCCCTGAAAAATGAAGGAGGCCTGCCTAGCACTAGTTGCTTCAGGTAAGAGGGGAGGACTCATCCCGAGGCTCTAATAGGAAATAGTTAGAATGAGTGAAGTGGCAGAGAGATGTATCATAACCATTCAGAATGCTATGAGACGTACTAAGAGATGAGATTTCTTATTAAATGAAGTTGTAATTGGCCCAGTAGTAGGCATACTGAAACCCAGTTTTGTTCACTAAGAATCCACCCATGGAGCAACTAAGCCCGTGCACAACAACTACTAAGCCTGTGCTCTAGACCCCGCAGGTCAAGGCCAAGATGTCGGAAATTGGAAACATTGTACACTGCTGGTGGGAATGTAAAATGGATCAGCTATTATGAAAAAGAGTATGGGGGTTCCTTATAAAATTATAAACAGAAATATCATATGATTCAGCAATCACAGTTCTGGGTATATATCCAAAGGAAATTAAATCAATATCACAATGAGATGAACTTAGGTTCATTGCAGCATTCTCCAAAATGGCCTAGATATGCAACCAACTTCACGAAACCAGTAAGTGTCCTGTGCCTGAGCTAACCTTAGGTACTTCAAAACAAGTCCGTAAGTCTCTTAGGCCCTTAGAGAGGATGAAAGCAATATTAGAGTTAAAAGTAACTTGTTCCAATTCCCTTAGTCTGGAATACTGAAACAAAATTCTACATCAGAGGAAGCCTTATAAAAACACAGCACCTGACAGGGTTTACCCCAGCCTTGGAAGAACTGGGAAGGATAAGACCAAGGCAGGCCTGAGGGAAAGTCAGAGGGTAGGCAGGACTGGAGTGTGGGGAGCAGGGGCAGGGCTGGCCGGATGGAGCAGTGGGTTGTAAGAAGAGCAGTGACCCTGGGTCCTGCTGCCCTGAGTCTCTGTCCTGGGCCTCTTCAATTCCAGGAGACCAGGTTAGCAGGGCTGTGAGAGCCAGTGTGTGAAGAAGCCCAGCAGCCCCTTCACACAGTCCTCTAAGAATTCCTGCCAGGCATGAAGGGTCTTTAGGGGCAGCTGGACGTGGAGCCCTCTCAAACGGAAGCATGTCAGCACAGCAGCCTTGGGAGGTGCTGAGGCTGAAATGAGGAGACGGAGCACATGCAGTGATCCCAAAGCATGTGTTCTGTGACTCATCCACCTCAGGGAGCGCATTTTCCATGAGGAATAAACAGTGAGGACAAAAGTAAGATGAAGCTACAAGTCCTGAAAGTGTAGAGGGAGAGAGTTCAACTCTCATCCACCACCTGACACAAAGTATAAGAACTTGTTCTCCAGTGTCAAGTGACTATGAGAGTTTTGTTCCCACTAGGACATGGCCATCATACGTGAATGTAAAAAGGAAACCAAAATCCCTGGTGCAAAATACCCTCCAGGTACCAAACAGAAACGAACCATTCATCTTTGGCAGTGAAAAAGCAATGAAAGAGTAGTCTTGTGAGAAAGAAAATTTCTGAATGGCAAAGCAAGAAAAGATGACTATAAGCACAGTACAGTCAAAGGACATGGACACAATAACTCAACTATATCATTAATTTGGAAAGAACAAATCAGAATTCTACACATATTTCCTTCTTCTTCCTGATTTCATATTCACCTCCCTTAGTTTCTAAAGAACCGGGTGGAACCCAAGTGTTCTAGGAATTGTCTCCCTTTAGATCCTACCTGAGAGTTGTTCCCTACGTGAATCGTCATCAGCATCACTGCTATGTATGCTCTCCACGATCCATTCTGTACAAACACAACCATGAGCATAAAGTTATTATACAAGTTGACGCACCCATTTCTCCTACTCGACTTGCTGGCTCACACAGCATCACCCTGGTCTTCCCTCCAGGTTCTCAGACCTCCCCTGTGCTCTGTGCAGACAGAGTCCTTCAATAAGATCTTGATCACAGTTGAAAATTGCAAATGAGGGAGAGATGCTGAGAAAATCACCTTTCGACCCCTCACTTCTATAGACCCATTTATAGCTTTCACCGTCAACCTTACCAACCTGAAATTCCAGATGTTACAGACACACTTGAAACATGGATAGTATGACCAAGCAATTGTGTGTTTTGTGCATTTTTTAATAGAATGAGTTAATTATTGTTTGAACTAAATTAATTATAAAGAGACACATTTGGTTCGTGACTACCAGACTGGAAAGCTCAGCTGTAAGAAATCCAAAGATGAGAAAGAGGCAACCAGCCACCCTTCCCCTAGTTGTTCTTTACTGCAGAAAATTTCATGGCCTGATCTGATCATTCATATGTAGGTATATCTTGGGCTCTTGGACCCACGCCACGCATTGGGAGAGTCCTTGTGGACACTGAAATAGTACAGTCAACACTCAGATCCAAGAGGTATTCCCAGCAAGGGGCAGACTTGTAGACAGCGGTGAAGGGCATGGCCAAGTACACCTGTATTAGACATAATCAGAGAGTAGGTGCAGAGGGGAGGGAGGGATTTCACTCTCTCCGTGACTCCATCCGTCACCCCCCTGAATCTAGAAGACCTGAGGAAGGCAGTGGAAAAGGCCCCGTAGGAGGTGAAAAATTTGTATACTGAAAACTACTGGACATTGCGAAAAGAAATTAAAGAAGAGACAAGTAAAGGGAATGACATACGATGTTCATAGACTGGATTATTAAATACTGTTGGCATTTCTATACTACATAAAGGGATGTACACATATATCGCAACAACCCACAAAATTCCATGTCATTATTATAGAAGTGGACAGAATCCTAAAATACATATGGAACCCCCACAAGTAGACAAAACAATCTTGAGAGCAAAGAGCAATGAAGGAGATTAACACTTCCTGAACTCAAAACACATAACAATGCCACAGTAGTCAACACAGTCTGCTAGTGGCATCAAGACAGTGAGATAGACCAATGAAATATAATAGAGAGACCTCAAGTAAACGCACATATATATGGCCAACTGATCTTGGCCAAGGTTCTAAGACTACCAAGTGAAGAAAGGATAGTCTGTTCAACAATCAACAGCATGAAAAGGCAACCTATAGGATGAGAGGAAATATGTGTAAACCTTGTATCTGAATAAGGGACCAATATCCAGAATATATAAGAAACTACCAGAAGTGAATTTCAGAAAAACAGCAGGCAAATAACTGAGTTTAAAAATGGGTAAAAAGCTTCACTAGACATTCCTCCATAAAGACATACAAGTGGTCAATCTACATATGAATATTTGCACAACATCGCTAAGCATCAGGGAAATGGAAATCAAGCCACAAGGAGATATCACTCACACCTGTTAGGATGTGTATTATAAAAAGACAATTAGGGCTTCCCTGGGGGCACAGTGGTTGAGAGTCCGCCTGCTGATGCAGGGGACATGTGTTCGTGCCCCAGTCTGGGAGGATCCCACATGACACTGAGCGGCTGGGCCCATGAGCCATGGCTGCTGAGCCTCTGTGTTTGGAGCCTGTGCTCTGCAACGGGAGAGCCCACAACAATGAGAGGCCCGTGTACTGCAAAAAAAAAAAAAAAAGAGAGAGAAAAGAAAGAAAATTAATGGTTGCTGGCAACGATGTGAAGAAGTGGAACTTCTGTACCCTGTTTTGTACCCTGTAGTAATGGAAAATAGTGTAGCCATTATGGAAAACAGAATGGAGGTCCCCCAAAAATTATTAAGAGACGTATCATAAGATCCAGCAAACACTCATTTAGGTTTATATACAAAGGAGATAAAACAAGAATGTCCAAGAGATATCTACAATCTCATGTCCATTGCAGCATTATACACAATACACAACATAGGAAAACTGCCTAGTGTCCATGGGAAGATGAATTAATAAAGAAAATGTGGTGTATACATAGAATGGAATGTCATTCAGTCTTTGAAAAAGAAGGATATCCTGCCATTTGCAGCAACACGAAAGAACTTGGAGGACATTTGTAAGAGTGACATAAGCCAGTCACAGAAGGTCAAAAACTGAAAGAAAACTCCGAGAAGCAGAGAGTAGAAGGGTGGTTCCAAGAGCTGGCAGGAGGTTGACATGGGAAGTCTCTGTTCAATTGATACCATGTGTTATTTGCAAAATGGAACAGTTCTAGACACATGCTGTACAACAAGGTGCATGTAGTCAACAGGACTGACTGGACATTTCAAAACTTGTTAAGACGTTGGATTTCACTGTATGCGTACTTTTACAACAATAAAATATACATATGTAAAATAAATACAAAGTGGAAAAAGGGGAAAAAAGAAGAAAAATAAGGAAAGGGAGTCAACAGAGGGAAAGAAGAAAGCAGGAAGGGTCTAGAATGTACACAGGTATCAGGAGATAATGGGAGAGAAGCTCCTCTCCCCAGGCTTTAAAGAAGACATCTCTCCAGAGTTCACTCCAGCAGGAGGGGGATGTCCTTTCCCTTCCCCATTCAACCAGAAGGGCCAATAGCATCCTAAGTGTGGCCCAGGCTGTGCTCAGATGTACACTTTTCCTTGATCTCTAAACCAACCACCCCTGACACCCCATGGCTCAGGTGCCCTTCCTGTATCTCCTTCCACTTCTCTAAAGCATTTCCCTCTTCAAGTCCAGCCCGAGGCTCCAATCCTTTCCTCACACGTGGGGTCCACAGGGTGGGTCTCTGAGTTCTTAAGAGCCTCCCTGTGAGTAGCAGGCACTGAATCGCACACCAGGGTTCCCCTCAGCACCATCAGCAAACTACCACCTAGGGATTGAGGATTTCTAGAACAACTTTACTCATACACAGTCTCTTGGGTAAACAAGTGACATTTTACAATCAAGCATTTTCAGGGTTTTCTTTGGTGGGGAAAATATTGACACATATATGGCAATCATATTCTATTAAAGTATGTATTTCTCAAAGGACTCACTATCGAAAAAAATTTTTATATATAACTTTCCATGTTTTAATTGACTTTACTCCCAGTCTTATTTGCTTGCAAAAGCCTTCAGAAAATACCAAGAACCTACTTCACCTGGCAGTTTGCACAGCAACATGAGTGCAGATGCTCTTGTCACAATGCTTGGTTTCTCTATCCCACCTGGCAAAGCACAACCTCCTCTCCAACCTCCTGGGAAGGGAGCCAGTGCCCACCCTGAGCTCAGTCCCTGGGGTAGATCTCTTGGTTCCGTCTTCACTGTATGCAGTGTTTCTTGCCCAGCACACAGAAACAGGGCCGGCACAAGTGATGGAAGACAGACTTTCCACAGGAGAAGGACATTTCGTTTCCTTAGCACAGAATCCGATAGTGAATATTAGCCTCAAAGGAGAAAGGTGGAATGAATTTCCTCCATCTACTCCTGGAGGCCCCTTCTTTCTCGGGCTCCTCCAGAACTGGGTGTGGCATGTGGGTACAAGCATGGGCTCCCTGCAAAAAGAAGGAGGTCTGCCTAGCACAAGGTGCTTCAGGTAAGGGGCAGGACTCATCCCGAGGCTCTAATAGGAAACATTTAGAATGAGGGAAGTCCAGATAGATGTATCATAACCATTCAGAATGCTATGACACGTACTAAGAGATGAGATTTCTTATTAAATGAAGTTGTAATTGACCCAGTAGTAGGGATGCTGAAACCCAGTTTTGTTCACTAAGAATCCAGCCATGGAGCAACTAAGCCCGTGCACCACAACTACTAAGCCTGTGCTCTAGAGCCCGCAAGTCACAACTGCTGAGCCCACGTGCCACAACTACTGAAGCCCATGCACCTAGAGCCCGTGGTCTGGAACAACAGTAGCAACCGAAATGAGAAGCCCTCGTACTGCAACGAAGACCCAACACAGCCAAAAGAAAAAAAAAAAAGAATCCAGTAAACATTTGCCTGGGTGGTGATAGGATTTGTTTTCCAGGTTAAATGAGGCTCAGTTGGTATAAATCCAATGCACACCCTGAAAGTGTACGGTTTATTTACTTTTATATCCATACCCATTCATGATGCAGTGGTGATGAGAATATTTTTTAGAAAGTTGGCACCAGTAACAGTGATATTTAGGGGAACATAAATCAAGGCAAACACAACACAAAATGTTCACATAGACACACAGAATCATACCACTCATTTCACATACAGACACACCCAGTCTCATGCACACAAACCTACACCACCTAACCGTAATACAGCTTCTGCCTGGGACTATAGTAATTGGTCACATTACTTGTAAATCACTTTCTATCACCAGGGCCCCTACTCTCTTTCCCAGCACAAATTTGGAATCAGTTTGCCCTCTACACTAAAACCAGCAAGAATGTCCCACTTTCTCATCTTCAAAGTTCTTCCTCCCCAAGTGACTGATTCCGGAATACATACTGTTTACACGTTCTGTGAAGGCCACCTGCAATTACAGAAGAGAAAACACCATGAGGATAAGATCACAGTGATGCTCAAGCCTTTTGTTCATTTGCTGACAGTAGAAAACCTCATAAGAAAGAGTGGTCCAGGGAACCCAGCAAGGGTTATCAGAGCAAACCTACTCAGGCTGAAAGGCAAGAACTTTGCTGGGAGGATGGAACTTCCAAGTCCATTTACGTTGGAAATTACAGAATTCTTTGTCTAGAGGAAAAATCGCTCAGGAGAGAGAGCTCCATGCTCTACAGGCTGTAATGGATGCTGTCAATTTTAATGTCCTGTGGAATCAGGCACCATGAGTTGGTAAAAGACTCTCACTCCACATTCTCCCAACCAAGCAAACTGTATGTATCTGGAAGGAGTACCCTCAAATATTCATAACTGAATTCTATTGCAAGAGAAATAAAGCAATATTTCTATCTCAGACCAGAAAAAATCCAGCTAACCTTGATTTTCCACGGAGGCTTTTCTTCTCTCCTATCACGGTTCAGGTCATCCGCCACATAGTGAGGGAGAGCTGGAGGGACACAGAGTAACTGTCAGGACACTGGTGCTGCGACTCAGGAATTACTCAGGGGCTTTCTTCTCGATGAGGACATGGGGTGGTGTGTATGGATGTGGGAGGTTAGTTAGTGTGGGCTGAGCTGGTGTTGGGCTATCCTCTTTGGGGGATGAAGGAAGGCAAAGGACAAGAGGAAGGAATTGAAAACAGAGCTTTGGCTTTCTAGCTAAGGGGAGCCTCATCAGAAGGGAAGGGTCGATCTAAAAAATGGTAAACACTAAAATGCATGCTCTGTTTCAATGACACAGACCCATGACCCACCCTGCCTCTTTTGAGCTTCTGCTAAATTGCCACTGTCTCTTGATTTTTCCCAGATCACTCTTTCCCCAGCATCCACAATGCCAGCTACTGCATTTATCATGTCTTCTAATGTATAATATTTTATAATTGATTAACAACAACTTCTATTAAAGGACTGAATTCAATCCTAGACAAAATATGCTATATTTATTCACTAATCACTTGTCTTAAGGAAATTCAAATACACAAGATTTGACAAAACTGAAATCCTACCCTTTAGATACAGCCACTCTCAATCGTGTCATATTTTTCTCCCAATCTTTGTTTTCCATACAATGTATGTATGCCCACTGAGTCAGGGGTTGTCCATACTCTAGGGAGCTGTTCCATAAGTGGGACACTTCGTTATGAAGAGGGAGCCCAGACTGAGCACAGCCTGTCTCTAACCCAGCTGTGCAGGAGAAGTGTACAGGCTAACAGTCAGGTTCCACTTTGAGTCCTTGGGTGTGGGCTACAGGAATTGACCAATGCTAAGGCTTATGGTAACATTATCCAATACAATAAAATAGCTCCCTGATTCTTATCTGCTTTTCGCCTTGTTTATGCAATGACACCAGCACTGACAGATATGACCTGTACTGTATACATGGGGTCTCACACCTCTCAGAATCTGGGAGCTGACCAGGAGAATGCAGGTCCTGAGGAGAATTTTCATTAATGACTGTGCCAAAGTCAACTGATAAGTCCACCCATAGCTGCCCTGGATTCTGTGACCACTAAGGCCACCTGATGGGCAAGGTCTGGACCTTTAGAGATGCTAGTATTTCCAGCCAATTATACGGATGCAGGGACTCCATTGCTCCATGACTGAGGATCCCTTGGCTGAGTGGTAAGTGCAGGTCAGGGATCCAGAGCCTCCATACTGGGACCCACCCCTGGGTTCTCAGTATGGCTTTTCCACTTAGGAGGTCAAGAGCTTAGAACATTTATCTCTGCAGCATCTCCTTCTGAGGAAAAGGAATATTAAACAAATCTGGGCAACAGCTGTGTTGAGGGAAGAACATGCAAACAGCTTCACAAAACAAGTTAGGGTCCTGTGCCTGAGCTAACCTTAGGTACTTCAAAACTACTCCGTAAGTGTCTTAGCCCCTTAGAGCCGATGAAAGTAATATTAGAGTTAAAAGAAACTTGTTCCAATTCCCTTATTCTGGAATACTGAAACAAAAAGCTACAGCAGAGGAAGCCTCATAAACACACAGCACCTGCCATGGTTTACCCCAGCCTTGGAAGAACTGGGAAGGATAAGACCAAGGCAGGCCTGAGGAAAGGTCAGAGGTTAGGCAGGACTGGGGAGTGGGGAGCAGGGGCAGGGCTGTCTGGACGGAGCAGTGGGTTGTAAGAAGAGCAGTGACCCTGGGTCCTGCTGCCCTGAGTCTCTGTCCTGGGCCTCTTCAATTCCAGGAGACCAGGTTAGCAGGGCTGTGAGAGCCAGTGTGTGAAGCGAGCCCAGCAGCCACTTCACAGAGTCCTCTAGAATTCCTGCCGGCCATGAAGGGTCTTTAGGATCAGCTGGACGTGGACCCCTCTCAAATGGAAGCATGTCAGCACATCAGCCTTGGGAGGTGCTGAGGCTGAAATGAGGAGACTGAGCACGTGCAGTGATCCCAAATCAAGTGTTCTGTGACTCTTCCACGCCTGGGAGCGTGCTTTCCATGAGGAATAAACAGTGAGGACAAAAGTAAGATGAAGCTACAAGTCCTGAAAGTGTAGAGGGAGAGAGTTCAACTCTCATCCACCACCTGACACAAAGTATAAGAACTTGTTCTCCAGTGTCAAGTGACTATGAGAGTTTTGTTCCCACTAGGACATGGCCATCATACGTGAATGTAAAAAGGAAACCAAAATCCTTGGTGCAAAATACCCTCCAGGTACCGAACAGAAACGAACCTTTCATTTTTGGCAGTGACAAAGCAATGAAAGAGTAGTCTTGTGAGAAAGAAAATTTCTGAATGGCAAAGCATGAAAAGAAGCACAGTACAGTCAAAGGACATGGACACAATAACTCTATTATGTCATTAAAGTTTGGAAAGAACAAATCAGAATTCTACACATATTTCCTTCTTCTTCCTGATTTCATATTCACCTTCCTTAGTTTCTAAAGAACCGGGTGGAACCCAAGTGTTCTAGGAATTGTCTCGCTTTAGATCCTACCTGAGAGTTGTTCCCTATGTGAATCGTCCTCAGCATCACTGCTATGTATGCTCTCCAAGATCCATTCTGTACAAACACAACCATGAGCATAAAGTTATTATACAAGTTGACGCACCCATTTCTCCTACTCGACTTGCTGGCTCACACAGCATCACCCTGGTCTTCCCTCCAGGTTCTCAGACCTCCCCTGTGCTCTGTGCAGACAGAGTCCTTCAATAAGATCTTGATCACAGTTGAAAATTGCAAATGAGGGAGAGATGCTGAGAAAATCACCTTTCGACCCCTCACTTCTATAGACCCATTTATAGCTTTCACCGTCAACCTTACCAACCTGAAATTCCAGATGGTACAGACACACTTGAAACATGGCTAGTGTGACCAAGCACTTGTGTGGTTTTTGCATTTTTTAATAGAATGAGTTAATTATTGTTTGAACTAAATTAATTATAAATAGACACATTTGGTTCGTGGCTACCACACTGGAAAGCTCAGCTGTAAGAAATCCAAAGATGAGAAAGAGGCAACCAGCCACCCCTCCCCTGGTTGTTCTTTACTGCAGAAAATTTGATGGCCTGATCTGATCATTTGTATGTAGGTATATCTTGGGCTCTTGGACCCACGCCACACATTGGGAGAGTCCTTGTGGACACTGAAGTAGTACAGTCAACACTCAGATTCAAAAGGAATTCCCAGCAAGGGGCCCACTTGTAGACAGAGGTGAAGGGCATGGCCCAGTACACCTGTATTAGACATAATCAGAGAGTAGGTGCAGAGGGGAGGGAGGGATTTCACTCTCTCCATGAGTCCATCCTTCTCACCCCTGACTCTAGAAGACATGAGGAAGGCAGTGGAAAAGGCCCCGTAGGAGGTGAAAACTTTGTATACTGAAAACTACAGGACATTGCGGAAAGAAATTAAAGAAGAGACAAATAATTGGAATGATATAAGATGTTCACAGACTGGATTATTAAATACTGTTGGCATTTTCTATACTACATAAAGTGATGTACACATATATCGCAACAACCCACAAAATTCCATGTCATTATTATAGAAGTGGACAGAATTCTAAAATACTTATGGAACCCCCCACAAGCAGATAAAACAATCTTGAGAGCAAAGAGCAATGATGGAGATTAACACTTCCTGAACTCAAAACTCATAACAATGCCACAGTAGTCTAAACAGTCTGCTAGTGGCATCAAGACAGTGAGATAGACCAATGAAATATAATAGACAGACCCCAAATAAATGCACATATATATGGCCAACTGATCTTGGCCAAGGTTCTAAGATTACCAACTGAAGAAAGGATAGTCTGTTCAACAATCAACAGCATGAAAAGGCAACCTATAGGATGAGAGGAAATATGTGTAAACCTTGTATCTGAATAAGGGACCAATATCCAGAATATATAAGAAACTACTACAAGTCAATTTCAGAAAAAGAGCGGGCAAATAACTGAGTTTAAAAATGGGTAAAAAGCTTCATTAGACATTTCTCCATAAAGACATACAAGTGGTCAATCTACATATGAAAATTTGCTCAACATCGCTAAGCATCAGGGAAATGGAAATCAAGCCACAAGGAGATATCACTCACACCTGTTAGGATGTGTATTATAAAAAGACAATTAGGGCTTCCCTGGTGGCACAGTGGTTGAGAGTCTGCCTGCCATTGCAGGGAACAAGTGTTCGTGCACTGGTCTGGGAGGATCCCACATGCCACTGAGCGGTTGGGCCCATGAGCCATGGCCGCTGAGCCTGTGCGTTTGGAGCCTGTGCTCTGCAACGGGAGAGCCCACAACAATGAGAGGCCCGTGTACTGAAAAAAAAAAAAAACGAAAAAAGGAAAAAGAAAGAAAATTAATGGATGCTGGCAAAGATGTGAAGAATACGAACTCCTGTACCCTGTTTTGTACCCTGTTGTAATGTAAGATGGTATAGGCATTATGGAAAACAGAATGGAGGTCCCCCAAAAATTATTAAGAGAACTATCATAAAATCCACAATCACTCATTTAGGTTTATATATAAAGGAGATAAAACAAGAATGTCCAAGAGATATCTACAATCTGATGTCCATTGCAGCATTATACACAATACACAACATAGGAAAACTGCCTAGTGTCCATGGGAAGATGAATTAATAAAGAAAATGTGCTGTAAACATACAGTGGAATGGCATTCAGTCGTTGAAAAAGAAGGAAATCCTGCCATTTGCAGCAACACGAAAGAACTTGGAGGACATTTGTAAGAGTGACAGAAGCCAGTCACAGAAGGTGAAAAACTGAAAGAAAACTCCGAGAAGCAGAGAGTAGTAGGGTGCTTCCAAGAGCTAGCAAGAGGTTGACATGGGAAGTCTGTGTTCAATGGTTAGCATTTGTTATTTGCAAAATGGAAAAGTTCTAGACACATGCTGCACAACAAGGTGCATGTAGTCAACAGGACTGCCTGGACATTTCAAAACTTGTTAAGATGTTGGATTTCATCGTATGTGTACTTTTACAACAATAAAATACACATATGTAAAATAAATACAAAGTGGAAAAAGGGGAAAAAAGAAGAAAAATAAGGAACGGGAGTCAACAGAGGGATAGAAGAAAGCAGGAAGGGTCTCGAATGTACACAGGTATCAGGAGATAATGGGAGAGAAGCTCCTCTCCCCAGGCTTTAAAGAAGACATCTCTCCAGAGTTCACTCCAGCAAGAGGGGGATGTCCTTTCTCTTCCCCATTCAAGCAGAAGTGCCAATAGCATCCTAAGTGTGGCCCAGGCTGTGCTCAGGTGTACACTTTTCCTTGATCTCTAAACCAAACACCCCTGACTCCCCATGGCTCAGGTGCCCTTCCTGTATCTCCTTCCACTTCACTAAAGCATTTCCCTCTTCAAGTGCAGCCCGAGGCGCCAATCCTGTCCTCACACGTGTTGTCCACTGGGCGGGTCTCTGAGTTCTTAAGAGCCTCCCTGTGAGTAGCAGGCACTGAATCGCACACCAGGGTTCCCCTCAGCACCATCAGCAAACTACCACCTAGGGATTGAGGATTTCTAGAACAACTTTACTCATACACAGTCTCTTGTGTAAACAAGTGACATTTTACAGTCAAGCATTTTCAGTGTTTTCTTTGGTGGGGAAAATATTGACACATATAAGGCAATCATATTCTATTAAAGTATGTATTTCTCAAAGGACTCACTATCGAAAATAAATTTTTAACTATAACTTTCCATGTTTTAATTAACTTTACTCCCAGACTTGTTTGCTTGCAAAAGCCTTCAGAAAATACCAAGAACCTACTTCATCTGGCAGTTTGCACAGCAAAATGAGTGGAGATGCTCTTGTCACACTGCTTGGTTCCTCTGTCCTACCTTGCAAAGCACAACCTCCTATCTGCCCTCCTGGGATGGGAGCCAGTGCCCACCCTGAGCTCAATCCCTGGGGTAGATTTCTTGGTTCTGTCTTCACTGTATGCAGTGTGTCTTGCCCAGCACACAGAAACAGGGCCGGCACAAGTGATGGAAGACAGACTTTCCACAGGAGAAGGACATTTCGTTTCCTTAGCACAGAATCCGATAGTGAATATTAGCCTCAAAGGAGAAAGGTGGAGTGAATTTCCTCCATCTACTCCTGGAGGCTCCTTCTTTCTCGGACTCCTCCAGAACTGGGTGTGGCATGTGGGTACAAGCATGGGCTCCCTGCAAAAGGAAGGAGGCCTGCCTAGCACTAGGTGCTTCAGGTAAGGGGGGAGGACTCATCCCGAGGCTCTAATAGGAAACAGTTAGAATGAGGGAAGTGGCAGAGAGATGTATCATAACCATTCAGAATGCTATGAGACCTACTAAGAGATGAGATTTCTTATTAAATGAAGTTGTAATTGACCCAGTAGTAGGGATGCTGAAACCCAGTTTGGTTCATTAAGATACCAGCCATTGGGCAACTAAGTCCGTGCACCACAACTACTAAGCCTGTGCCGTAGAGCCTGCAAGTCACAACTACTGAGCCCACGTGCCACAACTATTGAAGCCCATGCACCTAGAGCCCGTGCTCTGGAACAACAGAAGCCACTGAAATGAGAAGCCCGCACACTGCAACGAAGACACAACACAGCCAAAAATATAATAATAATGATAATCCAGTAAACATTTGCCTGGGTGGTGATAGGATTTGTTTTCCAGGTTAAATGAGGCTCACTTGGTATAAAATCAAGGCACACACTGAAAGTATACAGTTTATTTACTTTTATATCCATACCCATTCATGATGCAGTGGTGATGGGAATAATTTTTAGAAAGTTGCCACCAGTAACAGTGATGTTTAGGGGAACATAAATCAAGGGAAACACAACACAAAAAGTTCACTTACACACACAGAACCATCCCACTCATTTCACATACAGACACACCCAGTCTCATGCACACAAACCTACACCACCTAACCGTAATACAGCTTCTTCCTGGGACTATAGTAATTGGTCACATTACTTGTAGATCACTTTCTATCACCAGGACACCTACTCTCATTCCCAGCACAAATTTGGAATCAGTTTGCCCTCTACACTAAAACCAGCAAGAATGTCCCACTTTCTTATCTTCAAAGTTCTTCCTCCCCAAGTCACTGATTCCACAATACATACCGTTTTCACGTTCTGGGAAGGCCACCTGCAATTACAGAAGAGAAAACACTATGAGGATAAGATCACAGTGATGCTCAGGTCTTTTGTTCATTTGCTGACAGTAGAAAACCTCATAAGAAACAGTGGTCCAGGGAACCCAGCAAGGGTTATCAGAGCAAAGCTACTCAGGCTGAAAGGCAAGAACTTTGCTGGGAGGATGGAACTTCCAAGTCCATTTAGGTTGGAAATTACAGAATTCTTTGTCTAGAGGAAAAATCACTGCAGGAGACAGAGCTCCGTACTCTACAGGCTGTAATGGATGCTGTCAATTGTAATGTCCTGTGGAATCAGGCTCCATGAGCTGGTAATAGACTCTCACTCCACATTCTCCCAACCAAGGGAATTGTATGTATCTGGAAGGAATACCCTCAAATATTCATAACTTAATTCTATTGAAAGAGAAATAAAGCAATATTTCTATCTCAGACCAGAAACAATCCAGCTTACCTTGGGGATCCACGGAGGCTTTTCTCCTGTCCTATCATGGTGCAGGTCATCCGCCACATCCTCAGGGAGAGCTGGAGGGACACAGAGTAACTGTCAGGACACTGGTGCTGCGGCTCAGGAATTACTCAGGGGCTTTCTTCTCGATGAGGACATGGGGTGGTGTGTATGGATGTGGGAGGTTAGTAAGTGTGGGCTGAGCTGGTGTTGGGCCATCCTCTTTGGGGGATGAAGGAAGGCAAAGGACAAGAGGAAGGAAATGAAAACAGAGCTTTGGCTTTCTAGCTAAGGGGAGCCTAATCAGAAGGGAAGGGTCGATCTAAAAAATGGTAAACACTAAAATGCATGCTCTGTTTCAATGACACAGACCCATGACCCATCCTGCCTCTTTTGAGCTTCTGCTAAATTGCCACTGTCGCTTGATTTTTCCCAGATCACTCTTTCCCCAGCATCCACAATGCCAGCTACGGCATTTATCATGTCTTCTGTTGTATGATATTTTATACTTGATTAACAGCAACCTCCATTAAAGGACTGAATTCAATCCTAGACAAAATATGCTATATTTATTCACTAATCACTTGTCTTAAAGAAAATCAAATACACAAGATTTGACAAAATTGAAATCCTACCATTTAGATACAGCCACTATCAATCGTATCATATTTTTCTCCCAGTCTTTGTTTTCTATACAATGTACGTATGCCCACTGAGTCAGGGGTTGTCCATACTCTAGGGAGCTGTTCCATAAGTGGGACACTTCGTTATGAAGAGGGAGCCCGGACTGAGCACAGCCTGTCTCTAACCCAGCTGCGCAGGAGAAGTGTACAGGCTAACAGTCAGGTTCCACTTTGAGTCCTTGGGTGTGGGCTACAGGAATTGACCAATGCTAAGGCTTATGGTAATGTTATCCAATACAATAAAATAGCTCCCTGATTCTTATCTGCTTTTGGCGTTGTTTAAGCAGTGACACCAGCACTGACAGATATGACCTCTACTGTATATATGGGGTCTCACACCTCTCAGAATCTGGGAGCTGACCAGGAGAATGCAGGTCCTGAGGTGAATTTCACCTTAATGACTGTGCCAAAGTCAACTGATAAGTCCACCCATAGCTGCCCTGGATTCTGTGACCACTAAGGCCACCTGATGGGCAAGGTCTGGACCTTTGGAGATTCTAGGACTTCCAGCCAAGGATACGGATGCAGGGACTCCCTTGCTCCATGACTGAGGACCCCTTGGCTGAGTGGTAAGTGCAGGTCAGTGATCAAGTGCATCCACATTGGGACCCACCCCTGGGTCCTCAGTATGGCTTTTCCACTTAGGAGGTCAAGAGCTTAGAACATTTATCTCTGCACCATCTCCTTCTGAGGAAAAGGAATATTAACCAAATCTGGGCCACAGCTGTGTTGAGGGAAGAACATGCAAACAACTTCACAAACAAATAAGGGTCCTGTGCCTGAGGTAACCTTAGGTACTTCAAATCAACTCCGTAAGTCTCTTAGCCCCTTAGAGCGGATGAAAGCAATATTAGAGTTAAAAGTAACTTGTCCCAATTCCCTTAGTCTGGAACACGGAAACAAAATTCTACAGAAGAGGAAGTCTCATAAACACACAGCACCTGCCAGGGTTTACCCCAGCCTTGGAAGAACTGGGAAGGATAAGACCAAGGCAGGCCTGAGGAAAGGTCAGAGGGTAGGCAGGACTGGGGAGTGGGGAGCAGGGGCAGGGCTGTCTGGACGGAGCAGTGGGTTGTAAGAAGAGCACTGAACCTGGGTCCTGCTGCCCTGAGTCTCTGTCCTGGGGCTAGTCAACCCCAGGAGACCAGGTCAGCAGGGCTGTGAAAGCAAGGGTGTAAAGAAGCCCAGCAGCCCCTTCACACAGCCCTCTAGAATTTCTGCCGCCCATGGAGGGTCTCTAGGGTAGCTGGACGTGGACCCCTCTGAAATGGAAGCATGTCAGCACCTCAGCCTTGGGGAAGTGTAGAGGCTGGGATGAGCTCAAGGAGACTGACCACATGCAGTGATCCCAGAGCACGTGTTCTGTGACTCATCCATCTCTGGGCCTGTCCTTTACAAGAGGAACTAACAGTGAGCACAAAATATGAGGTGAAGCCACAAGTCCTGAAAGTGCAGAGGGAGACAGTTCACTTCTCATCTACCACCTCACCCTTTCTAGAAGAACTTGGTCTCAAGTTTCAATGGCCCATGAGAGTTTTGACCCACAGGTTCTGTCCATCATAGGTCAATATGCAAAAGAAAAAACCTCTACTGTGCACCATACCCTAGATGTGCTAACCAGAGCACAAACTTCCATATTAGGCAGTGACAAGCACAAGAAAGAGCAGCTCATGTGCAAAAGATCAGTTTAGATGAGCAAATCAAGAAAAGGTGATTATAGAGCACAGTCACGTCTAAGGACACAATTTCTCTCTATTGTATCATTAAAATGTGAAAAAAACAAGTCAGAACTCTACATATATTTCATTCGTCTTTCTGATTTCATATCCACCTTCCTCAGTCTGCAAAGCAGGAGATATAACCCTAAAGTTCCAGGAACCTTCTGCCATTAGATCCTACCTAAGTGTTGTTCCTACCTGTATCCTTTTCTTTATCACGGCCACAAATGCTATTCAAAGTCAATTCTGTAGAAACACGAACATGAATTTACAAGTCTTATGGATACATTTAACATGTGACTAATGTGACTGAGTAATGGGATATTTTATTTTCCTTTATTTTAATACACTTAGTGAATCATTGATTGAATTAAATAAATTATAACAGGCACATCTAGCTAGTGGCTACCACAGTGTAATAAACAACCTCTCTCTCTCTCTCTCCATATATATATATATATATATATATGTGTATATATATATATAAAGTATATGGAGGATGTTACCACCGCTCCCCTGGTTATTCCCCTCTGTATGGTCTACCCATTCAAGATGGCTGTTTGCTGATGGTTTACCAAAGGAAAACCTCTGCCCCGTGAAGGTACTTAGCCCAAGGGGTAAGAGGGATGCGTCCCTCTGCTGGTTTCCCTGGTAACCGATGAGCCCATCTGCTGTCAAGTCCCCCTTTAACTGGTAGCCTGCCTATTCCGCCCAGAGAGAAGCATGCTGCTACTGCTGCTGCTGCGTTCTGCCTGCCATCGGCTATCTACAGTGGGGTGTCTCTCCAGGACCACTTTGCTTCTGACGTGAAAGATCTCCCATCGATTAAACCATGAATGTCTCTGTCCCTGACTTCGGGCTCTTTCCTTAGCCCTGAGGCTGAGCAAGTACAGGGCTTGCAGGCGTGAGAGGTGCGGCCCAACACCTTCTGCAGGGCAGTTTGCTGGCCAGATTTGATGATTCATTTGTAGGTGTTTCCAAGGCTCATGCACACTTGCCAGGCACTCATGAGACCTTGGGGACACTGAAACAGTAATGTCAACACCCAGATCCTAGAGGAATTCCCGACAGGTGTTCCACTTGAGGGGAGAGGTAATGAGCATGGCCCAGTGCACCTGTGCTAGACATAATCGGCGAGCAGGTGCAGAAGGGAGGGAGGGACATTCACTCACTTTATGAGGCCATCCTTCTCACCACTGCCTCTGAAAAATCCAGGGAAGGAAGGGACAAAATGCCCTTAGAAGGTAAATGGCCTGTACACTGAAAACTACAAACCACTGCTGAAAGAATTAAACAAGGAACAAATCATTGAAACGACATATCATATTCATAGACTGGAGACTTATTATTGTTGACATTTCTACACTACCCAAAGGTAAATATAAATTCATTGTAATACCTATCAAAATCCCAATGTCATTTTCAAAGAAATAGAAAAAAAAAGGTTCCTAAAATACATATGGAACCACTAAGGACTCCAAACAGACAACACAATCCTGAGAACAAAGAACATAGATGGAGGCTTCTCACTTCCTGACTTCAAAACACATTACAAAGCCACAGGAATCAAAACTGTACGGTACTGACATAGAAACAGATACATAGGCCTAAAGATGAGAATAAATAACCCCCAAGAAAACTCATAGATACATTGCCAAATGAAATTCACCAAGCTTCTAAGACAACAAATAGGGAAAGTATAGTTTTTTCAACAGTCAATAGGATGAAAATATAACTTACAGAAAGATTACAAACATATATCAGAAAAGGAGCTAATATACAAAACATCAAAGAAAAACACTTCAACTCAAATGTAAACTAAGTTAAAAAATTAAAAAGGGCAAATAACTGGGTTCAGAAATGTGCAAAGTCTTAAATAAGACATTTCCTGAAAAAGACATACAAATGGCTAACAAATATAGGAAAAGGTTCTCAACCTCACTAATCATCAGGGCAATGCAAATCAACACCTCATACCTGTTAGGCTGTGTATTATAAAGAAAATAATTAACAGTTTAAGGCCAAGATGTGGGGAATTGGAAACTTTGTACACTGCTGGTGGGAATGTAAAATGGTGCCGCTATTATGAAAAAGAGTATGGGGGTTCCTTATAAAATTATAAACAGAAATATCATATGATTCAGCAATCACAGTTCTGGGTATATAGCCAAAGGAAATTAAATCAGTATCACAATGAGATGAACTTAGGTTCATTGCAGCATTCTCCAAAATAGCCTAGATATGCAACCAACTTCACAAAAGAAGTAAGTGTCCTGTGCCTGAGCTAACCTTAGGTACTTCAAAACAACTCCGTAAGTCTCTTAGCCCCTTAGAGAGGATGAGAGCAATATTAGAGTTAAAACTAACTTGTACCAATTCCCTTAGTCTGGAATACTGAAACAAAAGTTCTACAGCAGGGTAAGCCTCATAAACTCACAGCACCTGCCAGGGTTTACCCCAGCCTTGGAAGAACTGGGAAGGATAAGACCAAGGCAGGCCTGAGGAAAGGTCAGAGGGTAGGCAGAACTGGGGTGTGGGGAGCAAGGGCAGGGCTGTCTGGAAGGAGCAGTGGGTTGTAAGAAGGGCAGTGACCCTGGGTCCTGCTGCCCTGAGTCTCTGTCCGGGGCCTGGTCAACCCCAGGAGACCAGGTCAGCAGGGCGGTGAAAGAAAGTGTGTGAAATAGCCCAGCAGCCCCTTCACACAGCCCTCTACAATTCCTGCCGGCCATGAAGGGTCTTTAGGGGCAGCTGGATGTGGACCCCTCTCAAATGGAAGCATGTCAGCACACCAGCCTTGGGGAAATGGAGAGGCTGAGATGATCTCAAGGAGACTGAGCACATACAGTGATCCCAGAGCATGTGTTCTGTGACTCATCCATCTCTGGGACTGTCCTTTACAAGAGGAACAAACAGTGAGGACAAAACATGAGGTGAAGCCACAAGTCCTGAAAGTGCAGAGGGAGACAGTTCACTTCTCATCCACCACCTCACCCTTTCTAGAAGAACTTGGTCTCAAGTTTCAAGGGCCCATGAGAGTTTTGACCCACAGGTTCTGTCCATCATAGGTCAATATGCAAAAGAAAACAAAGTCTCCTGTGCACAATACCCTAGATGTGCTAACCAGAAAACAAACTTCCATATTAGGCAGTGACATGCACAAGAAAGAGCAGCTCATGTGCAAAAGATCATTTTTGATGAGCAAATCAAGAAAAGGTGATTATAGAGCACAGTCACGTCTAAGGACACAATTGCTTTCTATTGTATCATTAAAATATGAAAAAAACAAGTCAGAACTCTACACATTTTTTATTCTTCTTTCTGATTTCATATCCACCTTCCTCAGTCCCCAAAGCAGGAGATATAACCGTAAAGTTCCAGGAACCTTCTGCCATTAGATCCTACCTAAGTGTTGCTCCTACCTGTATCCTTTTCCTTATCACGGCCACAAATGCTATCCAGAGTCGATTCTGTAGAAACACGAACATGAATTTACAAGTCTTATGGATACATTTAAAATGTGACTAATGTGACTGAGTAATTGGATATTTTATTTGTTCTATTTTAATACAATGAGTTAATCATTAATTGAATTGAATAAATTATAGCAGGCACATCTAGCTAGTGGCTACCACACTATAATACACATTCCTCTCTCTCTCTCTCTCCATATATATATATATACCCATTCAAGATGGCTGTTTGCTGATGGTTTACCAAAGGAAAACCTCTGCCCCGTGAAGGTACTTAGCCCAAGGGGTAAGAGGGATGCGTCCCTCTGCTGGTTTCCCTGGTAACCGATGAGCCCATCTGCTGTCAACTCCCCCTTTAACTGGTAGCCTGCCTATTCCGCCCAGAGAGAAGCATGCTGCTACTGCTGCTGCTGCGTTCTGCCTGCCATCGGCTATCTACAGTGGGATGTCTCTCCAGCACTACATTGCTTCTGACGTGAAAGATCTCCCATCTATTAAACCATGAATGTCTCTGTCCCTGACTCAAGGCTCTTTTCTTAGCCCTGAGGCAGAGCATGTACAGGGCTTGCAGGTGTGAGAGGTGCAGCCCAACACCTTCTGCACGGCAGTTTGCTGGCTAGATTTGATGATTCATTTGTAGGTGTTTCCTAGGCTCATGCACACTTGCCAGGCACTCATGAGACGTTGGGGACACTGAAACAGTAATGTCAACACCCAGATCCTAGAGGAATTCCCGACAGGTGTTCCACTTGGGGAGAGAGGTAATGAGCATGGCCAAGTGCACCTGTGCTAGACATGATCAGTGAGCAGGTGCAGAAGGGAGGGAGGGACATTCACTCACTTCATGAGGTCATCCTTCTCACTCCTGCCTCTGAAAAATCCAGGGAAGGAAGGGACAAAATGCCCTTAGAAGGTAAATGGCCTGTACACTGAAAACTACAAACCACTGCTGAAAGAATTTAACAAGGAACAAATTATTGAAATAGCATATCATATTCATAGACTGGAGAATTATTATTGTTGACATTTCTACACTACCGAAAGGTAAGTATAAATTCATTGTAATACATATCAAAATCCCAATGTCATTTTCAAAGAAATAGAAAAAAAAAAGATCCTAAAATATATATGGAAACACTAAGGAGTCCAAACAGACAAAACAATCCTGAGAACAAAGAACATAGATGGAGGCTTCTCACTTCCTGTCTTCAAAACACATTACAAAGCCACAGGAATCAAAACTGTATGGTACTGACATAGAAACAGATACATAGGCCTAAAGACCAGAATAAATAAACCCCAAGAAAACTCATAGATACATGGCCAAATGAAATTCACCAAGCTTCTTACACAACAAATAGGGAAAGTATAGTTTTCTCAACAGTCAATAGGATGATAATATAACTTACAGAAAGATTACAAACATATATCAGAAAAGGAGTTAATGTCCAAAACATGTAAGAAAAACACTACAACTCAAATGCAAACTAAGTTAAAAAATTAAAAACGGTAAATAAATGGGTTAAGAAATATGCAAAGACTTAAATAAGACATTTCCTGAAAAAGACATACAAATGGCTAACAAATATAGGAAAATGTTCTCAACCTCACTAATCATCAGGGCAATGCAAATGAACACCTCACACCTGTTAGGCTGTGTATTATAAAGAAAAAAATTAACAGTTTAAGGCCAAGATGTGGGGAATTGGAAACTTTGTACACTGCTGGTGGGAAGGTAAAATGGTGCCGCTATTATGAAAAAGAGTATGGGGGTTCCTTATAAAATTATAAACAGAAATATCATATGATTCAGCAATCACAGTTCTGGGTATATAGCCAAAGGAAATTAAATCAGTATCACAATGAGATGAACTTAGGTTCATTGCAGCATTCTCCACAATAGCCTAGATATGCAACGAACTTCACAAAAGAAGCAAGTGTCCTGTGCCTCAGCTAACCTTAGGTACTTCAAAACAACTCCGTAAGTCTCTTAGCCCCTTAGAGAGGATGAAAGCAATATTAGAGTTAAAAGTAATTTGAACCAATTCCCTTAATCTGGAATACTGAAACAAAAGTTCTACAGCAGGGTAAGCCTCATAAACTCACAGCACCTGCCAGGGTTTACCCCAGCCTTGGAAGAACTGGGAAGGATAAGACCAAGGCAGGCCTGAGGAAAGGTCCGAGGGCAGGCAGGACTGGAGTGTGGGGAGCAGGGGCAGGGCTGGCCGGATGGAGCTTGGGTTGTAAGAAGAGCAGTGACCCTGGGTCGTGCTGCCCTGAGTCTCTGTCCTGGGCCTGGTGAATTCCAGGAGACCAGGTTAGCAGGGCTGTGAGAGCCAGTGTGTGAAGCGAGCCCAGCAGCCCCTTCACACAGTCTTCTACAATTCCTACTGGCCATGAAGGGTCTTTAGGGGCAGCTGGACATGGAGCCCTCTCAAATGGAAGCATCTCAGCACATCAAGCTTGGGAGGTGCTGAGGCTGAAATGAGGAGACTGAGCACATGCAGTGATCCCAAAGCATGTGTTCTGTGACTCATCCACCTCTGGGAGCACGCTTTCCATGAGGAATAAACAGTGAGGACAAAAGTAACATGAAGCTACATGTCCTGAAAGTGTAGAGGGAGAGAGTTGAACTCTCATCCACCACCTGACACTCACTATAAGAACTTTTTCTACAGTGTCAAGTGACTATGAGAGTTTTGTTCCCACTAGGATATGGCCATTATACGTGAATGTAAAAAGGAAACCAAAATCCCTGGTGCAAAATACCCTCCAGGTACCAAACAGAAACGAACCTTGCATCTTTGGCAGAGAAAAAGCAATGAAAGAGTAGTCTTGTGAAAAAGAAAATTTGTGAATGGCAAACCAAGAAAAGATGACTATAAGCACAGTACAGTCAAAGGACATGGACACAATAACTCTATTATATCATTAAAATTTGGAAAGAGCAAATCAGAATTCTTCACATATTTCCCTCTTCTTCCTGATTTCATATTCACCTTCCTTAGTTTCTAAAGAACCGCGTGGAACCAAAGTGTTCTAGGAATTGTCTCCCTTTAGATCCTACCTGAGAGTTGTTCGCTATGTGAATCGTCATCAGCATCACTGCTATATATGCTCTCCATGATCCATTCTGTACAAACACAACATGAGCATAAAATTATTATACAAGTTGACCCACCCATTTCTCCTACTCGACTGGTTGGCTCACAGAGCATCACACTGGTCTTCCCTCCAGGTTCTCAGACCTCCCCTGTGCTCTGTGCAGACAGAGTCCTTCAATAAGATATTGATCACAGTTGAAAATTTCAAATGAGGAGGAGGTACTGAGATAATCACCTTTCGACCCCTTACTTCTATACACCCATTTATAGCTTTCACCGTCAACCTTACCAACCTGAAATTCCAGATGTTATAGACACACTTCATACATGGCTAGTGTGACCAAGCAATTGTGTGTTTTTTGCATTTTTTAATAGAATGAGTTAAGTCTTGTTGGAACTAAATTAATTATAAATAGACACATTTGGTTAGTGGCAACCACACTGGAAAGCTCAGTTCTAAGAAATCCAAAGATGAGAAAGAGGCAACCAGCCACCCTTCCCATGGTTGTTCTTTACTGCATAAAATTTGATGGCCTGATCTGATCATTCGTATGGAGGTATATCTCGGGCTCTTGAACACAAGACAGACACTGGGAGAGTCCGTGTGGACACTGAAATAGTACAGTCAACACTCAGATCCAAGAGGAATTCCCAGCCAGGGGCCAACTTGTAGACAGAGGTGAAGGGCATGGCCCACTACACCTGTATTAGACATAATCAGAGAGTAGGTGCAGGGGGAGGGAGGGATTTCAATCTCTCCATGAGTCCATCCTTCTCAATCCTGACTCTAGAAGACCTGAGGAAGGCAGTGAAAAAGACCCCGTAGGAGGTAAATAATTTGTCTACTGAAAACTACAGGACATTGCTGAAAAAAATTAAAGAAGAGACAAGTAATTGGAATGACATACCATATTCATAGACTGGATTATTAAACACTGTTGGCATTTCTATACTACATAAAGTGATGTACACATATATCGCAACAACCCACAAAATTCAATGTCATTATTATAGAAATGGACAGAATCCTAAAATACATATGGAACCTCCCCAAGTAAATAAAACAATATTGAGAGCAAAGAGCAATGATGGAGATTAACACTTCCTGAACTCAAAACACATAACAATGCCACAGTAGTCAACACAGTCTGCTACTGGCATCAAGACAGTGAGATTGACCAATGAAATATAATAGAGAGATCCCAAATAAACGCACATATATATCGCCAACTGATCTTGGCCAAGGTTCTATGATTACCAAGTGAAGAGATGATAGTCTCTTCAACAATCAACAGAATGAAAAGGCAACCTATAGGATGGGAGGAAATATGTGTAAACCTTGTATCTGAATGAGAGACTAATATCCAGAATATATAAGATACTACTACAAGTCAATTTCAGAAAAACAGCAGGCAAATAACTGACTTTAAAAATGGGTAAAAATCTTCACTAGACATTTCTCCGTAAAGACATACAAGTGGTAAATCTACATATGAAAATTTGCTCAACCTCGCTAAGCATCAGGGAAATGGAAATCAAGCCACAAGGAGATATCACTCACACCTGTTAGGATGTGTATTATAAAAAGACAAATAGGGCTTCCCTGGTGGCACAGTGGTTGAGAGTCCGCCTGCCAAGGCAGGGGACACATGTTCATTCCCCAGTCTGGGAGGATCCCACATGCCGCTGAGCGGCTGGGCCCATGTCCCATGGCCGCTGAGCCTGTGCATTTGGAGCCTGTGCTCTGCAACGGAAGAGCCCACAACAATGAGAGACACGTGTACTGCAAAAAAAAAAAAAGAAAGAAATTAATGGATGCTGGGAAAGATGTGAAGAAGTGGAACTTCTGTACCCTGTTTTGTACCATGTAATAATGTAAAATGGTGTAGCCATTATGGAAAACAGAATGGAGGTCCCCTAAAAATTATTAAGAGAACTATCATAAAATCCAGCAGTCACTCATTTAGGTTTATATACAAAGGGGATAAAACAAGAATGTCCAAGAGATATCTACAATCTCATGTCCATTGCAGCATTATACACAATACACAACATAGAAAAACCGCCTAGTGTCCATGGCAAGATGAATTAATAAAGAAAATGTGGTGTATACATACAGTGGAATGTCACTCAGTCTTTGAAAAAGAAGGAAATCCTGCCATTTGCAGCAACACGAATAAACTTGGAGGACATTTGTAAGAGTGAAATAAGCCAGTCACAGAAGGTCAAAAACTGAAAGAAAACTCCGAGAAGCAGAGAGTAGAAGGGTGGTTCCAAGAGCTGGCAAGAGGTTGACATGGGAAGTCTGTGTTCAATGGTTAGCATGTGTTATTTCAAAATGGAAAAGTTTTAGACACATGCTGTACAACAAGGTGCATGTAGTCAACAGGACTGCCTGGACATTTCCAAACTTGTTAAGAAGTTGGATTTCATCGTATGAGTATTTTTACAACAATAAAATACACATATGTAAAATAAATACAAAGTGGAGAAAGGGGACAAAAGAAGAAAAATAAGGAAAGGGAGTCAACAGAGGGAAAGAAGAAAGCAGGAAGGGTCTCGAATGTACACAGGTATCAGGAGATAATGGGAGAGAAGCTCCTCTCCCCAGGCTTTAAAGAAGACATCTCTCCAGAGTTCACTCCAGCAAGAGGGGGATGTCCTTTCCCTTCCCCATTGAAACAGAAGTGCCAGTAGCATCCTAAGTGTGGCCCAGGCTGTGCTCAGGTGTACACTTTTCCTTGATCTCTAAACCAACCACACCTGACTCCCCATGACTCAGGTGTCCTTAATGTATCTCCTTCCACTTCTCTAAAGCATTTCCCTCTTCAAGTCCAGCCCGAGGCGCCAATCCTGTCCTCACACGTGGGGTCCACTGGGCGGGTCTCTGAGTTCTTAAGAGCCTCCCTGTGAGTAGCAGGCACTGAATCGCACACCAGGGTTCCCCTCAGCATCATCAGCAAACTACGACCTAGGGATTGAGGATTTCTAGAACAACTTTACTCATACACAGTCTCTTGGTGAAACAAGTCACATTTTACAATCAAGCATTTTCAGTTTTTCCTTTGGTGGGGAAAATATTGACACATATAAGGCAATCATATTCTATTAAAGTATGTATTTCTCAAAGGACTCACTATCGAAAAAAATTTTTTAAGAATAACTTTCCATGTTTTAATTGACTTAATCCCAGACTTCCTTGCAAAAGCCTTCAGAAAATACCAACAACCTACATCATCTGGCAGTTTGCACAGCAACATGAGTGGAGTAACTCTTTTCACACTGCTTGGTTTCTCGGTCCCACCTTGTAAAGCACAACCTCCTGTCTGCCCTCCTGGGAAGGGAGCCAGTGCCCACCCTGAGCTCAATCCCTGGGGTAAATCTCTTGGTTCTGTCTTCACTTTATGCAGTGTTTCTTGCCCAGCACACAGAAACAGGGCCGGCACAAGTGATGGAAGACAGACTTTCCACAGGAGAAGGACATTGCGTTTCCTTAGCACAGAATCTGATAGTGAATCTTAGCCACAAAGGAGAAAGGTGGAGTGAATTTCCTCCATCTACTCCTGGAGGCTCCTTCTTTCTCGGATTCCTCCAGAACTGGGTGTGGCATGTGGGTACAAGCATGCGCTCCTTGCAAAATGAAGGAGGCCAGCATAGCACTAGGTGCTTCAGGTAAGGGGGGAGGACTCATCCCGAGGCTCTAATAGGAAACAGTTAGAATGAGGGAAGTGGCAGAGAGATGTATCATAACCATTCAGAATGCTATGAGACCTCTTAAGAGATGAGATTTTTTATTAAATGAAGTTGTAATTTACCCAGTAGTAGGGATGCTGAAACCCAGTTTTGTTCACGATGAATCCAGCCATGGAGCAACTAAACCCGTGCACCACAACAACAGCCTGTGCTCTAGAGCCTGAATGTCAAAACTACTGAGCACACGTGCCACAACTATTGAAGCCCATGCACCTAGAGCCCGTGGTCTGGAACAACAGTAGCCACCGAAATGAGAAGCCCGTGCAGTGCAACGAAGACCCAACACAGCCAAAAGAAAAAAAAAAGAATCCAGTAAACATTTGCCTGGGTGGTGATAGGATTTGTTTTCCAGGTTAAATGAGGCTCAATTGGTATAAAACCAATGCACACCCTGAAAGTGTACAGTTTATTTACTTTTATATCCATACCCATTCATGATGCAGTGTTGATGGAAATATTTTTTAGAAAGTAGGCACCAGTAACAGTGATGTTTAGGGGAACATAAATCAAGGGAAACACAACACAAAAAGTTCACATACACACACAGAATCATACCATTCATTTCACATACAGACACACCCAGTCTCATGCACACAAACCTACACCACCTAACCGTAATACGGCCTCTTCCTGGGACTATAGTAATTGGTCACATTACTTGTAAATCACTTTCTATCACCAGGGCCCGTACTCTCATTCCCAGCACAAATTTGCAATCAGTTTGCCCTCTACACTAAAACCACCAAGAATGTCCCACTTTCTCAACTTCAAAGTTCTGCCGCCCCAAGTGACTGATTCCAGAATACATACTGTTTACACGTTCTGTGAAGGCCACCTGCAATTACAGAAGAGAAAACACTATGAGGATAAGATCACAGAGATGCTCAGGTCTTTTTTTCATTTGCTGACAGTAGAAAACCTGATAAGAAACAGTGGTCCAGGGAACCCAGCAAGGGTTATCAGCAAACCTACTCAGGCTGAAAGGCAAGAACTTTGCTGGGAGGATGGAACTTCCAAGCCCATTTAGGTTGGAAATTACAGAATTCTTTGCCTAGAGGAAAAATCGCTGCAGGAGAGAGAGCTCCATACTCTACAGGCTGTAATGGATGCTGTCAATTTTAATGTCCTGTGGAATCAGGCTCCATGAGTTGGTAACAGACTCTCACTCCACATTCTCCCAACCAAGCGACTCTATGTATCTGGAAGGAGTACCCTCAAATATTCATAACTGAATTCTATTGAAAGAGAAATAAAGCAATATTTCTATCTCAGACCAGAAAAAATCCAGCTAACCTTGATTTTCCACGGAGGCTTTTCTTCTCTCCTATCACGGTGCAGGTCATCCGCCACATAGTGAGGGAGAGCTGGAGGGACACAGACTAACTGTCAGGACACTGGTGCTGCGACTCAGGAATTACTCAGGGGCTTTCTTCTCGATGAGGACATGGGGTGGTGTGTATGGATGTGGGAGGTTAGTAAGTGTGGGCTGAGCTGGTGTTGGGCCATCCTCTTTGGGGGATGAAGGAAGGCAAAGGACAAGAGGAAGGAACTTAAAATAGAGCTTTGGCTTTCTAGCTAAGGGGAGCCTAATCAGAAGGGAAGGGTCGATCTAAAAAATGGTAAACACTAAAATGCATGCTCTGTTTCAATGACACAGACCCATGACCCACCCTGCCTCTTTTGAGCTTCTGCTAAATTGCCAGTGTCTCTTGATTTTTCCCAGATCACTCTTTCCCCAGCATCCACAATGCCAGCTACTGCATTTATCATGTCTTCTAATGTATAATATTTTATACTTGATTAACAACAACCTCTATTAAAGGACTGAATTCAATCCTAGACAAAATATGCTATATTTATTCACTAATCACTTGTCTTAAAGAAAATCAAATACACAAGATTTGACAAAACTGAAATCCTACCATTTAGATACAGCCACTCTCAATCGTGTCATATTTTTCTCCCAATCTTTGTTTTTCATACAATGTATGTATGCCCCCTGAGTCAGGGGCTGTCCATACTCTAGGGAGCTGTTCCATAAGTGGGACACTTCGTTATGAAGAGGGAGCCCGGACTGAGCACAGCCTGTCTCTAACCCAGCTGTGCAGGAGAAGTGTACAGGCTAACAGTCAGGTTCCACTTTGAGTCCTTGGGTGTGGGCTACAGGAATTGACCAATTCTAAGGCTTATGGTAATGTTATCCAATACAATAAAATAGCTCCCTGATTCTTATCTGCTTTTGGCCTTGTTTAAGCAATGACACCAGCACTGACAGATATGACCTCTACTGTATACATGGGGTCTCACACCTCTCAGAATCTGGGAGCTGACCAGGAGAATGCAGGTCCTGAGGTGAATTTCACATTAATGACTGTGCCAAAGTCAACTGATAAGTCCACCCATAGCTGCCCTGGATTCTGTGATCATTAAGGCCACCTGATGGGCAAGGTCTGGACCTTTGGAGATTCTAGGACTTCCAGCCAAGGATACGGATGCAGGGACTCCCTTGCTCCATGACTGAGGACCCCTTGGCTGAGTGGTAAGTGCAGGTCAGGGATCCAGAGCATCCATACTGGGACCCACACCTGGGTTCTCAGTATGGCTTTTCCACTTAGGAGGTCAAGAGCTTAGAACATTTATCTCTGCACCATCTCCTTCTGAGGAAAAGGAATATTAAACAAATCTGGGCAACAGCTGTGTTGAGGGAAGAGCATGCATACAACTTCACAAAACAAGTTAGGGTCCTGTGCCTGAGCTAACCTTAGGTACTTCAAAATTACTCGGTGTCTTAGCCACTTTGAGCAGATGAAAGTAATATTAGAGTTAGAAGTAACTTGTCCCAATTCCCTTATTCTGGAATACTGAAACAAAAAGCTACAGCAGAGGAAGCCTCATAAACACACAGCACCTGCCATGGTCCTCAGTCTGCAAAGCAGGAGATATAACCCTAAAGTTCCAGGAACCTTCTGCCATTAGATCCTACCTAAGTGTTGTTCCTACCTGTATCCTTTTCTTTATCACGGCCACAAATGCTATTCAAAGTCAATTCTGTAGAAACACGAACATGAATTTACAAGTCTTATGGATACATTTAAAATGTGACTAATGTGACTGAGTAATGGGATATTTTATTTTCTTTTATTTTAATACACTTAGTTAATCATTGATTGAATTAAATAAATTATAACAGGCACATCTAGCTAGTGGCTACCACAGTGTAATAAACAACCCTCTCTCTCTCTCTCTCTCCATATATATATATATATATATGTGTATATATATATATAAAGTATATGGAGGATGTTACCACCGCTCGCCTGGTTATTCCCCTCTGTATGGTCTACCCATTCAAGATGGCTGTTTGCTGATGGTTTACCAAAGGAAAAACCTCTGCCCCGTGAAGTACTTAGCCCAAGGGGTAAGAGGGATGCGTCCCTTTGCTGGTTTCCCTGGTAACCGATGAGCCCATCTGCTGTCAATGCCCCCTTTAACTGGTAGCCTGCCTATTCCGCCCAGAGAGAAGCATGCTGCTACTGCTGCTGCTGCGTTCTGCCTGCCATCGGCTATCTACAGTGGGATGTCTCTCCAGCACTACATTGCTTCTGACGTGAAAGATCTCCCATCTATTAAACCATGAATGTCTCTGTCCCTGACTTCGGGCTCTTTCCTTAGCCCTGAGGGTGATCAAGTACAGGGCTTGCAGGCATGAGAGGTGCGGCCCAACACCTTCTGCAGGGCAGTTTGCTGGCCAGATTTGATGATTCATTTGTAGGTGTTTCCTAGGCTCATGCACACTTGCCAGGCACTCATGAGACCTTGGGGACACTGAAACAGTAATGTCAACACCCAGATCCTAGAGGAATTCCCGACAGGTGTTCCACTTGAGGGGAGAGGTAATGAGCATGGCCCAGTGCACCTGTGCTAGACATAATCAGCGAGCAGGTGCAGAAGGGAGGGAGGGACATTCACTCACTTCATGAGGCCATCCTTCTCACCACTGGCTCTGAAAAATCCAGGGAAGGAAGGCACAAAATGCCCTTAGAAGGTAAATGGCCTGTACACTGAAAACTACAAACCAGTGCTGAAAGAATTAAACAAGGAACAAATCATTGAAATGACATATCATATTCATAGACTGGAGACTTATTATTGTTGACATTTCTACACTACCCAAAGGTAAGTATAAATTCATTGTAATACCTATCAAAATCCCAATGTCATTTTCAAAGAAATAGAAAAAAAAATCCTAAAATATATATGGAACCATAAGGACTCCAAACAGACAAAACAATCCTGAGAACAAAGGACATAGATGGAGGCTTCTCACTTCCTGACTTCAAAACACATTACAAAGCCACAGGAATCAAAACTGTACGGTACTGACATAGAAACAGATACATAGGCCTAAAGACCAGAATAAATAACCCCCAAGAAAACTCATAGATACATGGCAAAATGAAATTCACCAAGCTTCTAAGACAACAAATAGGGAAAGTATAGCTTTTTCAACAGTCAATAGGATGAAAATATAACTTACAGAAAGATTACAAACATATATCAGAAAAGGAGCTAATATACAAAACATCAAAGAAAAACACTACAACTCAAATGCAAACTAAGTTAAAAAATTAAAAAGGGCAAATAACTGGGTTCAGAAATGTGCAAAGACTTAAATAAGACATTTCCTGAAAAAGACATACAAATGGCTAACAAATATAGGAAAAGTTTCTCAACCTCACTAATCATCAGGGCAATGCAAATCAACACCTCATACCTGTTAGGCTGTGTATTATAAAGAAAATAATTAACAGTTTAAGGCCAAGATGTGGGGAATTGGAAACTTTGTACACTGCTGGTGGGAATGTAAAATGGTGCCGCTATTATGAAAAAGAGTATGGGGGTTCCTTATAAAATTATAAACAGAAATATCATATGATTCAGCAATCACAGTTCTGGGTATATAGCCAAAGGAAATTAAATCAGTATCACAATGAGATGAACATAGGTTCATTGCAGCATTCTACACAATAGCCTAGATATGCAACCCACTTCACAAAAGAAGTAAGTGTCCTGTGCCTGAGCTAACCTTAGGTACTTCAAAACAACTCTGTAAGTCTCTTAGCCCCTTAGAGAGGATGAAAGCAATATTAGAGTTAAAAGTAACTTGTACCAATTCCCTTAGTCTAGAATGCTGAAACAAATGTTCTACAGCAGAGGAAGCCTCATAAACACACAACTCCTGCCAGGGTTTACCCCAGCCTTGGAAGAACTGGGAAGGATAAGACGAAGGCAGGCCTGAGGAAAGGTCAGAGGGTAGGCAGGACTGGGGAGTGGGGAGCAGGTTCAGGGCTGTCTGGACGGAGCAGTGTGTTGTAAGAAGAGCAGTGACCCTGGGTCCTGCTGCCCTGAGTCTCTGTCCTGGGCCTCTTCAATTCCAGGAGACCAGGTTAGTAGGGCTGTGAGAGCCAGTGTGTGAAGAAGCCCAGCAGCCCCTTCACACAGTCCTCTAGAATTCCTGCCGGCCATGAAGGGTCTTTAGGATCAGCTGGACGTGGACCCCTCTCAAATGGAAGCATGTCAGCACATCAGCCTTGGGAGGTGCTGAGGCTGAAATGAGGAGACTGAGCCCATGTTGTGATCCCAAGGCATGTGTTCTGTGACTCATCCACCTCTGGGAGTGCAGTTTCCTTGAGGAATAAACAGTGAGGACAAACGTAAGGTGAAGCTACAAGTCCTGAAAGTGTAGAGGGAGAGAGTTCAACTCTCATCCACCACCTGACACAAAGTATAAGAACTTGTTCTCCAGTGTCAAGTGACTATGAGAGTTTTGTTCCCACTAGGACATGGCCATCATACGTGAATGTAAAAAGGAAACCAAAATCCTTGGTGCAAAATACCCTCCAGGTACCGAACAGAAACGAACCTTTCATTTTTGGCAGTGACAAAGCAATGAAAGAGTAGCCTTGTGAGAAAGAAAATTTCTGAATGGCAAAGCATGAAAAGAAGCACAGTACAGTCAAAGGACATGGACACAATAACTCTATTATATCATTAAAGTTTGGAAAGAAGAAATCAGAATTCTACACGTATTTCCTTCTTCTTCCTGATTTCATATTCACCTTCCTTAGTTTCTAAAGAACCGGGTGGAACCCAAGTGTTCTAGGAATTGTCTCGCTTTAGATCCTACCTGAGAGTTGTTCCCTATGTGAATCGTCCTCAGCATCATTGCTATGTATGCTCTCCAAGATCCATTCTGTACAAACACAACCATGAGCATAAAGTTATTATACAAGTTGACGCACCCATTTCTCCTACTCGACTTGCTGGCTCACACAGCATCACCCTGGGCTTCCCTCCAGGTTCTCAGACCTCCCCTGTGCTCTGTGCAGACAGAGTCCTTCAATAAGATATTGATCACAGTTGAAAATTTCAAATGAGGGAGAGATGCTGAGAAAATCACCTTTCGACCCCTCACTTCTATAGACCCATTTATAGCTTTCACCGTCAACCTTACCAACCTGAAATTCCAGATGGTACAGACACACTTGAAACATGGCTAGTGTGACCAAGCACTTGTGTGGTTTTTGCATTTTTTAATAGAATGAGTTAATTATTGTTTGAACTAAATTAATTATAAATAGACACATTTGGTTCGTGGCTACCACACTGGGAAGCTCAGCTGTAAGAAATCCAAAGATGAGAAAGAGGCAACCAGCCACCCCTCTCCTGGTTGTTCTTTACTGCAGAAAATTTGATGGCCTGATCTGATCATTTGTATGTAGGTATATCTTGGGCTCTTGGACCCACGCCACACATTGGGAGACTCCTTGTGGACACTGAAGTAGTACAGTCAACACTCAGATTCAAAAGGAATTCCCAGCAAGGGGCCCACTTGTAGACAGAGGTGAAGGGCATGGCCCAGTACACCTGTATTAGACATAATCAGAGAGTAGGTGCAGAGGGGAGGGAGGGATTTCACTCTCTCCATGAGTCCATCCTTCTCACCCCTGACTCTAGAAGACCTGAGGAAGGCAGAGGAAAAGGCCCCGTAGGAGGTGAAAAATTTGTATACGGAAAACTACAGGACATTGCGGAAAGAAATTAAAGAAGAGACAAATAATTGGAATGATATAAGATGTTCATAGACTGGATTATTAAATACTGTTAGCATTTCTATACTACATAAAGTGATGTACACATATATCGCAACAACCCACAAAATTCCATGTCATTATTATAGAAGTGGACAGAATCCTAAAATACATATGGAACCCACCACAAGTAGATAAAACAATCTTGAGAGCAAAGAGCAATGATGGAGATTAACACTTCCTGAACTCAAAACACATAACAATGCCACAGTAGTCAACACAGTCTGCTAGTGGCATCAAGACAGTGAGATAGACCAATGAAATATAATAGACAGACCCCAAATAAATGCACATATATATGGCCAACTGATCTTGGCCAAGGTTCTAAGATTACCAAGTGAAGAAAGGATAGTCTGTTCAACAATCAACAGCATGAAAAGGCAACCTATAGGATGAGAGGAAATATGTGTAAACCTTGTATCTGAATAAGGGACCAATATCCAGAATATATAAGAAACTACTACAAGTCAATTTCAGAAAAAGAGCGGGCAAATAACTGAGTTTAAAAATGGGTAAAAAGCTTCATTAGACATTTCTCCATAAAGACATACAAGTGGTCAATCTACATATGAAAATTTGCTCAACATCGCTAAGCATCAGGGAAATGGAAATCAAGCCACAAGGAGATATCACTCACACCTGTTAGGATGTGTATTATAAAAAGACAATTAGGGATTCCCTGGTGGCACAGTGGTTGAGAGTCTGCCTGCCAATGCAGGGGACAAGTGTTCGTGCACTGGTCTGGGAGGATCCCACATGCCGCTGTGCGGTTGGGCCCATGAGCCATGAGCCTGTGCGTTTGGAGCCTGTGCTCTGCAACGGGAGAGCCCACAACAATGAGAGGCCCGTGTACAGAAAAAAAAAAAAAAAAAGAAAAGAAAAGAAAAAAGAAAAAAGAAAGAAAATTAATGGATGCTGGCAAAGATGTGAAGAATTGGAACTCCTGTACCCTGTTTTGTACCCTGTCGTAATGTAAAATGGTGTAGCCATTATGGAAAACAGAATGGAGGTCCCCCCAAAATTATTAAGAGAACTATCATAAAATCCACAATCACACATTTAGGTTTATATATAAAGGAGATAAAACAAGAATGTCCAAGAGATATCTACAATCTCATGTCCATGGCAGCATTATACACAATACACAACATAGGAAAACTGCCTGGTGTCCATGGGAAGATGAATTAATAAAGAAAATGTGGTGTAAACATACAGTGGAATGTCATTCAGTCGTTGAAAAAGAAGGAAATCCTGCCATTTGCAGCAACACGAAAGAACTTGGAGGACATTTGTAAGACTGACATAAGCCAGTCACAGAAGGTCAAAAACTGAAAGAAAACTCCGAGAAGCAGAGAGTAGTAGGGTGGTTCCAAGAGCTGGCAAGAGGTTGACATGGGAAGTCTGTGTTCAATGTTTAGCATGTGTTATTTGCAAAATGCAAAAGTTCTAGACACATGCTGTACAACAAGGTGCATGTAGTCAACAGGACTGCCTGGACATTTCAAAACTTGTTAAGACGTTGGATTTCATCGTATGTGTACTTTTACAACAATAAAATACACATATGTAAAATAAATACAAAGTGGAAAAAGGGGAAAAAAGAAGAAAAATAAGGAAAGGGAGTCAACAGAGGGAAAGAAGAAAGCAGGAAGGGTCTCGAATGTACACAGGTATCAGGAGATAATGGGAGAGAAGCTCCTCTCCCCAGGCTTTAAAGAAGACATCTCTCCAGAGTTCACTCCAGCAAGAGAGGGATGTCCTTTCTCTTCCCCATTCAACCAGAAGTGCCAATAGCATCCTAAGTGTGGCCCAGGCTGTGCTCAGGTGTACACTTTTCCTTGATCTCTAAACCTAACACCCCTGACTCCCCATGGCTCAGGTGCCCTTCCTGTATCTCCTTCCACTTCACTAAAGCATTTCCCTCTTCAAGTCCAGCCCGAGGCGCCAAACCTGTCCTCACACGTGGGGTCCACTGGGCGGGTCTCTGAGTTCTTAAGAGCCTCCCTGTGAGTAGCAGGCACTGAATCACACACCAGGGTTCCCCTCAGCACCATCAGCAAACTACCACCTAGGGATTGAGGATTTCTAGAACAACTTTACTCATACACAGTCTCTTGGGTAAACAAGTGACATTTTACAATCAAGCATTTTCAGTGTTTTCTTTGGTGGGGAAAATATTGACACATATAAGGCAATCATATTCTATTAAAGTATGTATTTCTCAAAGGACTCACTATCGAAAATAAATTTTTAACTATAACTTTCCATGTTTTAATTGACTTTACTCCCAGACTTGTTTGCTTGCAAAAGCCTTCAGAAAATACCAGGAACCTACTTCATCTGGCAGTTTGCACAGCAACATGAGTGGAGATGCTCTTGTCACATTGCTTGGTTTCTCTGTCCTACCTTGCAAAGCACAACCTCCTATCTGCCCTCCTGGGATGGGAGCCAGTGCCCACCCTGAGCTCAATCCCTGGGGTAGATTTCTTGGTTCTGTCTTCACTGTATGCAGTGTGTCTTGCCCAGCACACAGAAACAGGGCCGGCACAAGTGATGGAAGACAGACTTTCCACAGGAGAAGGACATTTCGTTTCCTTAGCACAGAATCCGATAGTGAATATTAGCCTCAAAGGAGAAAGGTGGAGTGAATTTCCTCCATCTACTCCTGGAGGCTCCTTCTTTCTCGGACTCCTCCAGAACTGGGTGTGGCATGTGGGTACAAGCATGGGCTCCCTGCAAAAGGAAGGAGGCCTGCCTAGCACTAGGTGCTTCAGGTAAGGGGGGAGGACTCATCCCGAGGCTCTAATAGGAAACAGTTAGAATGAGGGAAGTGGCAGAGAGATGTATCATAACCATTCAGAATGCTATGAGACCTACTAAGAGATGAGATTTCTTATTAAATGAAGTTGTAATTGACCCAGTAGTAGGGATGCTGAAACCCAGTTTGGTTCATTAAGATACCAGCCATGGGGCAACTAAGTCCGTGCACCACAACTACTAAGCCTGTGCCGTAGAGCCTGCAAGTCACAACTACTGAGCCCACGTGCCACAACTATTGAAGCCCATGCACCTAGAGCCCGTGCTCTGGAACAACAGAAGCCACTGAAATGAGAAGCCCGCACACTGCAACGAAGACACAACACAGCCAAAAAATAATAATAATGATAATCCAGTAAACATTTGCCTGGGTGGTGATAGGATTTGTTTTCCAGGTTAAATGAGGCTCACTTGGTATAAAATCAATGCACACACTGAAAGTATACAGTTTATTTACTTTTATATCCATACCCATTCATGATGCAGTGGTGATGGGAATAATTTTTAGAAAGTTGGCACCAGTAACAGTGATGTTTAGGGGAACATAAATCAAGGCAAACACAACACAAAAAGTTCACTTACACACACAGAACCATCCCACTCATTTCACATACAGACACACCCAGTCTCATGCACACAAACCTACACCACCTAACCGTAATACAGCTTCTTCCTGGGACTATAGTAATTGGTCACATTACTTGTAGATCACTTTCTATCACCAGGACACCTACTCTCATTCCCAGCACAAATTGGGAATCAGTCTGCCCTCTACACTAAAACCAGCAAGAAGGTCCCACTTTCTTATCTTCAAAGTTCTTCCTCCCCAAGTGACTGATTCCACAATACATACCGTTTTCACGTTCTGGGAAGGCCGCCTGCAATTACAGAAGAGAAAACACTATGAGGATAAGATCACAGTGATGCGCAGGTCTTTTGTTCATTTGCTGACAGTAGAAAACCTCATAAGAAACAGTGGTCCAGGGAACCCAGCAAGGGTTATCAGAGCAAAGCTACTCAGGCTGAAAGGCAAGAACTTTGCTGGGAGGATGGAACTTCCAAGTCCATTTAGGTTGGAAATTACAGAATTCTTTGTCTAGAGGAAAAATCGCTGCAGGAGAGAGAGCTCCGTACTCTACAGGCTATAATGGATGCTGTCAATTGTAATGTCCTGTGGAATCAGGCTCCATGAGCTGGTAATAGACTCTCACTCCACATTCTCCCAACCAAGGGAATTGTATGTATCTGGAAGGAATACCCTCAAATATTCATAACTTAATTCTATTGAAAGAGAAATAAAGCAATATTTCTATCTCAGACCAGAAACAATCCAGCTTACCTTGGGGATCCACGGAGGCTTTTCTCCTGTCCTATCATGGTGCAGGTCATCCGCCACATCCTCAGGGAGAGCTGGAGGGACACAGAGTAACTGTCAGGACACTGGTGCTGCGGCTCAGGAATTACTCAGGGGCTTTCTTCTCGATGAGGACATGGGGTGGTGTGTATGGATGTGGGAGGTTAGTAAGTGTGGGCTGAGCTGGTGTTGGGCCATCCTCTTTGGGGGATGAAGGAAGGCAAAGGACAAGAGGAAGGAAATGGAAACAGAGCTTTGGCTTTCTAGCTAAGGGGAGCCTAATCAGAAGGGAAGGGTCGATCTAAAAAATGGTAAACACTAAAATGCATGCTCTGTTTCAATGACACAGACCCATGACCCATCCTGCCTCTTTTGAGCTTCTGCTAAATTGCCACTGTCGCTTGATTTTTCCCAGATCACTCTTTCCCCAGCATCCACAATGCCAGCTACGGCATTTATCATGTCTTCTGTTGTATGATATTTTATACTTGATTAACAGCAACCTCCATTAAAGGACTGAATTCAATCCTAGACAAAATATGCTATATTTATTCACTAATCACTTGTCTTAAAGAAAATCAAATACACAAGATTTGACAAAATTGAAATCCTACCATTTAGATACAGCCACTATCAATCGTATCATATTTTTCTCCCAGTCTTTGTTTTCTATACATTGTACGTATGCCCACTGAGTCAGGGGTTGTCCATACTCTAGGGAGCTGTTCCATAAGTGGGACACTTCGTTATGAAGGGGGAGCCCGGACTGAGCACAGCCTGTCTCTAACCCAGCTGCGCAGGAGAAGTGTACAGGCTAACAGTCAGGTTCCACTTTGAGTCCTTGGGTGTGGGCTACAGGAATTGACCAATGCTAAGGCTTATGGTAATGTTATCCAATACAATAAAATAGCTCCCTGATTCTCATCTGCTTTTGGCGTTGTTTAAGCAGTGACACCAGCACTGACAGATATGACCTCTACTGTATACATGGGGTCTCACACCTCTCAGAATCTGGGAGCTGACCAGGAGAATGCAGGTCCTGAGGTGAATTTCACCTTAATGACTGTGCCAAAGTCAACTGATAAGTCCACCCATAGCTGCCCTGGATTCTGTGACCACTAAGGCCACCTGATGGGCAAGGTCTGGACCTTTGGAGATTCTAGGACTTCCAGCCAAGGATACGGATGCAGGGACTCCCTTGCTCCATGACTGAGGACCCCTTGGCTGAGTGGTAAGTGCAGGTCAGTGATCAAGTGCATCCACATTGGGACCCACCCCTGGGTCCTCAGTATGGCTTTTCCACTTAGGAGGTCAAGAGCTTAGAACATTTATCTCTGCACCATCTCCTTCTGAGGAAAAGGAATATTAACCAAATCTGGGCCACAGCTGTGTTGAGGGAAGAACATGCAAACAACTTCACAAACAAATAAGGGTCCTGTGCCTGAGGTAACCTTAGGTACTTCAAATCAACTCCGTAAGTCTCTTAGCCCCTTAGAGCGGATGAAAGCAATATTAGAGTTAAAAGTAACTTGTCCCAATTCCCTTAGTCTGGAACACGGAAACAAAATTCTACAGAAGAGGAAGTCTCATAAACACACAGCACCTGCCAGGGTTTACCCCAGCCTTGGAAGAACTGGGAAGGATAAGACCAAGGCAGGCCTGAGGAAAGGTCAGAGGGTAGGCAGGACTGGGGAGTGGGGAGCAGGGGCAGGGCTGTCTGGACGGAGCAGTGGGTTGTAAGAAGAGCACTGAACCTGGGTCCTGCTGCCCTGAGTCTCTGTCCTGGGGCTAGTCAACCCCAGGAGACCAGGTCAGCAGGGCTGTGAAAGCAAGGGTGTAAAGAAGCCCAGCAGCCCCTTCACACAGCCCTCTAGAATTTCTGCCACCCATGGAGGGTCTCTAGGGTAGCTGGACGTGGACCCCTCTGAAATGGAAGCATGTCAGCACCTCAGCCTTGGGGAAGTGTAGAGGCTGGGATGAGCTCAAGGAGACTGACCACATGCAGTGATCCCAGAGCACGTGTTCTGTGACTCATCCATCTCTGGGCCTGTCCTTTACAAGAGGAACTAACAGTGAGCACAAAATATGAGGTGAAGCCACAAGTCCTGAAAGTGCAGAGGGAGACAGTTCACTTCTCATCCACCACCTCACCCTTTCTAGAAGAACTTGGTCTCAAGTTTCAATGGCCCATGAGAGTTTTGACCCACAGGTTCTGTCCATCATAGGTCAATATGCAAAAGAAAAAACCTCTACTGTGCACCATACCCTAGATGTGCTAACCAGAGCACAAACTTCCATATTAGGCAGTGACAAGCACAAGAAAGAGCAGCTCATGTGCAAAAGATCAGTTTAGATGAGCAAATCAAGAAAAGGTGATTATAGAGCACAGTCACGTCTAAGGACACAATTTCTCTCTATTGTATCATTAAAATGTGAAAAAAACAAGTCAGAACTCTACACATATTTCATTCGTCTTTCTGATTTCATATCCACCTTCCTCAGTCTGCAAAGCAGGAGATATAACCCTAAAGTTCCAGGAACCTTCTGCCATTAGATCCTACCTAAGTGTTGTTCCTACCTGTATCCTTTTCTTTATCACGGCCACAAATGCTATTCAAAGTCAATTCTGTAGAAACACGAACATGAATTTACAAGTCTTATGGATACATTTAAAATGTGACTAATGTGACTGAGTAATGGGATATTTTATTTTCTTTTATTTCAATACACTTAGTGAATCATTGATTGAATTAAATAAATTATAACAGGCACATCTAGCTAGTGGCTACCACAGTGTAATAAACAACCTCTCTCTCTCTCTCTCCATATATATGTGTATATATATATATAAAGTATATGGAGGATGTTACCACCGCTCCCCTGGTTATTCCCCTCTGTATGGTCTACCCATTCAAGATGGCTGTTTGCTGATGGTTTACCAAAGGAAAACCTCTGCCCCGTGAAGTACGTAGCCCAAGGGGTAAGAGGGATGCGTCCCTCTGCTGGTTTCCCTGGTAACCGATGAGCCCATCTGCTGTCAACTCCCCCTTTAACTGGTAGCCTGCCTATTCCGCCCAGAGAGAAGCATGCTGCTACTGCTGCTGCTGCGTTCTGCCTGCCATCGGCTATCTACAGTGGGGTGTCTCTCCAGGACCACTTTGCTTCTGACGTGAAAGATCTCCCATCTATTAAACCATGAATGTCTCTGTCCCTGACTTCGGGCTCTTTCCTTAGCCCTGAGGCTGAGCAAGTACAGGGCTTGCAGGCGTGAGAGGTGCGGCCCAACACCTTCTGCAGGGCAGTTTGCTGGCCAGATTTGATGATTCATTTGTAGGTGTTTCCTAGGCTCATGCACACTTGCCAGGCACTCATGAGACCTTGGGGACACTGAAACAGTAATGTCAACACCCAGATCCTAGAGGAATTCCCGACAGGTGTTCCACTTGAGGGGAGAGGTAATGAGCATGGCCCAGTGCACCTGTGCTAGACATAATCGGCGAGCAGGTGCAGAAGGGAGGGAGGGACATTCACTCACTTTATGAGGCCATCCTTCTCACCACTGCCTCTGAAAAATCCAGGGAAGGAAGGGACAAAATGCCCTTAGAAGGTAAATGGCCTGTACACTGAAAACTACAAACCACTGCTGAAAGAATTAAACAAGGAACAAATCATTGAAACGACATATCATATTCATAGACTGGAGACTTATTATTGTTGACATTTCTACACTACCCAAAGGTAAATATAAATTCATTGTAATACCTATCAAAATCCCAATGTCATTTTCAAAGAAATAGAAAAAAAAAGGATCCTAAAATACATATGGAACCACTAAGGACTCCAAACAGACAACACAATCCTGAGAACAAAGAACATAGATGGAGGCTTCTCACTTCCTGACTTCAAAACACATTACAAAGCCACAGGAATCAAAACTGTACGGTACTGACATAGAAACAGATACATAGGCCTAAAGATGAGAATAAATAACCCCCAAGAAAACTCATAGATACATTGCCAAATGAAATTCACCAAGCTTCTAAGACAACAAATAGGGAAAGTATAGTTTTCTCAACAGTCAATAGGATGAAAATATAACTTACAGAAAGATTACAAACATATATCAGAAAAGGAGCTAATATACAAAACATCAAAGAAAAACACTACAACTCAAATGTAAACTAAGTTAAAAAATTAAAAAGGGCAAATAACTGGGTTCAGAAATGTGCAAAGTCTTAAATAAGACATTTCCTGAAAAAGACATACAAATGGCTAACAAATATAGGAAAAGGTTCTCAACCTCACTAATCATCAGGGCAATGCAAATCAACACCTCATACCTGTTAGGCTGTGTATTATAAAGAAAATAATTAACAGTTTAAGGCCAAGATGTGGGGAATTGGAAACTTTGTACACTGCTGGTGGGAAGGTAAAATGGTGCCGCTATTATGAAAAAGAGTATGGGGGTTCCTTATAAAATTATAAACAGAAATATCATATGATTCAGCAATCACAGTTCTGGGTATATAGCCAAAGGAAATTAAATCAGTATCACAATGAGATGAACTTAGGTTCATTGCAGCATTCTCCAAAATAGCCTAGATATGCAACCAACTTCACAAAAGAAGTAAGTGTCCTGTGCCTGAGCTAACCTTAGGTACTTCAAAACAACTCCGTAAGTCTCTTAGCCCCTTAGAGAGGATGAGAGCAATATTAGAGTTAAAACTAACTTGTACCAATTCCCTTAGTCTGGAATACTGAAACAAAAGTTCTACAGCAGGGTAAGCCTCATAAACTCACAGCACCTGCCAGGGTTTACCCCAGCCTTGGAAGAACTGGGAAGGATAAGACCAAGGCAGGCCTGAGGAAAGGTCAGAGGGTAGGCAGGACTGGAGTGTGGGGAGCAGGAACAGGGCTGTCCGGATAGAGCCGTGCGTTGTAATAAGTGCAGTGACCCTGGGTCCTGCTGCCCTGAGTCTCTGTCCTGTGCCTGGTGAATTCCAGGAGACCAGGTTAGCAGGGCTATGAGAGCCAGTGTGTGAAGCGAGCCCAGCAGCCCCTTCACACAGTCCTCTAGAATTCCTGCTGGCCATGAAGCGTCTGTAGGGGCAGCTGGACGTGGAGCCCTCTCAAATGGAAGCATGTCAGCACATCAGCCTTGGGAGGTGCTGAGGCTGAAATGAGGAGGCTGAGCACATGCAGTGATCCCAAAGCATGTGTTCTGTGACTCATCCACCTCTGGGAGTGCAGTTTCCTTGAGGAATAAACAGTGAGGACAAAAGTAAGGTGAAGCTACAAGTCCTGAAAGTGTAGAGGGAGATAGTTCAAGTCTCATGCACCACCTGACACTCACTATAAGAACTTGTTCTCCAATGTCAAGTGACTATGAGAGCTTTGTTCCCACTAGGATATGGTCATCATACGTGAATGTAAAAAGGAAACCAAAATCCCTGGTGCAAAATACCCTCCAGGTACCAAGTAGAAATGAACTATTCATCTTTGGCAGTGAAAAAGCAATGAAACAGTAGTCTTGTGAGAAAGAAAATTTCTGAATGGCAAAGCAAGAAAAGATGACTATAAGCACAGTACAGTCAAAGGACATGGACACAATAACTCTATTGTATCATTAAAATTTGGAAAGAACAAATCAGAATTCTACACATATTTCCTTCTTCGTCCTGATTTCATATTCACCTTCCTTAGTTTCTAAAGAACCGGGTGGAACCCAAGTGTTCTAGTAATTGTCTCCCTTTAGATCCTACCTGAGAGTTGTTCGCTACGTGAATCGTCATCAGCATCACTGTTATGTATGCTCTCCACCATGCATTCTGTACAAACACAACCATGAGCATAAGTTTATTATACAAGTTGACCCACCGATTTCTCCTACTCGACTTGCTGGCTCACACAACATCACCCAGGTCTTCCCTCCAGGTTCTCAGACATCCCCTGTGCTCTGTGCAGACAGAGTCCTTCAATAAGATATTGATCACAGTTGAAAATTTCAAATGAGGGAGAGATGCTGAGAAAATCACCTTTCGACCCCTCACTTCTGTAGACCCATTTATAGCTTTCACCGTCAACCTTACCAACCTGAAATTCCAGATGTTACAGACACACTTGAAACATGGCTAGTGTGACCGAGCAATTGTGTGTTTTTTGCATTTTTTAATAGAATGAGTTAATTGTTTGAACTAAATTAATTATAAATAGACACATTTGGTTAGTGGCTACCACACTGGAAAGCTCGGCTCTAAGAAATCCAAAGATGAGAAAGAGGCAATCAGCCAACCCTCCCCTGGTTGTTCTTTACTGCAGAAAATTTGATGGCCTGATCTGATCATTCGTATGTAGGTATACCTTTGGCTCTTGAACCCATGCCAGACATTGGGAGAGTCCTTGTGGACACTGAAATAGTATAGTCAACACTCAGATGCAAGAGAAATTCCCAGCAAGGGGCCCACTTGTAGACAGAGGTGAAGGGCATGGCCAAGTACACCTGTATTAGACATAATCAGAGAGTAGGTGCAGAGGGGAGGGAGGGATTTCACTCTCTTCATGAGTCCAACCTTCACATCCCTGACTCTAGAAGACCTGAGGAAGGCCGTGGAAAAGGCCCCATTGGAGGTGAAAAATTTGTATACTGAAAAGTACAGGACATTGTGGAAAGAATTTAAAGAAGAGACAAGTATTGGAATGACATACCATATTCATAGACTGGATTATTAAATACTGTTGGCATTTCTATACTACATAAAGGGATGTACACATATATCGCAACAACCCGTATAATTCCATGACATTATTATAGAAGTGGACAGAATCCTAAAATACATATGGAACCGCCACAAGTAGATAAAGCAATCTTGAGAGCAAAGAGCAATGATGGAGATTAACACTTCCTGAACTCAAAACTCATAACAATGCCACAGTAGTCAAAACAGTCTGCTACTGGCATCAAGACAGTGAGATAGACCAATGAAATATAATAGAGAGACCTCAAATAAACGCACATATATATGGCCAACTGATCTTTGCCAAGGTTCTAAGATTACCAAGTGAAGAAAGGATGGTCTGTTCAACAATCAACAGAATGAAAAGGCAACCTATAGGATGAGAGGAAATATGTGTAAACCTTGAATCTGACTAAGGGTCCAATATCCGGAATATATAAGAAACTACAAGAAGTCAATTATAGAAAAACAGCGGGCAAATAACTGAGTTTCAAAATGGGTAAAAAGCTTCACTAGACATTTCTCCATAAAGACATACAAGTGGTCAATCTACATATGAAAATTTGCTCAACATTGCTAAGCATCAGGGTAATGGAAGTCAAGCCACAAGGAGATATCACTCACAACTGTTAGGATGTGCTGTATAAAAAGACTATTAGGGCTTCCGTGGTGGCACAGTGGTTGAGACTCTGCCTGCCGAGGCAGGGGATACGTGTTTGTGCCCCAGTCTGGGAGGATCCCACAGGCCGCTGAGCGGCTGGGCCCATGAGCCATGGCCGCTGAGCTTGTGCATTTGGATCCTGTGATCCACAACGGTAGAGCCCACAACCATGAGAGGCCTATGTACTGCAAAAAAAAAAAAAAGAAATAAAATTCATGGATGTTCGCAAAGATGTGAAGAAGTGAAACTTCTGTACCCTGTTTTGTACACTTTAGTAATGTAAAATGGTATAGCCACTATGGAAAACACAATGTTGGTCCCCCCAAAATTATTAAGAGAACTATTATAAAATCCAGGAATCACTCATTTAGGTTTATATACAAAGGAGATGAAACAAGAATGTCCAAGAGATATCTACAATTTCATGCCTATGGCAGCAATATACAGAATACAAAACATAGGAAAACTGCCTAGTGTCCATGGGAAGATGAATTAATAAAGAAAATGTGGTGTATACATACAGTGGAATGTCATTCAGTCTTTGAAAAAGAAGGAAATCCTGCCTTTTGCAGCAACACGAAAGAACTTGGAGGACATTTGTAAGAGTGACATAAGCCAGTCACAGAAGGTCAAAAACTGAAAGAAAACTCCGAGAAGCAGAGAGTAGAAGGGTGGTTTCAAGAGCTGGCAAGAGGTTGATATGGGAAGTCTGTGTTCAATGGTTAGCTTGTGTTATTTGCAAAATGGAAAAGTTCTAGACACATGTTGTACAACAAGGTGCATGTAGTCAACAGGACTGCCTGGACATTTCAAAACTTGTTAAGACGTTGGATTTCACTGTATGTGTACTTTTACAACAATAAAATATACATATGTAAAATAAATACAAAGTGGAAAAAGGGGAAAAAAGAAGAAAAATAAGGAAAGGGAGTCAACAGAGGGAAAGAAGAAAGCAGGAAGGGTCTCGAATGTACACAGGTATCAGGAGATAATGGGAGAGAAGCTCCTCTCCCCAGGCTTTAAAGAAGACATCTCTCCAGAGTTCACTCCAGCAAGAGGGGGATGTCCTTTCTCTTCCCCATTCAACCAGAAGCGCCAATAGCATCCTAAGTGTGGCCCAGGCTGTGCTCAGGTGTACACTTTTCCTTGATCTCTAAACCAAACACCCCTGACTCCCCATGGCTCAGGTGCCCTTCCTGTATCTCCTTCCACTTCTCTAAAGCATTTCCCTCTTCAAGTCCAGCCCGAGGCTCTAATCCTGTCCTCACATGTGGGGTCCACTGGGCGCGTCTCTAAGTTCTTAAGAGCCTCCCTGTGAGTAGCAGGCACTGAATCACACACCAGGGTTTCACTCAGCACCATCAGGAATCTATGACCTAGGGATTGAGGATTTCTAGAACAACTTTACTCATACACAGTCTCTTGGGTAAACAAGTGACATTTTACAATCAAGCATTTTCTGTTTTTTCTTTGGTGCGGAAGATATTGACACATATAAGGCAATCATATTCTATTAAAGTATGTATTTCTCAAAGGACTCCTATCGAAAAAAAAATTTTAAGTATAACTTTCCTTGTTTTAATTGACTTTACTCCCAGACTTGTTTGCTTGCAAAAGCCTTCAGAAAATACCAAGAACCTACTTCACCTAGCAGTTTGCACAGCAACATGAGTGGAGATGCTCTTGTCACACTGCTTGGTCTCTCGGTCCCAGCTTGTATAGCACAACCTCCTGTCCGCTCTGCTGGGAAGGGAGCCAGTGCCCACCCTGAGCTCAATCCCTGGGGTAGATCTCTTGGTTCTGTCTTCCCTGTATGCAGTGTTTCTTGCACAGCACACAGAAACAGGGCCAGCACAACTGATGGAAAACAAACTTTCCACAGGAGAAGGACATTTCGTTTCCTTAGCACAGAATCCGATAGTGAATATTAGCCTCAAAGGAGAAAGGTGGAGTGAATTTCCTCCTTCTACTCCTGGAGGCTCCTTCTTTCTCGGAATCCTCCAGAACTGGGTGTGGCATATGGGTACAAGCATGGGCTCCCTGAAAAATGAAGGAGGCCTGCCTAGCACTAGTTGCTTCAGGTAAGAGGGGAGGACTCATCCCGAGGCTCTAATAGGAAATAGTTAGAATGAGTGAAGTGGCAGAGAGATGTATCATAACCATTCAGAATGCTATGAGACGTACTAAGAGATGAGATTTCTTATTAAATGAAGTTGTAATTGGCCCAGTAGTAGGCATACTGAAACCCAGTTTTGTTCACTAAGAATCCACCCATGGAGCAACTAAGCCCGTGCACAACAACTACTAAGCCTGTGCTCTAGACCCCGCAGGTCAAGGCCAAGATGTCGGAAATTGGAAACATTGTACACTGCTGGTGGGAATGTAAAATGGATCAGCTATTATGAAAAAGAGTATGGGGGTTCCTTATAAAATTATAAACAGAAATATCATATGATTCAGCAATCACAGTTCTGGGTATATATCCAAAGGAAATTAAATCAATATCACAATGAGATGAACTTAGGTTCATTGCAGCATTCTCCAAAATGGCCTAGATATGCAACCAACTTCACGAAACCAGTAAGTGTCCTGTGCCTGAGCTAACCTTAGGTACTTCAAAACAAGTCCGTAAGTCTCTTAGGCCCTTAGAGAGGATGAAAGCAATATTAGAGTTAAAAGTAACTTGTTCCAATTCCCTTAGTCTGGAATACTGAAACAAAATTCTACATCAGAGGAAGCCTTATAAAAACACAGCACCTGACAGGGTTTACCCCAGCCTTGGAAGAACTGGGAAGGATAAGACCAAGGCAGGCCTGAGGGAAAGTCAGAGGGTAGGCAGGACTGGAGTGTGGGGAGCAGGGGCAGGGCTGGCCGGATGGAGCAGTGGGTTGTAAGAAGAGCAGTGACCCTGGGTCCTGCTGCCCTGAGTCTCTGTCCTGGGCCTCTTCAATTCCAGGAGACCAGGTTAGCAGGGCTGTGAGAGCCAGTGTGTGAAGAAGCCCAGCAGCCCCTTCACACAGTCCTCTAAGAATTCCTGCCAGGCATGAAGGGTCTTTAGGGGCAGCTGGACGTGGAGCCCTCTCAAACGGAAGCATGTCAGCACAGCAGCCTTGGGAGGTGCTGAGGCTGAAATGAGGAGACGGAGCACATGCAGTGATCCCAAAGCATGTGTTCTGTGACTCATCCACCTCAGGGAGCGCATTTTCCATGAGGAATAAACAGTGAGGACAAAAGTAAGATGAAGCTACAAGTCCTGAAAGTGTAGAGGGAGAGAGTTCAACTCTCATCCACCACCTGACACAAAGTATAAGAACTTGTTCTCCAGTGTCAAGTGACTATGAGAGTTTTGTTCCCACTAGGACATGGCCATCATACGTGAATGTAAAAAGGAAACCAAAATCCCTGGTGCAAAATACCCTCCAGGTACCAAACAGAAACGAACCATTCATCTTTGGCAGTGAAAAAGCAATGAAAGAGTAGTCTTGTGAGAAAGAAAATTTCTGAATGGCAAAGCAAGAAAAGATGACTATAAGCACAGTACAGTCAAAGGACATGGACACAATAACTCAACTATATCATTAATTTGGAAAGAACAAATCAGAATTCTACACATATTTCCTTCTTCTTCCTGATTTCATATTCACCTCCCTTAGTTTCTAAAGAACCGGGTGGAACCCAAGTGTTCTAGGAATTGTCTCCCTTTAGATCCTACCTGAGAGTTGTTCCCTACGTGAATCGTCATCAGCATCACTGCTATGTATGCTCTCCACGATCCATTCTGTACAAACACAACCATGAGCATAAAGTTATTATACAAGTTGACGCACCCATTTCTCCTACTCGACTTGCTGGCTCACACAGCATCACCCTGGTCTTCCCTCCAGGTTCTCAGACCTCCCCTGTGCTCTGTGCAGACAGAGTCCTTCAATAAGATCTTGATCACAGTTGAAAATTGCAAATGAGGGAGAGATGCTGAGAAAATCACCTTTCGACCCCTCACTTCTATAGACCCATTTATAGCTTTCACCGTCAACCTTACCAACCTGAAATTCCAGATGTTACAGACACACTTGAAACATGGATAGTATGACCAAGCAATTGTGTGTTTTGTGCATTTTTTAATAGAATGAGTTAATTATTGTTTGAACTAAATTAATTATAAAGAGACACATTTGGTTCGTGACTACCAGACTGGAAAGCTCAGCTGTAAGAAATCCAAAGATGAGAAAGAGGCAACCAGCCACCCTTCCCCTAGTTGTTCTTTACTGCAGAAAATTTCATGGCCTGATCTGATCATTCATATGTAGGTATATCTTGGGCTCTTGGACCCACGCCACGCATTGGGAGAGTCCTTGTGGACACTGAAATAGTACAGTCAACACTCAGATCCAAGAGGTATTCCCAGCAAGGGGCAGACTTGTAGACAGCGGTGAAGGGCATGGCCAAGTACACCTGTATTAGACATAATCAGAGAGTAGGTGCAGAGGGGAGGGAGGGATTTCACTCTCTCCGTGACTCCATCCGTCACCCCCCTGAATCTAGAAGACCTGAGGAAGGCAGTGGAAAAGGCCCCGTAGGAGGTGAAAAATTTGTATACTGAAAACTACTGGACATTGCGAAAAGAAATTAAAGAAGAGACAAGTAAAGGGAATGACATACGATGTTCATAGACTGGATTATTAAATACTGTTGGCATTTCTATACTACATAAAGGGATGTACACATATATCGCAACAACCCACAAAATTCCATGTCATTATTATAGAAGTGGACAGAATCCTAAAATACATATGGAACCCCCACAAGTAGACAAAACAATCTTGAGAGCAAAGAGCAATGAAGGAGATTAACACTTCCTGAACTCAAAACACATAACAATGCCACAGTAGTCAACACAGTCTGCTAGTGGCATCAAGACAGTGAGATAGACCAATGAAATATAATAGAGAGACCTCAAGTAAACGCACATATATATGGCCAACTGATCTTGGCCAAGGTTCTAAGACTACCAAGTGAAGAAAGGATAGTCTGTTCAACAATCAACAGCATGAAAAGGCAACCTATAGGATGAGAGGAAATATGTGTAAACCTTGTATCTGAATAAGGGACCAATATCCAGAATATATAAGAAACTACCAGAAGTGAATTTCAGAAAAACAGCAGGCAAATAACTGAGTTTAAAAATGGGTAAAAAGCTTCACTAGACATTCCTCCATAAAGACATACAAGTGGTCAATCTACATATGAATATTTGCACAACATCGCTAAGCATCAGGGAAATGGAAATCAAGCCACAAGGAGATATCACTCACACCTGTTAGGATGTGTATTATAAAAAGACAATTAGGGCTTCCCTGGGGGCACAGTGGTTGAGAGTCCGCCTGCTGATGCAGGGGACATGTGTTCGTGCCCCAGTCTGGGAGGATCCCACATGACACTGAGCGGCTGGGCCCATGAGCCATGGCTGCTGAGCCTCTGTGTTTGGAGCCTGTGCTCTGCAACGGGAGAGCCCACAACAATGAGAGGCCCGTGTACTGCAAAAAAAAAAAAAAAAGAGAGAGAAAAGAAAGAAAATTAATGGTTGCTGGCAACGATGTGAAGAAGTGGAACTTCTGTACCCTGTTTTGTACCCTGTAGTAATGGAAAATAGTGTAGCCATTATGGAAAACAGAATGGAGGTCCCCCAAAAATTATTAAGAGACGTATCATAAGATCCAGCAAACACTCATTTAGGTTTATATACAAAGGAGATAAAACAAGAATGTCCAAGAGATATCTACAATCTCATGTCCATTGCAGCATTATACACAATACACAACATAGGAAAACTGCCTAGTGTCCATGGGAAGATGAATTAATAAAGAAAATGTGGTGTATACATAGAATGGAATGTCATTCAGTCTTTGAAAAAGAAGGATATCCTGCCATTTGCAGCAACACGAAAGAACTTGGAGGACATTTGTAAGAGTGACATAAGCCAGTCACAGAAGGTCAAAAACTGAAAGAAAACTCCGAGAAGCAGAGAGTAGAAGGGTGGTTCCAAGAGCTGGCAGGAGGTTGACATGGGAAGTCTCTGTTCAATTGATACCATGTGTTATTTGCAAAATGGAACAGTTCTAGACACATGCTGTACAACAAGGTGCATGTAGTCAACAGGACTGACTGGACATTTCAAAACTTGTTAAGACGTTGGATTTCACTGTATGCGTACTTTTACAACAATAAAATATACATATGTAAAATAAATACAAAGTGGAAAAAGGGGAAAAAAGAAGAAAAATAAGGAAAGGGAGTCAACAGAGGGAAAGAAGAAAGCAGGAAGGGTCTAGAATGTACACAGGTATCAGGAGATAATGGGAGAGAAGCTCCTCTCCCCAGGCTTTAAAGAAGACATCTCTCCAGAGTTCACTCCAGCAGGAGGGGGATGTCCTTTCCCTTCCCCATTCAACCAGAAGGGCCAATAGCATCCTAAGTGTGGCCCAGGCTGTGCTCAGATGTACACTTTTCCTTGATCTCTAAACCAACCACCCCTGACACCCCATGGCTCAGGTGCCCTTCCTGTATCTCCTTCCACTTCTCTAAAGCATTTCCCTCTTCAAGTCCAGCCCGAGGCTCCAATCCTTTCCTCACACGTGGGGTCCACAGGGTGGGTCTCTGAGTTCTTAAGAGCCTCCCTGTGAGTAGCAGGCACTGAATCGCACACCAGGGTTCCCCTCAGCACCATCAGCAAACTACCACCTAGGGATTGAGGATTTCTAGAACAACTTTACTCATACACAGTCTCTTGGGTAAACAAGTGACATTTTACAATCAAGCATTTTCAGGGTTTTCTTTGGTGGGGAAAATATTGACACATATATGGCAATCATATTCTATTAAAGTATGTATTTCTCAAAGGACTCACTATCGAAAAAAATTTTTATATATAACTTTCCATGTTTTAATTGACTTTACTCCCAGTCTTATTTGCTTGCAAAAGCCTTCAGAAAATACCAAGAACCTACTTCACCTGGCAGTTTGCACAGCAACATGAGTGCAGATGCTCTTGTCACAATGCTTGGTTTCTCTATCCCACCTGGCAAAGCACAACCTCCTCTCCAACCTCCTGGGAAGGGAGCCAGTGCCCACCCTGAGCTCAGTCCCTGGGGTAGATCTCTTGGTTCCGTCTTCACTGTATGCAGTGTTTCTTGCCCAGCACACAGAAACAGGGCCGGCACAAGTGATGGAAGACAGACTTTCCACAGGAGAAGGACATTTCGTTTCCTTAGCACAGAATCCGATAGTGAATATTAGCCTCAAAGGAGAAAGGTGGAATGAATTTCCTCCATCTACTCCTGGAGGCCCCTTCTTTCTCGGGCTCCTCCAGAACTGGGTGTGGCATGTGGGTACAAGCATGGGCTCCCTGCAAAAAGAAGGAGGTCTGCCTAGCACAAGGTGCTTCAGGTAAGGGGCAGGACTCATCCCGAGGCTCTAATAGGAAACATTTAGAATGAGGGAAGTCCAGATAGATGTATCATAACCATTCAGAATGCTATGACACGTACTAAGAGATGAGATTTCTTATTAAATGAAGTTGTAATTGACCCAGTAGTAGGGATGCTGAAACCCAGTTTTGTTCACTAAGAATCCAGCCATGGAGCAACTAAGCCCGTGCACCACAACTACTAAGCCTGTGCTCTAGAGCCCGCAAGTCACAACTGCTGAGCCCACGTGCCACAACTACTGAAGCCCATGCACCTAGAGCCCGTGGTCTGGAACAACAGTAGCAACCGAAATGAGAAGCCCTCGTACTGCAACGAAGACCCAACACAGCCAAAAGAAAAAAAAAAAAGAATCCAGTAAACATTTGCCTGGGTGGTGATAGGATTTGTTTTCCAGGTTAAATGAGGCTCAGTTGGTATAAATCCAATGCACACCCTGAAAGTGTACGGTTTATTTACTTTTATATCCATACCCATTCATGATGCAGTGGTGATGAGAATATTTTTTAGAAAGTTGGCACCAGTAACAGTGATATTTAGGGGAACATAAATCAAGGCAAACACAACACAAAATGTTCACATAGACACACAGAATCATACCACTCATTTCACATACAGACACACCCAGTCTCATGCACACAAACCTACACCACCTAACCGTAATACAGCTTCTGCCTGGGACTATAGTAATTGGTCACATTACTTGTAAATCACTTTCTATCACCAGGGCCCCTACTCTCTTTCCCAGCACAAATTTGGAATCAGTTTGCCCTCTACACTAAAACCAGCAAGAATGTCCCACTTTCTCATCTTCAAAGTTCTTCCTCCCCAAGTGACTGATTCCGGAATACATACTGTTTACACGTTCTGTGAAGGCCACCTGCAATTACAGAAGAGAAAACACTATGAGGATAAGATCACAGTGATGCTCAAGCCTTTTGTTCATTTGCTGACAGTAGAAAACCTCATAAGAAAGAGTGGTCCAGGGAACCCAGCAAGGGTTATCAGAGCAAACCTACTCAGGCTGAAAGGCAAGAACTTTGCTGGGAGGATGGAACTTCCAAGTCCATTTACGTTGGAAATTACAGAATTCTTTGCCTAGAGGAAAAATCGCTCAGGAGAGAGAGCTCCATGCTCTACAGGCTGTAATGGATGCTGTCAATTTTAATGTCCTGTGGAATCAGGCACCATGAGTTGGTAAAAGACTCTCACTCCACATTCTCCCAACCAAGCGAACTGTATGTATCTGGAAGGAGTACCCTCAAATATTCATAACTGAATTCTATTGCAAGAGAAATAAAGCAATATTTCTATCTCAGACCAGAAAAAATCCAGCTAACCTTGATTTTCCACGGAGGCTTTTCTTCTCTCCTATCACGGTTCAGGTCATCCGCCACATAGTGAGGGAGAGCTGGAGGGACACAGAGTAACTGTCAGGACACTGGTGCTGCGACTCAGGAATTACTCAGGGGCTTTCTTCTCGATGAGGACATGGGGTGGTGTGTATGGATGTGGGAGGTTAGTTAGTGTGGGCTGAGCTGGTGTTGGGCTATCCTCTTTGGGGGATGAAGGAAGGCAAAGGACAAGAGGAAGGAATTGAAAACAGAGCTTTGGCTTTCTAGCTAAGGGGAGCCTCATCAGAAGGGAAGGGTCGATCTAAAAAATGGTAAACACTAAAATGCATGCTCTGTTTCAATGACACAGACCCATGACCCACCCTGCCTCTTTTGAGCTTCTGCTAAATTGCCACTGTCTCTTGATTTTTCCCAGATCACTCTTTCCCCAGCATCCACAATGCCAGCTACTGCATTTATCATGTCTTCTAATGTATAATATTTTATAATTGATTAACAACAACTTCTATTAAAGGACTGAATTCAATCCTAGACAAAATATGCTATATTTATTCACTAATCACTTGTCTTAAGGAAATTCAAATACACAAGATTTGACAAAACTGAAATCCTACCCTTTAGATACAGCCACTCTCAATCGTGTCATATTTTTCTCCCAATCTTTGTTTTCCATACAATGTATGTATGCCCACTGAGTCAGGGGTTGTCCATACTCTAGGGAGCTGTTCCATAAGTGGGACACTTCGTTATGAAGAGGGAGCCCAGACTGAGCACAGCCTGTCTCTAACCCAGCTGTGCAGGAGAAGTGTACAGGCTAACAGTCAGGTTCCACTTTGAGTCCTTGGGTGTGGGCTACAGGAATTGACCAATGCTAAGGCTTATGGTAACATTATCCAATACAATAAAATAGCTCCCTGATTCTTATCTGCTTTTCGCCTTGTTTATGCAATGACACCAGCACTGACAGATATGACCTGTACTGTATACATGGGGTCTCACACCTCTCAGAATCTGGGAGCTGACCAGGAGAATGCAGGTCCTGAGGAGAATTTTCATTAATGACTGTGCCAAAGTCAACTGATAAGTCCACCCATAGCTGCCCTGGATTCTGTGACCACTAAGGCCACCTGATGGGCAAGGTCTGGACCTTTAGAGATGCTAGTATTTCCAGCCAATTATACGGATGCAGGGACTCCATTGCTCCATGACTGAGGATCCCTTGGCTGAGTGGTAAGTGCAGGTCAGGGATCCAGAGCCTCCATACTGGGACCCACCCCTGGGTTCTCAGTATGGCTTTTCCACTTAGGAGGTCAAGAGCTTAGAACATTTATCTCTGCAGCATCTCCTTCTGAGGAAAAGGAATATTAAACAAATCTGGGCAACAGCTGTGTTGAGGGAAGAACATGCAAACAGCTTCACAAAACAAGTTAGGGTCCTGTGCCTGAGCTAACCTTAGGTACTTCAAAACTACTCCGTAAGTGTCTTAGCCCCTTAGAGCCGATGAAAGTAATATTAGAGTTAAAAGAAACTTGTTCCAATTCCCTTATTCTGGAATACTGAAACAAAAAGCTACAGCAGAGGAAGCCTCATAAACACACAGCACCTGCCATGGTTTACCCCAGCCTTGGAAGAACTGGGAAGGATAAGACCAAGGCAGGCCTGAGGAAAGGTCAGAGGTTAGGCAGGACTGGGGAGTGGGGAGCAGGGGCAGGGCTGTCTGGACGGAGCAGTGGGTTGTAAGAAGAGCAGTGACCCTGGGTCCTGCTGCCCTGAGTCTCTGTCCTGGGCCTCTTCAATTCCAGGAGACCAGGTTAGCAGGGCTGTGAGAGCCAGTGTGTGAAGCGAGCCCAGCAGCCACTTCACAGAGTCCTCTAGAATTCCTGCCGGCCATGAAGGGTCTTTAGGATCAGCTGGACGTGGACCCCTCTCAAATGGAAGCATGTCAGCACATCAGCCTTGGGAGGTGCTGAGGCTGAAATGAGGAGACTGAGCACGTGCAGTGATCCCAAATCAAGTGTTCTGTGACTCTTCCACGCCTGGGAGCGTGCTTTCCATGAGGAATAAACAGTGAGGACAAAAGTAAGATGAAGCTACAAGTCCTGAAAGTGTAGAGGGAGAGAGTTCAACTCTCATCCACCACCTGACACAAAGTATAAGAACTTGTTCTCCAGTGTCAAGTGACTATGAGAGTTTTGTTCCCACTAGGACATGGCCATCATACGTGAATGTAAAAAGGAAACCAAAATCCTTGGTGCAAAATACCCTCCAGGTACCGAACAGAAACGAACCTTTCATTTTTGGCAGTGACAAAGCAATGAAAGAGTAGTCTTGTGAGAAAGAAAATTTCTGAATGGCAAAGCATGAAAAGAAGCACAGTACAGTCAAAGGACATGGACACAATAACTCTATTATGTCATTAAAGTTTGGAAAGAACAAATCAGAATTCTACACATATTTCCTTCTTCTTCCTGATTTCATATTCACCTTCCTTAGTTTCTAAAGAACCGGGTGGAACCCAAGTGTTCTAGGAATTGTCTCGCTTTAGATCCTACCTGAGAGTTGTTCCCTATGTGAATCGTCCTCAGCATCACTGCTATGTATGCTCTCCAAGATCCATTCTGTACAAACACAACCATGAGCATAAAGTTATTATACAAGTTGACGCACCCATTTCTCCTACTCGACTTGCTGGCTCACACAGCATCACCCTGGTCTTCCCTCCAGGTTCTCAGACCTCCCCTGTGCTCTGTGCAGACAGAGTCCTTCAATAAGATCTTGATCACAGTTGAAAATTGCAAATGAGGGAGAGATGCTGAGAAAATCACCTTTCGACCCCTCACTTCTATAGACCCATTTATAGCTTTCACCGTCAACCTTACCAACCTGAAATTCCAGATGGTACAGACACACTTGAAACATGGCTAGTGTGACCAAGCACTTGTGTGGTTTTTGCATTTTTTAATAGAATGAGTTAATTATTGTTTGAACTAAATTAATTATAAATAGACACATTTGGTTCGTGGCTACCACACTGGAAAGCTCAGCTGTAAGAAATCCAAAGATGAGAAAGAGGCAACCAGCCACCCCTCCCCTGGTTGTTCTTTACTGCAGAAAATTTGATGGCCTGATCTGATCATTTGTATGTAGGTATATCTTGGGCTCTTGGACCCACGCCACACATTGGGAGAGTCCTTGTGGACACTGAAGTAGTACAGTCAACACTCAGATTCAAAAGGAATTCCCAGCAAGGGGCCCACTTGTAGACAGAGGTGAAGGGCATGGCCCAGTACACCTGTATTAGACATAATCAGAGAGTAGGTGCAGAGGGGAGGGAGGGATTTCACTCTCTCCATGAGTCCATCCTTCTCACCCCTGACTCTAGAAGACATGAGGAAGGCAGTGGAAAAGGCCCCGTAGGAGGTGAAAACTTTGTATACTGAAAACTACAGGACATTGCGGAAAGAAATTAAAGAAGAGACAAATAATTGGAATGATATAAGATGTTCACAGACTGGATTATTAAATACTGTTGGCATTTTCTATACTACATAAAGTGATGTACACATATATCGCAACAACCCACAAAATTCCATGTCATTATTATAGAAGTGGACAGAATTCTAAAATACTTATGGAACCCCCCACAAGCAGATAAAACAATCTTGAGAGCAAAGAGCAATGATGGAGATTAACACTTCCTGAACTCAAAACTCATAACAATGCCACAGTAGTCTAAACAGTCTGCTAGTGGCATCAAGACAGTGAGATAGACCAATGAAATATAATAGACAGACCCCAAATAAATGCATATATATATGGCCAACTGATCTTGGCCAAGGTTCTAAGATTACCAACTGAAGAAAGGATAGTCTGTTCAACAATCAACAGCATGAAAAGGCAACCTATAGGATGAGAGGAAATATGTGTAAACCTTGTATCTGAATAAGGGACCAATATCCAGAATATATAAGAAACTACTACAAGTCAATTTCAGAAAAAGAGCGGGCAAATAACTGAGTTTAAAAATGGGTAAAAAGCTTCATTAGACATTTCTCCATAAAGACATACAAGTGGTCAATCTACATATGAAAATTTGCTCAACATCGCTAAGCATCAGGGAAATGGAAATCAAGCCACAAGGAGATATCACTCACACCTGTTAGGATGTGTATTATAAAAAGACAATTAGGGCTTCCCTGGTGGCACAGTGGTTGAGAGTCTGCCTGCCATTGCAGGGAACAAGTGTTCGTGCACTGGTCTGGGAGGATCCCACATGCCACTGAGCGGTTGGGCCCATGAGCCATGGCCGCTGAGCCTGTGCGTTTGGAGCCTGTGCTCTGCAACGGGAGAGCCCACAACAATGAGAGGCCCGTGTACTGAAAAAAAAAAAAAACGAAAAAAGGAAAAAGAAAGAAAATTAATGGATGCTGGCAAAGATGTGAAGAATACGAACTCCTGTACCCTGTTTTGTACCCTGTTGTAATGTAAGATGGTATAGGCATTATGGAAAACAGAATGGAGGTCCCCCAAAAATTATTAAGAGAACTATCATAAAATCCACAATCACTCATTTAGGTTTATATATAAAGGAGATAAAACAAGAATGTCCAAGAGATATCTACAATCTGATGTCCATTGCAGCATTATACACAATACACAACATAGGAAAACTGCCTAGTGTCCATGGGAAGATGAATTAATAAAGAAAATGTGCTGTAAACATACAGTGGAATGGCATTCAGTCGTTGAAAAAGAAGGAAATCCTGCCATTTGCAGCAACACGAAAGAACTTGGAGGACATTTGTAAGAGTGACAGAAGCCAGTCACAGAAGGTGAAAAACTGAAAGAAAACTCCGAGAAGCAGAGAGTAGTAGGGTGCTTCCAAGAGCTAGCAAGAGGTTGACATGGGAAGTCTGTGTTCAATGGTTAGCATTTGTTATTTGCAAAATGGAAAAGTTCTAGACACATGCTGCACAACAAGGTGCATGTAGTCAACAGGACTGCCTGGACATTTCAAAACTTGTTAAGATGTTGGATTTCATCGTATGTGTACTTTTACAACAATAAAATACACATATGTAAAATAAATACAAAGTGGAAAAAGGGGAAAAAAGAAGAAAAATAAGGAACGGGAGTCAACAGAGGGATAGAAGAAAGCAGGAAGGGTCTCGAATGTACACAGGTATCAGGAGATAATGGGAGAGAAGCTCCTCTCCCCAGGCTTTAAAGAAGACATCTCTCCAGAGTTCACTCCAGCAAGAGGGGGATGTCCTTTCTCTTCCCCATTCAAGCAGAAGTGCCAATAGCATCCTAAGTGTGGCCCAGGCTGTGCTCAGGTGTACACTTTTCCTTGATCTCTAAACCAAACACCCCTGACTCCCCATGGCTCAGGTGCCCTTCCTGTATCTCCTTCCACTTCACTAAAGCATTTCCCTCTTCAAGTGCAGCCCGAGGCGCCAATCCTGTCCTCACACGTGTTGTCCACTGGGCGGGTCTCTGAGTTCTTAAGAGCCTCCCTGTGAGTAGCAGGCACTGAATCGCACACCAGGGTTCCCCTCAGCACCATCAGCAAACTACCACCTAGGGATTGAGGATTTCTAGAACAACTTTACTCATACACAGTCTCTTGTGTAAACAAGTGACATTTTACAGTCAAGCATTTTCAGTGTTTTCTTTGGTGGGGAAAATATTGACACATATAAGGCAATCATATTCTATTAAAGTATGTATTTCTCAAAGGACTCACTATCGAAAATAAATTTTTAACTATAACTTTCCATGTTTTAATTAACTTTACTCCCAGACTTGTTTGCTTGCAAAAGCCTTCAGAAAATACCAAGAACCTACTTCATCTGGCAGTTTGCACAGCAAAATGAGTGGAGATGCTCTTGTCACACTGCTTGGTTCCTCTGTCCTACCTTGCAAAGCACAACCTCCTATCTGCCCTCCTGGGATGGGAGCCAGTGCCCACCCTGAGCTCAATCCCTGGGGTAGATTTCTTGGTTCTGTCTTCACTCTATGCAGTGTGTCTTGCCCAGCACACAGAAACAGGGCCGGCACAAGTGATGGAAGACAGACTTTCCACAGGAGAAGGACATTTCGTTTCCTTAGCACAGAATCCGATAGTGAATATTAGCCTCAAAGGAGAAAGGTGGAGTGAATTTCCTCCATCTACTCCTGGAGGCTCCTTCTTTCTCGGACTCCTCCAGAACTGGGTGTGGCATGTGGGTACAAGCATGGGCTCCCTGCAAAAGGAAGGAGGCCTGCCTAGCACTAGGTGCTTCAGGTAAGGGGGGAGGACTCATCCCGAGGCTCTAATAGGAAACAGTTAGAATGAGGGAAGTGGCAGAGAGATGTATCATAACCATTCAGAATGCTATGAGACCTACTAAGAGATGAGATTTCTTATTAAATGAAGTTGTAATTGACCCAGTAGTAGGGATGCTGAAACCCAGTTTGGTTCATTAAGATACCAGCCATTGGGCAACTAAGTCCGTGCACCACAACTACTAAGCCTGTGCCGTAGAGCCTGCAAGTCACAACTACTGAGCCCACGTGCCACAACTATTGAAGCCCATGCACCTAGAGCCCGTGCTCTGGAACAACAGAAGCCACTGAAATGAGAAGCCCGCACACTGCAACGAAGACACAACACAGCCAAAAATATAATAATAATGATAATCCAGTAAACATTTGCCTGGGTGGTGATAGGATTTGTTTTCCAGGTTAAATGAGGCTCACTTGGTATAAAATCAAGGCACACACTGAAAGTATACAGTTTATTTACTTTTATATCCATACCCATTCATGATGCAGTGGTGATGGGAATAATTTTTAGGAAGTTGCCACCAGTAACAGTGATGTTTAGGGGAACATAAATCAAGGGAAACACAACACAAAAAGTTCACTTACACACACAGAACCATCCCACTCATTTCACATACAGACACACCCAGTCTCATGCACACAAACCTACACCACCTAACCGTAATACAGCTTCTTCCTGGGACTATAGTAATTGGTCACATTACTTGTAGATCACTTTCTATCACCAGGACACCTACTCTCATTCCCAGCACAAATTTGGAATCAGTTTGCCCTCTACACTAAAACCAGCAAGAATGTCCCACTTTCTTATCTTCAAAGTTCTTCCTCCCCAAGTGACTGATTCCACAATACATACCGTTTTCACGTTCTGGGAAGGCCACCTGCAATTACAGAAGAGAAAACACTATGAGGATAAGATCACAGTGATGCTCAGGTCTTTTGTTCATTTGCTGACAGCAGAAAACCTCATAAGAAACAGTGGTCCAGGGAACCCAGCAAGGGTTATCAGAGCAAAGCTACTCAGGCTGAAAGGCAAGAACATTGCTGGGAGGATGGAACTTCCAAGTCCATTTAGGTTGGAAATTACAGAATTCTTTGTCTAGAGGAAAAATCACTGCAGGAGACAGAGCTCCGTACTCTACAGTCTGTAATGGGTGCTGTCAATTGTAATGTCCTGTGGAATCAGGCTCCATGAGCTGGTAATAGACTCTCACTCCACATTCTCCCAACCAAGGGAATTGTATGTATCTGGAAGGAATACCCTCAAATATTCATAACTTAATTCTATTGAAAGAGAAATAAAGCAATATTTCTATCTCAGACCAGAAACAATCCAGCTTACCTTGGGGATCCACGGAGGCTTTTCTCCTGTCCTATCATGGTGCAGGTCATCCGCCACATCCTCAGGGAGAGCTGGAGGGACACAGAGTAACTGTCAGGACACTGGTGCTGCGGCTCAGGAATTACTCAGGGGCTTTCTTCTCGATGAGGACATGGGGTGGTGTGTATGGATGTGGGAGGTTAGTAAGTGTGGGCTGAGCTGGTGTTGGGCCATCCTCTTTGGGGGATGAAGGAAGGCAAAGGACAAGAGGAAGGAAATGAAAACAGAGCTTTGGCTTTCTAGCTAAGGGGAGCCTAATCAGAAGGGAAGGGTCGATCTAAAAAATGGTAAACACTAAAATGCATGCTCTGTTTCAATGACACAGACCCATGACCCATCCTGCCTCTTTTGAGCTTCTGCTAAATTGCCACTGTCGCTTGATTTTTCCCAGATCACTCTTTCCCCAGCATCCACAATGCCAGCTACGGCATTTATCATGTCTTCTGTTGTATGATATTTTATACTTGATTAACAGCAACCTCCATTAAAGGACTGAATTCAATCCTAGACAAAATATGCTATATTTATTCACTAATCACTTGTCTTAAAGAAAATCAAATACACAAGATTTGACAAAATTGAAATCCTACCATTTAGATACAGCCACTATCAATCGTATCATATTTTTCTCCCAGTCTTTGTTTTCTATACAATGTACGTATGCCCACTGAGTCAGGGGTTGTCCATACTCTAGGGAGCTGTTCCATAAGTGGGACACTTCGTTATGAAGAGGGAGCCCGGACTGAGCACAGCCTGTCTCTAACCCAGCTGCGCAGGAGAAGTGTACAGGCTAACAGTCAGGTTCCACTTTGAGTCCTTGGGTGTGGGCTACAGGAATTGACCAATGCTAAGGCTTATGGTAATGTTATCCAATACAATAAAATAGCTCCCTGATTCTTATCTGCTTTTGGCGTTGTTTAAGCAGTGACACCAGCACTGACAGATATGACCTCTACTGTATATATGGGGTCTCACACCTCTCAGAATCTGGGAGCTGACCAGGAGAATGCAGGTCCTGAGGTGAATTTCACCTTAATGACTGTGCCAAAGTCAACTGATAAGTCCACCCATAGCTGCCCTGGATTCTGTGACCACTAAGGCCACCTGATGGGCAAGGTCTGGACCTTTGGAGATTCTAGGACTTCCAGCCAAGGATACGGATGCAGGGACTCCCTTGCTCCATGACTGAGGACCCCTTGGCTGAGTGGTAAGTGCAGGTCAGTGATCAAGTGCATCCACATTGGGACCCACCCCTGGGTCCTCAGTATGGCTTTTCCACTTAGGAGGTCAAGAGCTTAGAACATTTATCTCTGCACCATCTCCTTCTGAGGAAAAGGAATATTAACCAAATCTGGGCCACAGCTGTGTTGAGGGAAGAACATGCAAACAACTTCACAAACAAATAAGGGTCCTGTGCCTGAGGTAACCTTAGGTACTTCAAATCAACTCCGTAAGTCTCTTAGCCCCTTAGAGCGGATGAAAGCAATATTAGAGTTAAAAGTAACTTGTCCCAATTCCCTTAGTCTGGAACACGGAAACAAAATTCTACAGAAGAGGAAGTCTCATAAACACACAGCACCTGCCAGAGTTTACCCCAGCCTTGGAAGAACTGGGAAGGATAAGACCAAGGCAGGCCTGAGGAAAGGTCAGAGGGTAGGCAGGACTGGGGAGTGGGGAGCAGGGGCAGGGCTGTCTGGACGGAGCAGTGGGTTGTAAGAAGAGCACTGAACCTGGGTCCTGCTGCCCTGAGTCTCTGTCCTGGGGCTAGTCAACCCCAGGAGACCAGGTCAGCAGGGCTGTGAAAGCAAGGGTGTAAAGAAGCCCAGCAGCCCCTTCACACAGCCCTCTAGAATTTCTGCCGCCCATGGAGGGTCTCTAGGGTAGCTGGACGTGGACCCCTCTGAAATGGAAGCATGTCAGCACCTCAGCCTTGGGGAAGTGTAGAGGCTGGGATGAGCTCAAGGAGACTGACCACATGCAGTGATCCCAGAGCACGTGTTCTGTGACTCATCCATCTCTGGGCCTGTCCTTTACAAGAGGAACTAACAGTGAGCACAAAATATGAGGTGAAGCCACAAGTCCTGAAAGTGCAGAGGGAGACAGTTCACTTCTCATCTACCACCTCACCCTTTCTAGAAGAACTTGGTCTCAAGTTTCAATGGCCCATGAGAGTTTTGACCCACAGGTTCTGTCCATCATAGGTCAATATGCAAAAGAAAAAACCTCTACTGTGCACCATACCCTAGATGTGCTAACCAGAGCACAAACTTCCATATTAGGCAGTGACAAGCACAAGAAAGAGCAGCTCATGTGCAAAAGATCAGTTTAGATGAGCAAATCAAGAAAAGGTGATTATAGAGCACAGTCACGTCTAAGGACACAATTTCTCTCTATTGTATCATTAAAATGTGAAAAAAACAAGTCAGAACTCTACATATATTTCATTCGTCTTTCTGATTTCATATCCACCTTCCTCAGTCTGCAAAGCAGGAGATATAACCCTAAAGTTCCAGGAACCTTCTGCCATTAGATCCTACCTAAGTGTTGTTCCTACCTGTATCCTTTTCTTTATCACGGCCACAAATGCTATTCAAAGTCAATTCTGTAGAAACACGAACATGAATTTACAAGTCTTATGGATACATTTAACATGTGACTAATGTGACTGAGTAATGGGATATTTTATTTTCCTTTATTTTAATACACTTAGTGAATCATTGATTGAATTAAATAAATTATAACAGGCACATCTAGCTAGTGGCTACCACAGTGTAATAAACAACCTCTCTCTCTCTCTCTCCATATATATATATATATATATATATGTGTATATATATATATATAAAGTATATGGAGGATGTTACCACCGCTCCCCTGGTTATTCCCCTCTGTATGGTCTACCCATTCAAGATGGCTGTTTGCTGATGGTTTACCAAAGGAAAACCTCTGCCCCGTGAAGGTACTTAGCCCAAGGGGTAAGAGGGATGCGTCCCTCTGCTGGTTTCCCTGGTAACCGATGAGCCCATCTGCTGTCAAGTCCCCCTTTAACTGGTAGCCTGCCTATTCCGCCCAGAGAGAAGCATGCTGCTACTGCTGCTGCTGCGTTCTGCCTGCCATCGGCTATCTACAGTGGGGTGTCTCTCCAGGACCACTTTGCTTCTGACGTGAAAGATCTCCCATCTATTAAACCATGAATGTCTCTGTCCCTGACTTCGGGCTCTTTCCTTAGCCCTGAGGCTGAGCAAGTACAGGGCTTGCAGGCGTGAGAGGTGCGGCCCAACACCTTCTGCAGGGCAGTTTGCTGGCCAGATTTGATGATTCATTTGTAGGTGTTTCCAAGGCTCATGCACACTTGCCAGGCACTCATGAGACCTTGGGGACACTGAAACAGTAATGTCAACACCCAGATCCTAGAGGAATTCCCGACAGGTGTTCCACTTGAGGGGAGAGGTAATGAGCATGGCCCAGTGCACCTGTGCTAGACATAATCGGCGAGCAGGTGCAGAAGGGAGGGAGGGACATTCACTCACTTTATGAGGCCATCCTTCTCACCACTGCCTCTGAAAAATCCAGGGAAGGAAGGGACAAAATGCCCTTAGAAGGTAAATGGCCTGTACACTGAAAACTACAAACCACTGCTGAAAGAATTAAACAAGGAACAAATCATTGAAACGACATATCATATTCATAGACTGGAGACTTATTATTGTTGACATTTCTACACTACCCAAAGGTAAATATAAATTCATTGTAATACCTATCAAAATCCCAATGTCATTTTCAAAGAAATAGAAAAAAAAAGGTTCCTAAAATACATATGGAACCACTAAGGACTCCAAACAGACAACACAATCCTGAGAACAAAGAACATAGATGGAGGCTTCTCACTTCCTGACTTCAAAACACATTACAAAGCCACAGGAATCAAAACTGTACGGTACTGACATAGAAACAGATACATAGGCCTAAAGATGAGAATAAATAACCCCCAAGAAAACTCATAGATACATTGCCAAATGAAATTCACCAAGCTTCTAAGACAACAAATAGGGAAAGTATAGTTTTTTCAACAGTCAATAGGATGAAAATATAACTTACAGAAAGATTACAAACATATATCAGAAAAGGAGCTAATATACAAAACATCAAAGAAAAACACTTCAACTCAAATGTAAACTAAGTTAAAAAATTAAAAAGGGCAAATAACTGGGTTCAGAAATGTGCAAAGTCTTAAATAAGACATTTCCTGAAAAAGACATACAAATGGCTAACAAATATAGGAAAAGGTTCTCAACCTCACTAATCATCAGGGCAATGCAAATCAACACCTCATACCTGTTAGGCTGTGTATTATAAAGAAAATAATTAACAGTTTAAGGCCAAGATGTGGGGAATTGGAAACTTTGTACACTGCTGGTGGGAATGTAAAATGGTGCCGCTATTATGAAAAAGAGTATGGGGGTTCCTTATAAAATTATAAACAGAAATATCATATGATTCAGCAATCACAGTTCTGGGTATATAGCCAAAGGAAATTAAATCAGTATCACAATGAGATGAACTTAGGTTCATTGCAGCATTCTCCAAAATAGCCTAGATATGCAACCAACTTCACAAAAGAAGTAAGTGTCCTGTGCCTGAGCTAACCTTAGGTACTTCAAAACAACTCCGTAAGTCTCTTAGCCCCTTAGAGAGGATGAGAGCAATATTAGAGTTAAAACTAACTTGTACCAATTCCCTTAGTCTGGAATACTGAAACAAAAGTTCTACAGCAGGGTAAGCCTCATAAACTCACAGCACCTGCCAGGGTTTACCCCAGCCTTGGAAGAACTGGGAAGGATAAGACCAAGGCAGGCCTGAGGAAAGGTCAGAGGGTAGGCAGAACTGGGGTGTGGGGAGCAAGGGCAGGGCTGTCTGGAAGGAGCAGTGGGTTGTAAGAAGGGCAGTGACCCTGGGTCCTGCTGCCCTGAGTCTCTGTCCGGGGCCTGGTCAACCCCAGGAGACCAGGTCAGCAGGGCGGTGAAAGAAAGTGTGTGAAATAGCCCAGCAGCCCCTTCACACAGCCCTCTACAATTCCTGCCGGCCATGAAGGGTCTTTAGGGGCAGCTGGATGTGGACCCCTCTCAAATGGAAGCATGTCAGCACACCAGCCTTGGGGAAATGGAGAGGCTGAGATGATCTCAAGGAGACTGAGCACATACAGTGATCCCAGAGCATGTGTTCTGTGACTCATCCATCTCTGGGACTGTCCTTTACAAGAGGAACAAACAGTGAGGACAAAACATGAGGTGAAGCCACAAGTCCTGAAAGTGCAGAGGGAGACAGTTCACTTCTCATCCACCACCTCACCCTTTCTAGAAGAACTTGGTCTCAAGTTTCAAGGGCCCATGAGAGTTTTGACCCACAGGTTCTGTCCATCATAGGTCAATATGCAAAAGAAAACAAAGTCTCCTGTGCACAATACCCTAGATGTGCTAACCAGAAAACAAACTTCCATATTAGGCAGTGACATGCACAAGAAAGAGCAGCTCATGTGCAAAAGATCATTTTTGATGAGCAAATCAAGAAAAGGTGATTATAGAGCACAGTCACGTCTAAGGACACAATTGCTTTCTATTGTATCATTAAAATATGAAAAAAACAAGTCAGAACTCTACACATTTTTTATTCTTCTTTCTGATTTCATATCCACCTTCCTCAGTCCCCAAAGCAGGAGATATAACCGTAAAGTTCCAGGAACCTTCTGCCATTAGATCCTACCTAAGTGTTGCTCCTACCTGTATCCTTTTCCTTATCACGGCCACAAATGCTATCCAGAGTCGATTCTGTAGAAACACGAACATGAATTTACAAGTCTTATGGATACATTTAAAATGTGACTAATGTGACTGAGTAATTGGATATTTTATTTGTTCTATTTTAATACAATGAGTTAATCATTAATTGAATTGAATAAATTATAGCAGGCACATCTAGCTAGTGGCTACCACACTATAATACACATTCCTCTCTCTCTCTCTCTCCATATATATATATATACCCATTCAAGATGGCTGTTTGCTGATGGTTTACCAAAGGAAAACCTCTGCCCCGTGAAGGTACTTAGCCCAAGGGGTAAGAGGGATGCGTCCCTCTGCTGGTTTCCCTGGTAACCGATGAGCCCATCTGCTGTCAACTCCCCCTTTAACTGGTAGCCTGCCTATTCCGCCCAGAGAGAAGCATGCTGCTACTGCTGCTGCTGCGTTCTGCCTGCCATCGGCTATCTACAGTGGGATGTCTCTCCAGCACTACATTGCTTCTGACGTGAAAGATCTCCCATCTATTAAACCATGAATGTCTCTGTCCCTGACTCAAGGCTCTTTTCTTAGCCCTGAGGCAGAGCATGTACAGGGCTTGCAGGTGTGAGAGGTGCAGCCCAACACCTTCTGCACGGCAGTTTGCTGGCTAGATTTGATGATTCATTTGTAGGTGTTTCCTAGGCTCATGCACACTTGCCAGGCACTCATGAGACGTTGGGGACACTGAAACAGTAATGTCAACACCCAGATCCTAGAGGAATTCCCGACAGGTGTTCCACTTGGGGAGAGAGGTAATGAGCATGGCCAAGTGCACCTGTGCTAGACATGATCAGTGAGCAGGTGCAGAAGGGAGGGAGGGACATTCACTCACTTCATGAGGTCATCCTTCTCACTCCTGCCTCTGAAAAATCCAGGGAAGGAAGGGACAAAATGCCCTTAGAAGGTAAATGGCCTGTACACTGAAAACTACAAACCACTGCTGAAAGAATTTAACAAGGAACAAATTATTGAAATAGCATATCATATTCATAGACTGGAGAATTATTATTGTTGACATTTCTACACTACCGAAAGGTAAGTATAAATTCATTGTAATACATATCAAAATCCCAATGTCATTTTCAAAGAAATAGAAAAAAAAAAGATCCTAAAATATATATGGAAACACTAAGGAGTCCAAACAGACAAAACAATCCTGAGAACAAAGAACATAGATGGAGGCTTCTCACTTCCTGTCTTCAAAACACATTACAAAGCCACAGGAATCAAAACTGTATGGTACTGACATAGAAACAGATACATAGGCCTAAAGACCAGAATAAATAAACCCCAAGAAAACTCATAGATACATGGCCAAATGAAATTCACCAAGCTTCTTACACAACAAATAGGGAAAGTATAGTTTTCTCAACAGTCAATAGGATGATAATATAACTTACAGAAAGATTACAAACATATATCAGAAAAGGAGTTAATGTCCAAAACATGTAAGAAAAACACTACAACTCAAATGCAAACTAAGTTAAAAAATTAAAAACGGTAAATAAATGGGTTAAGAAATATGCAAAGACTTAAATAAGACATTTCCTGAAAAAGACATACAAATGGCTAACAAATATAGGAAAATGTTCTCAACCTCACTAATCATCAGGGCAATGCAAATGAACACCTCACACCTGTTAGGCTGTGTATTATAAAGAAAAAAATTAACAGTTTAAGGCCAAGATGTGGGGAATTGGAAACTTTGTACACTGCTGGTGGGAAGGTAAAATGGTGCCGCTATTATGAAAAAGAGTATGGGGGTTCCTTATAAAATTATAAACAGAAATATCATATGATTCAGCAATCACAGTTCTGGGTATATAGCCAAAGGAAATTAAATCAGTATCACAATGAGATGAACTTAGGTTCATTGCAGCATTCTCCACAATAGCCTAGATATGCAACGAACTTCACAAAAGAAGCAAGTGTCCTGTGCCTCAGCTAACCTTAGGTACTTCAAAACAACTCCGTAAGTCTCTTAGCCCCTTAGAGAGGATGAAAGCAATATTAGAGTTAAAAGTAATTTGAACCAATTCCCTTAATCTGGAATACTGAAACAAAAGTTCTACAGCAGGGTAAGCCTCATAAACTCACAGCACCTGCCAGGGTTTACCCCAGCCTTGGAAGAACTGGGAAGGATAAGACCAAGGCAGGCCTGAGGAAAGGTCCGAGGGCAGGCAGGACTGGAGTGTGGGGAGCAGGGGCAGGGCTGGCCGGATGGAGCTTGGGTTGTAAGAAGAGCAGTGACCCTGGGTCGTGCTGCCCTGAGTCTCTGTCCTGGGCCTGGTGAATTCCAGGAGACCAGGTTAGCAGGGCTGTGAGAGCCAGTGTGTGAAGCGAGCCCAGCAGCCCCTTCACACAGTCTTCTACAATTCCTACTGGCCATGAAGGGTCTTTAGGGGCAGCTGGACATGGAGCCCTCTCAAATGGAAGCATCTCAGCACATCAAGCTTGGGAGGTGCTGAGGCTGAAATGAGGAGACTGAGCACATGCAGTGATCCCAAAGCATGTGTTCTGTGACTCATCCACCTCTGGGAGCACGCTTTCCATGAGGAATAAACAGTGAGGACAAAAGTAACATGAAGCTACATGTCCTGAAAGTGTAGAGGGAGAGAGTTGAACTCTCATCCACCACCTGACACTCACTATAAGAACTTTTTCTACAGTGTCAAGTGACTATGAGAGTTTTGTTCCCACTAGGATATGGCCATTATACGTGAATGTAAAAAGGAAACCAAAATCCCTGGTGCAAAATACCCTCCAGGTACCAAACAGAAACGAACCTTGCATCTTTGGCAGAGAAAAAGCAATGAAAGAGTAGTCTTGTGAAAAAGAAAATTTGTGAATGGCAAACCAAGAAAAGATGACTATAAGCACAGTACAGTCAAAGGACATGGACACAATAACTCTATTATATCATTAAAATTTGGAAAGAGCAAATCAGAATTCTTCACATATTTCCCTCTTCTTCCTGATTTCATATTCACCTTCCTTAGTTTCTAAAGAACCGCGTGGAACCAAAGTGTTCTAGGAATTGTCTCCCTTTAGATCCTACCTGAGAGTTGTTCGCTATGTGAATCGTCATCAGCATCACTGCTATATATGCTCTCCATGATCCATTCTGTACAAACACAACATGAGCATAAAATTATTATACAAGTTGACCCACCCATTTCTCCTACTCGACTGGTTGGCTCACAGAGCATCACACTGGTCTTCCCTCCAGGTTCTCAGACCTCCCCTGTGCTCTGTGCAGACAGAGTCCTTCAATAAGATATTGATCACAGTTGAAAATTTCAAATGAGGAGGAGGTACTGAGATAATCACCTTTCGACCCCTTACTTCTATACACCCATTTATAGCTTTCACCGTCAACCTTACCAACCTGAAATTCCAGATGTTATAGACACACTTCATACATGGCTAGTGTGACCAAGCAATTGTGTGTTTTTTGCATTTTTTAATAGAATGAGTTAAGTCTTGTTGGAACTAAATTAATTATAAATAGACACATTTGGTTAGTGGCAACCACACTGGAAAGCTCAGTTCTAAGAAATCCAAAGATGAGAAAGAGGCAACCAGCCACCCTTCCCATGGTTGTTCTTTACTGCATAAAATTTGATGGCCTGATCTGATCATTCGTATGGAGGTATATCTCGGGCTCTTGAACACAAGACAGACACTGGGAGAGTCCGTGTGGACACTGAAATAGTACAGTCAACACTCAGATCCAAGAGGAATTCCCAGCCAGGGGCCAACTTGTAGACAGAGGTGAAGGGCATGGCCCACTACACCTGTATTAGACATAATCAGAGAGTAGGTGCAGGGGGAGGGAGGGATTTCAATCTCTCCATGAGTCCATCCTTCTCAATCCTGACTCTAGAAGACCTGAGGAAGGCAGTGAAAAAGACCCCGTAGGAGGTAAATAATTTGTCTACTGAAAACTACAGGACATTGCTGAAAAAAATTAAAGAAGAGACAAGTAATTGGAATGACATACCATATTCATAGACTGGATTATTAAACACTGTTGGCATTTCTATACTACATAAAGTGATGTACACATATATCGCAACAACCCACAAAATTCAATGTCATTATTATAGAAATGGACAGAATCCTAAAATACATATGGAACCTCCCCAAGTAAATAAAACAATATTGAGAGCAAAGAGCAATGATGGAGATTAACACTTCCTGAACTCAAAACACATAACAATGCCACAGTAGTCAACACAGTCTGCTACTGGCATCAAGACAGTGAGATTGACCAATGAAATATAATAGAGAGATCCCAAATAAACGCACATATATATCGCCAACTGATCTTGGCCAAGGTTCTATGATTACCAAGTGAAGAGATGATAGTCTCTTCAACAATCAACAGAATGAAAAGGCAACCTATAGGATGGGAGGAAATATGTGTAAACCTTGTATCTGAATGAGAGACTAATATCCAGAATATATAAGATACTACTACAAGTCAATTTCAGAAAAACAGCAGGCAAATAACTGACTTTAAAAATGGGTAAAAATCTTCACTAGACATTTCTCCGTAAAGACATACAAGTGGTAAATCTACATATGAAAATTTGCTCAACCTCGCTAAGCATCAGGGAAATGGAAATCAAGCCACAAGGAGATATCACTCACACCTGTTAGGATGTGTATTATAAAAAGACAAATAGGGCTTCCCTGGTGGCACAGTGGTTGAGAGTCCGCCTGCCAAGGCAGGGGACACATGTTCATTCCCCAGTCTGGGAGGATCCCACATGCCGCTGAGCGGCTGGGCCCATGTCCCATGGCCGCTGAGCCTGTGCATTTGGAGCCTGTGCTCTGCAACGGAAGAGCCCACAACAATGAGAGACACGTGTACTGCAAAAAAAAAAAAAGAAAGAAATTAATGGATGCTGGGAAAGATGTGAAGAAGTGGAACTTCTGTACCCTGTTTTGTACCATGTAATAATGTAAAATGGTGTAGCCATTATGGAAAACAGAATGGAGGTCCCCTAAAAATTATTAAGAGAACTATCATAAAATCCAGCAGTCACTCATTTAGGTTTATATACAAAGGGGATAAAACAAGAATGTCCAAGAGATATCTACAATCTCATGTCCATTGCAGCATTATACACAATACACAACATAGAAAAACCGCCTAGTGTCCATGGCAAGATGAATTAATAAAGAAAATGTGGTGTATACATACAGTGGAATGTCACTCAGTCTTTGAAAAAGAAGGAAATCCTGCCATTTGCAGCAACACGAATAAACTTGGAGGACATTTGTAAGAGTGAAATAAGCCAGTCACAGAAGGTCAAAAACTGAAAGAAAACTCCGAGAAGCAGAGAGTAGAAGGGTGGTTCCAAGAGCTGGCAAGAGGTTGACATGGGAAGTCTGTGTTCAATGGTTAGCATGTGTTATTTCAAAATGGAAAAGTTTTAGACACATGCTGTACAACAAGGTGCATGTAGTCAACAGGACTGCCTGGACATTTCCAAACTTGTTAAGAAGTTGGATTTCATCGTATGAGTATTTTTACAACAATAAAATACACATATGTAAAATAAATACAAAGTGGAGAAAGGGGACAAAAGAAGAAAAATAAGGAAAGGGAGTCAACAGAGGGAAAGAAGAAAGCAGGAAGGGTCTCGAATGTACACAGGTATCAGGAGATAATGGGAGAGAAGCTCCTCTCCCCAGGCTTTAAAGAAGACATCTCTCCAGAGTTCACTCCAGCAAGAGGGGGATGTCCTTTCCCTTCCCCATTGAAACAGAAGTGCCAGTAGCATCCTAAGTGTGGCCCAGGCTGTGCTCAGGTGTACACTTTTCCTTGATCTCTAAACCAACCACACCTGACTCCCCATGACTCAGGTGTCCTTAATGTATCTCCTTCCACTTCTCTAAAGCATTTCCCTCTTCAAGTCCAGCCCGAGGCGCCAATCCTGTCCTCACACGTGGGGTCCACTGGGCGGGTCTCTGAGTTCTTAAGAGCCTCCCTGTGAGTAGCAGGCACTGAATCGCACACCAGGGTTCCCCTCAGCATCATCAGCAAACTACGACCTAGGGATTGAGGATTTCTAGAACAACTTTACTCATACACAGTCTCTTGGTGAAACAAGTCACATTTTACAATCAAGCATTTTCAGTTTTTCCTTTGGTGGGGAAAATATTGACACATATAAGGCAATCATATTCTATTAAAGTATGTATTTCTCAAAGGACTCACTATCGAAAAAAATTTTTTAAGAATAACTTTCCATGTTTTAATTGACTTAATCCCAGACTTCCTTGCAAAAGCCTTCAGAAAATACCAACAACCTACATCATCTGGCAGTTTGCACAGCAACATGAGTGGAGTAACTCTTTTCACACTGCTTGGTTTCTCGGTCCCACCTTGTAAAGCACAACCTCCTGTCTGCCCTCCTGGGAAGGGAGCCAGTGCCCACCCTGAGCTCAATCCCTGGGGTAAATCTCTTGGTTCTGTCTTCACTTTATGCAGTGTTTCTTGCCCAGCACACAGAAACAGGGCCGGCACAAGTGATGGAAGACAGACTTTCCACAGGAGAAGGACATTGCGTTTCCTTAGCACAGAATCTGATAGTGAATCTTAGCCACAAAGGAGAAAGGTGGAGTGAATTTCCTCCATCTACTCCTGGAGGCTCCTTCTTTCTCGGATTCCTCCAGAACTGGGTGTGGCATGTGGGTACAAGCATGCGCTCCTTGCAAAATGAAGGAGGCCAGCATAGCACTAGGTGCTTCAGGTAAGGGGGGAGGACTCATCCCGAGGCTCTAATAGGAAACAGTTAGAATGAGGGAAGTGGCAGAGAGATGTATCATAACCATTCAGAATGCTATGAGACCTCTTAAGAGATGAGATTTTTTATTAAATGAAGTTGTAATTTACCCAGTAGTAGGGATGCTGAAACCCAGTTTTGTTCACGATGAATCCAGCCATGGAGCAACTAAACCCGTGCACCACAACAACAGCCTGTGCTCTAGAGCCTGAATGTCAAAACTACTGAGCACACGTGCCACAACTATTGAAGCCCATGCACCTAGAGCCCGTGGTCTGGAACAACAGTAGCCACCGAAATGAGAAGCCCGTGCAGTGCAACGAAGACCCAACACAGCCAAAAGAAAAAAAAAAGAATCCAGTAAACATTTGCCTGGGTGGTGATAGGATTTGTTTTCCAGGTTAAATGAGGCTCAATTGGTATAAAACCAATGCACACCCTGAAAGTGTACAGTTTATTTACTTTTATATCCATACCCATTCATGATGCAGTGTTGATGGAAATATTTTTTAGAAAGTAGGCACCAGTAACAGTGATGTTTAGGGGAACATAAATCAAGGGAAACACAACACAAAAAGTTCACATACACACACAGAATCATACCATTCATTTCACATACAGACACACCCAGTCTCATGCACACAAACCTACACCACCTAACCGTAATACGGCCTCTTCCTGGGACTATAGTAATTGGTCACATTACTTGTAAATCACTTTCTATCACCAGGGCCCGTACTCTCATTCCCAGCACAAATTTGCAATCAGTTTGCCCTCTACACTAAAACCACCAAGAATGTCCCACTTTCTCAACTTCAAAGTTCTGCCGCCCCAAGTGACTGATTCCAGAATACATACTGTTTACACGTTCTGTGAAGGCCACCTGCAATTACAGAAGAGAAAACACTATGAGGATAAGATCACAGAGATGCTCAGGTCTTTTTTTCATTTGCTGACAGTAGAAAACCTGATAAGAAACAGTGGTCCAGGGAACCCAGCAAGGGTTATCAGCAAACCTACTCAGGCTGAAAGGCAAGAACTTTGCTGGGAGGATGGAACTTCCAAGCCCATTTAGGTTGGAAATTACAGAATTCTTTGCCTAGAGGAAAAATCGCTGCAGGAGAGAGAGCTCCATACTCTACAGGCTGTAATGGATGCTGTCAATTTTAATGTCCTGTGGAATCAGGCTCCATGAGTTGGTAACAGACTCTCACTCCACATTCTCCCAACCAAGCGACTCTATGTATCTGGAAGGAGTACCCTCAAATATTCATAACTGAATTCTATTGAAAGAGAAATAAAGCAATATTTCTATCTCAGACCAGAAAAAATCCAGCTAACCTTGATTTTCCACGGAGGCTTTTCTTCTCTCCTATCACGGTGCAGGTCATCCGCCACATAGTGAGGGAGAGCTGGAGGGACACAGACTAACTGTCAGGACACTGGTGCTGCGACTCAGGAATTACTCAGGGGCTTTCTTCTCGATGAGGACATGGGGTGGTGTGTATGGATGTGGGAGGTTAGTAAGTGTGGGCTGAGCTGGTGTTGGGCCATCCTCTTTGGGGGATGAAGGAAGGCAAAGGACAAGAGGAAGGAACTTAAAATAGAGCTTTGGCTTTCTAGCTAAGGGGAGCCTAATCAGAAGGGAAGGGTCGATCTAAAAAATGGTAAACACTAAAATGCATGCTCTGTTTCAATGACACAGACCCATGACCCACCCTGCCTCTTTTGAGCTTCTGCTAAATTGCCAGTGTCTCTTGATTTTTCCCAGATCACTCTTTCCCCAGCATCCACAATGCCAGCTACTGCATTTATCATGTCTTCTAATGTATAATATTTTATACTTGATTAACAACAACCTCTATTAAAGGACTGAATTCAATCCTAGACAAAATATGCTATATTTATTCACTAATCACTTGTCTTAAAGAAAATCAAATACACAAGATTTGACAAAACTGAAATCCTACCATTTAGATACAGCCACTCTCAATCGTGTCATATTTTTCTCCCAATCTTTGTTTTTCATACAATGTATGTATGCCCCCTGAGTCAGGGGCTGTCCATACTCTAGGGAGCTGTTCCATAAGTGGGACACTTCGTTATGAAGAGGGAGCCCGGACTGAGCACAGCCTGTCTCTAACCCAGCTGTGCAGGAGAAGTGTACAGGCTAACAGTCAGGTTCCACTTTGAGTCCTTGGGTGTGGGCTACAGGAATTGACCAATTCTAAGGCTTATGGTAATGTTATCCAATACAATAAAATAGCTCCCTGATTCTTATCTGCTTTTGGCCTTGTTTAAGCAATGACACCAGCACTGACAGATATGACCTCTACTGTATACATGGGGTCTCACACCTCTCAGAATCTGGGAGCTGACCAGGAGAATGCAGGTCCTGAGGTGAATTTCACATTAATGACTGTGCCAAAGTCAACTGATAAGTCCACCCATAGCTGCCCTGGATTCTGTGATCATTAAGGCCACCTGATGGGCAAGGTCTGGACCTTTGGAGATTCTAGGACTTCCAGCCAAGGATACGGATGCAGGGACTCCCTTGCTCCATGACTGAGGACCCCTTGGCTGAGTGGTAAGTGCAGGTCAGGGATCCAGAGCATCCATACTGGGACCCACACCTGGGTTCTCAGTATGGCTTTTCCACTTAGGAGGTCAAGAGCTTAGAACATTTATCTCTGCACCATCTCCTTCTGAGGAAAAGGAATATTAAACAAATCTGGGCAACAGCTGTGTTGAGGGAAGAGCATGCATACAACTTCACAAAACAAGTTAGGGTCCTGTGCCTGAGCTAACCTTAGGTACTTCAAAATTACTCGGTGTCTTAGCCACTTTGAGCAGATGAAAGTAATATTAGAGTTAGAAGTAACTTGTCCCAATTCCCTTATTCTGGAATACTGAAACAAAAAGCTACAGCAGAGGAAGCCTCATAAACACACAGCACCTGCCATGGTCCTCAGTCTGCAAAGCAGGAGATATAACCCTAAAGTTCCAGGAACCTTCTGCCATTAGATCCTACCTAAGTGTTGTTCCTACCTGTATCCTTTTCTTTATCACGGCCACAAATGCTATTCAAAGTCAATTCTGTAGAAACACGAACATGAATTTACAAGTCTTATGGATACATTTAAAATGTGACTAATGTGACTGAGTAATGGGATATTTTATTTTCTTTTATTTTAATACACTTAGTTAATCATTGATTGAATTAAATAAATTATAACAGGCACATCTAGCTAGTGGCTACCACAGTGTAATAAACAACCCTCTCTCTCTCTCTCTCTCCATATATATATATATATATATGTGTATATATATATATAAAGTATATGGAGGATGTTACCACCGCTCGCCTGGTTATTCCCCTCTGTATGGTCTACCCATTCAAGATGGCTGTTTGCTGATGGTTTACCAAAGGAAAAACCTCTGCCCCGTGAAGTACTTAGCCCAAGGGGTAAGAGGGATGCGTCCCTTTGCTGGTTTCCCTGGTAACCGATGAGCCCATCTGCTGTCAATGCCCCCTTTAACTGGTAGCCTGCCTATTCCGCCCAGAGAGAAGCATGCTGCTACTGCTGCTGCTGCGTTCTGCCTGCCATCGGCTATCTACAGTGGGATGTCTCTCCAGCACTACATTGCTTCTGACGTGAAAGATCTCCCATCTATTAAACCATGAATGTCTCTGTCCCTGACTTCGGGCTCTTTCCTTAGCCCTGAGGGTGATCAAGTACAGGGCTTGCAGGCATGAGAGGTGCGGCCCAACACCTTCTGCAGGGCAGTTTGCTGGCCAGATTTGATGATTCATTTGTAGGTGTTTCCTAGGCTCATGCACACTTGCCAGGCACTCATGAGACCTTGGGGACACTGAAACAGTAATGTCAACACCCAGATCCTAGAGGAATTCCCGACAGGTGTTCCACTTGAGGGGAGAGGTAATGAGCATGGCCCAGTGCACCTGTGCTAGACATAATCAGCGAGCAGGTGCAGAAGGGAGGGAGGGACATTCACTCACTTCATGAGGCCATCCTTCTCACCACTGGCTCTGAAAAATCCAGGGAAGGAAGGCACAAAATGCCCTTAGAAGGTAAATGGCCTGTACACTGAAAACTACAAACCAGTGCTGAAAGAATTAAACAAGGAACAAATCATTGAAATGACATATCATATTCATAGACTGGAGACTTATTATTGTTGACATTTCTACACTACCCAAAGGTAAGTATAAATTCATTGTAATACCTATCAAAATCCCAATGTCATTTTCAAAGAAATAGAAAAAAAAATCCTAAAATATATATGGAACCATAAGGACTCCAAACAGACAAAACAATCCTGAGAACAAAGGACATAGATGGAGGCTTCTCACTTCCTGACTTCAAAACACATTACAAAGCCACAGGAATCAAAACTGTACGGTACTGACATAGAAACAGATACATAGGCCTAAAGACCAGAATAAATAACCCCCAAGAAAACTCATAGATACATGGCAAAATGAAATTCACCAAGCTTCTAAGACAACAAATAGGGAAAGTATAGCTTTTTCAACAGTCAATAGGATGAAAATATAACTTACAGAAAGATTACAAACATATATCAGAAAAGGAGCTAATATACAAAACATCAAAGAAAAACACTACAACTCAAATGCAAACTAAGTTAAAAAATTAAAAAGGGCAAATAACTGGGTTCAGAAATGTGCAAAGACTTAAATAAGACATTTCCTGAAAAAGACATACAAATGGCTAACAAATATAGGAAAAGTTTCTCAACCTCACTAATCATCAGGGCAATGCAAATCAACACCTCATACCTGTTAGGCTGTGTATTATAAAGAAAATAATTAACAGTTTAAGGCCAAGATGTGGGGAATTGGAAACTTTGTACACTGCTGGTGGGAATGTAAAATGGTGCCGCTATTATGAAAAAGAGTATGGGGGTTCCTTATAAAATTATAAACAGAAATATCATATGATTCAGCAATCACAGTTCTGGGTATATAGCCAAAGGAAATTAAATCAGTATCACAATGAGATGAACATAGGTTCATTGCAGCATTCTACACAATAGCCTAGATATGCAACCCACTTCACAAAAGAAGTAAGTGTCCTGTGCCTGAGCTAACCTTAGGTACTTCAAAACAACTCTGTAAGTCTCTTAGCCCCTTAGAGAGGATGAAAGCAATATTAGAGTTAAAAGTAACTTGTACCAATTCCCTTAGTCTAGAATGCTGAAACAAATGTTCTACAGCAGAGGAAGCCTCATAAACACACAACTCCTGCCAGGGTTTACCCCAGCCTTGGAAGAACTGGGAAGGATAAGACGAAGGCAGGCCTGAGGAAAGGTCAGAGGGTAGGCAGGACTGGGGAGTGGGGAGCAGGTTCAGGGCTGTCTGGACGGAGCAGTGTGTTGTAAGAAGAGCAGTGACCCTGGGTCCTGCTGCCCTGAGTCTCTGTCCTGGGCCTCTTCAATTCCAGGAGACCAGGTTAGTAGGGCTGTGAGAGCCAGTGTGTGAAGAAGCCCAGCAGCCCCTTCACACAGTCCTCTAGAATTCCTGCCGGCCATGAAGGGTCTTTAGGATCAGCTGGACGTGGACCCCTCTCAAATGGAAGCATGTCAGCACATCAGCCTTGGGAGGTGCTGAGGCTGAAATGAGGAGACTGAGCCCATGTTGTGATCCCAAGGCATGTGTTCTGTGACTCATCCACCTCTGGGAGTGCAGTTTCCTTGAGGAATAAACAGTGAGGACAAACGTAAGGTGAAGCTACAAGTCCTGAAAGTGTAGAGGGAGAGAGTTCAACTCTCATCCACCACCTGACACAAAGTATAAGAACTTGTTCTCCAGTGTCAAGTGACTATGAGAGTTTTGTTCCCACTAGGACATGGCCATCATACGTGAATGTAAAAAGGAAACCAAAATCCTTGGTGCAAAATACCCTCCAGGTACCGAACAGAAACGAACCTTTCATTTTTGGCAGTGACAAAGCAATGAAAGAGTAGCCTTGTGAGAAAGAAAATTTCTGAATGGCAAAGCATGAAAAGAAGCACAGTACAGTCAAAGGACATGGACACAATAACTCTATTATATCATTAAAGTTTGGAAAGAAGAAATCAGAATTCTACACGTATTTCCTTCTTCTTCCTGATTTCATATTCACCTTCCTTAGTTTCTAAAGAACCGGGTGGAACCCAAGTGTTCTAGGAATTGTCTCGCTTTAGATCCTACCTGAGAGTTGTTCCCTATGTGAATCGTCCTCAGCATCATTGCTATGTATGCTCTCCAAGATCCATTCTGTACAAACACAACCATGAGCATAAAGTTATTATACAAGTTGACGCACCCATTTCTCCTACTCGACTTGCTGGCTCACACAGCATCACCCTGGGCTTCCCTCCAGGTTCTCAGACCTCCCCTGTGCTCTGTGCAGACAGAGTCCTTCAATAAGATATTGATCACAGTTGAAAATTTCAAATGAGGGAGAGATGCTGAGAAAATCACCTTTCGACCCCTCACTTCTATAGACCCATTTATAGCTTTCACCGTCAACCTTACCAACCTGAAATTCCAGATGGTACAGACACACTTGAAACATGGCTAGTGTGACCAAGCACTTGTGTGGTTTTTGCATTTTTTAATAGAATGAGTTAATTATTGTTTGAACTAAATTAATTATAAATAGACACATTTGGTTCGTGGCTACCACACTGGGAAGCTCAGCTGTAAGAAATCCAAAGATGAGAAAGAGGCAACCAGCCACCCCTCTCCTGGTTGTTCTTTACTGCAGAAAATTTGATGGCCTGATCTGATCATTTGTATGTAGGTATATCTTGGGCTCTTGGACCCACGCCACACATTGGGAGACTCCTTGTGGACACTGAAGTAGTACAGTCAACACTCAGATTCAAAAGGAATTCCCAGCAAGGGGCCCACTTGTAGACAGAGGTGAAGGGCATGGCCCAGTACACCTGTATTAGACATAATCAGAGAGTAGGTGCAGAGGGGAGGGAGGGATTTCACTCTCTCCATGAGTCCATCCTTCTCACCCCTGACTCTAGAAGACCTGAGGAAGGCAGAGGAAAAGGCCCCGTAGGAGGTGAAAAATTTGTATACGGAAAACTACAGGACATTGCGGAAAGAAATTAAAGAAGAGACAAATAATTGGAATGATATAAGATGTTCATAGACTGGATTATTAAATACTGTTAGCATTTCTATACTACATAAAGTGATGTACACATATATCGCAACAACCCACAAAATTCCATGTCATTATTATAGAAGTGGACAGAATCCTAAAATACATATGGAACCCACCACAAGTAGATAAAACAATCTTGAGAGCAAAGAGCAATGATGGAGATTAACACTTCCTGAACTCAAAACACATAACAATGCCACAGTAGTCAACACAGTCTGCTAGTGGCATCAAGACAGTGAGATAGACCAATGAAATATAATAGACAGACCCCAAATAAATGCACATATATATGGCCAACTGATCTTGGCCAAGGTTCTAAGATTACCAAGTGAAGAAAGGATAGTCTGTTCAACAATCAACAGCATGAAAAGGCAACCTATAGGATGAGAGGAAATATGTGTAAACCTTGTATCTGAATAAGGGACCAATATCCAGAATATATAAGAAACTACTACAAGTCAATTTCAGAAAAAGAGCGGGCAAATAACTGAGTTTAAAAATGGGTAAAAAGCTTCATTAGACATTTCTCCATAAAGACATACAAGTGGTCAATCTACATATGAAAATTTGCTCAACATCGCTAAGCATCAGGGAAATGGAAATCAAGCCACAAGGAGATATCACTCACACCTGTTAGGATGTGTATTATAAAAAGACAATTAGGGATTCCCTGGTGGCACAGTGGTTGAGAGTCTGCCTGCCAATGCAGGGGACAAGTGTTCGTGCACTGGTCTGGGAGGATCCCACATGCCGCTGTGCGGTTGGGCCCATGAGCCATGAGCCTGTGCGTTTGGAGCCTGTGCTCTGCAACGGGAGAGCCCACAACAATGAGAGGCCCGTGTACAGAAAAAAAAAAAAAAAAAGAAAAGAAAAGAAAAAAGAAAAAAGAAAGAAAATTAATGGATGCTGGCAAAGATGTGAAGAATTGGAACTCCTGTACCCTGTTTTGTACCCTGTCGTAATGTAAAATGGTGTAGCCATTATGGAAAACAGAATGGAGGTCCCCCCAAAATTATTAAGAGAACTATCATAAAATCCACAATCACACATTTAGGTTTATATATAAAGGAGATAAAACAAGAATGTCCAAGAGATATCTACAATCTCATGTCCATGGCAGCATTATACACAATACACAACATAGGAAAACTGCCTGGTGTCCATGGGAAGATGAATTAATAAAGAAAATGTGGTGTAAACATACAGTGGAATGTCATTCAGTCGTTGAAAAAGAAGGAAATCCTGCCATTTGCAGCAACACGAAAGAACTTGGAGGACATTTGTAAGACTGACATAAGCCAGTCACAGAAGGTCAAAAACTGAAAGAAAACTCCGAGAAGCAGAGAGTAGTAGGGTGGTTCCAAGAGCTGGCAAGAGGTTGACATGGGAAGTCTGTGTTCAATGTTTAGCATGTGTTATTTGCAAAATGCAAAAGTTCTAGACACATGCTGTACAACAAGGTGCATGTAGTCAACAGGACTGCCTGGACATTTCAAAACTTGTTAAGACGTTGGATTTCATCGTATGTGTACTTTTACAACAATAAAATACACATATGTAAAATAAATACAAAGTGGAAAAAGGGGAAAAAAGAAGAAAAATAAGGAAAGGGAGTCAACAGAGGGAAAGAAGAAAGCAGGAAGGGTCTCGAATGTACACAGGTATCAGGAGATAATGGGAGAGAAGCTCCTCTCCCCAGGCTTTAAAGAAGACATCTCTCCAGAGTTCACTCCAGCAAGAGAGGGATGTCCTTTCTCTTCCCCATTCAACCAGAAGTGCCAATAGCATCCTAAGTGTGGCCCAGGCTGTGCTCAGGTGTACACTTTTCCTTGATCTCTAAACCTAACACCCCTGACTCCCCATGGCTCAGGTGCCCTTCCTGTATCTCCTTCCACTTCACTAAAGCATTTCCCTCTTCAAGTCCAGCCCGAGGCGCCAAACCTGTCCTCACACGTGGGGTCCACTGGGCGGGTCTCTGAGTTCTTAAGAGCCTCCCTGTGAGTAGCAGGCACTGAATCACACACCAGGGTTCCCCTCAGCACCATCAGCAAACTACCACCTAGGGATTGAGGATTTCTAGAACAACTTTACTCATACACAGTCTCTTGGGTAAACAAGTGACATTTTACAATCAAGCATTTTCAGTGTTTTCTTTGGTGGGGAAAATATTGACACATATAAGGCAATCATATTCTATTAAAGTATGTATTTCTCAAAGGACTCACTATCGAAAATAAATTTTTAACTATAACTTTCCATGTTTTAATTGACTTTACTCCCAGACTTGTTTGCTTGCAAAAGCCTTCAGAAAATACCAGGAACCTACTTCATCTGGCAGTTTGCACAGCAACATGAGTGGAGATGCTCTTGTCACATTGCTTGGTTTCTCTGTCCTACCTTGCAAAGCACAACCTCCTATCTGCCCTCCTGGGATGGGAGCCAGTGCCCACCCTGAGCTCAATCCCTGGGGTAGATTTCTTGGTTCTGTCTTCACTGTATGCAGTGTGTCTTGCCCAGCACACAGAAACAGGGCCGGCACAAGTGATGGAAGACAGACTTTCCACAGGAGAAGGACATTTCGTTTCCTTAGCACAGAATCCGATAGTGAATATTAGCCTCAAAGGAGAAAGGTGGAGTGAATTTCCTCCATCTACTCCTGGAGGCTCCTTCTTTCTCGGACTCCTCCAGAACTGGGTGTGGCATGTGGGTACAAGCATGGGCTCCCTGCAAAAGGAAGGAGGCCTGCCTAGCACTAGGTGCTTCAGGTAAGGGGGGAGGACTCATCCCGAGGCTCTAATAGGAAACAGTTAGAATGAGGGAAGTGGCAGAGAGATGTATCATAACCATTCAGAATGCTATGAGACCTACTAAGAGATGAGATTTCTTATTAAATGAAGTTGTAATTGACCCAGTAGTAGGGATGCTGAAACCCAGTTTGGTTCATTAAGATACCAGCCATGGGGCAACTAAGTCCGTGCACCACAACTACTAAGCCTGTGCCGTAGAGCCTGCAAGTCACAACTACTGAGCCCACGTGCCACAACTATTGAAGCCCATGCACCTAGAGCCCGTGCTCTGGAACAACAGAAGCCACTGAAATGAGAAGCCCGCACACTGCAACGAAGACACAACACAGCCAAAAAATAATAATAATGATAATCCAGTAAACATTTGCCTGGGTGGTGATAGGATTTGTTTTCCAGGTTAAATGAGGCTCACTTGGTATAAAATCAATGCACACACTGAAAGTATACAGTTTATTTACTTTTATATCCATACCCATTCATGATGCAGTGGTGATGGGAATAATTTTTAGAAAGTTGGCACCAGTAACAGTGATGTTTAGGGGAACATAAATCAAGGCAAACACAACACAAAAAGTTCACTTACACACACAGAACCATCCCACTCATTTCACATACAGACACACCCAGTCTCATGCACACAAACCTACACCACCTAACCGTAATACAGCTTCTTCCTGGGACTATAGTAATTGGTCACATTACTTGTAGATCACTTTCTATCACCAGGACACCTACTCTCATTCCCAGCACAAATTGGGAATCAGTCTGCCCTCTACACTAAAACCAGCAAGAAGGTCCCACTTTCTTATCTTCAAAGTTCTTCCTCCCCAAGTGACTGATTCCACAATACATACCGTTTTCACGTTCTGGGAAGGCCGCCTGCAATTACAGAAGAGAAAACACTATGAGGATAAGATCACAGTGATGCGCAGGTCTTTTGTTCATTTGCTGACAGTAGAAAACCTCATAAGAAACAGTGGTCCAGGGAACCCAGCAAGGGTTATCAGAGCAAAGCTACTCAGGCTGAAAGGCAAGAACTTTGCTGGGAGGATGGAACTTCCAAGTCCATTTAGGTTGGAAATTACAGAATTCTTTGTCTAGAGGAAAAATCGCTGCAGGAGAGAGAGCTCCGTACTCTACAGGCTATAATGGATGCTGTCAATTGTAATGTCCTGTGGAATCAGGCTCCATGAGCTGGTAATAGACTCTCACTCCACATTCTCCCAACCAAGGGAATTGTATGTATCTGGAAGGAATACCCTCAAATATTCATAACTTAATTCTATTGAAAGAGAAATAAAGCAATATTTCTATCTCAGACCAGAAACAATCCAGCTTACCTTGGGGATCCACGGAGGCTTTTCTCCTGTCCTATCATGGTGCAGGTCATCCGCCACATCCTCAGGGAGAGCTGGAGGGACACAGAGTAACTGTCAGGACACTGGTGCTGCGGCTCAGGAATTACTCAGGGGCTTTCTTCTCGATGAGGACATGGGGTGGTGTGTATGGATGTGGGAGGTTAGTAAGTGTGGGCTGAGCTGGTGTTGGGCCATCCTCTTTGGGGGATGAAGGAAGGCAAAGGACAAGAGGAAGGAAATGGAAACAGAGCTTTGGCTTTCTAGCTAAGGGGAGCCTAATCAGAAGGGAAGGGTCGATCTAAAAAATGGTAAACACTAAAATGCATGCTCTGTTTCAATGACACAGACCCATGACCCATCCTGCCTCTTTTGAGCTTCTGCTAAATTGCCACTGTCGCTTGATTTTTCCCAGATCACTCTTTCCCCAGCATCCACAATGCCAGCTACGGCATTTATCATGTCTTCTGTTGTATGATATTTTATACTTGATTAACAGCAACCTCCATTAAAGGACTGAATTCAATCCTAGACAAAATATGCTATATTTATTCACTAATCACTTGTCTTAAAGAAAATCAAATACACAAGATTTGACAAAATTGAAATCCTACCATTTAGATACAGCCACTATCAATCGTATCATATTTTTCTCCCAGTCTTTGTTTTCTATACATTGTACGTATGCCCACTGAGTCAGGGGTTGTCCATACTCTAGGGAGCTGTTCCATAAGTGGGACACTTCGTTATGAAGGGGGAGCCCGGACTGAGCACAGCCTGTCTCTAACCCAGCTGCGCAGGAGAAGTGTACAGGCTAACAGTCAGGTTCCACTTTGAGTCCTTGGGTGTGGGCTACAGGAATTGACCAATGCTAAGGCTTATGGTAATGTTATCCAATACAATAAAATAGCTCCCTGATTCTCATCTGCTTTTGGCGTTGTTTAAGCAGTGACACCAGCACTGACAGATATGACCTCTACTGTATACATGGGGTCTCACACCTCTCAGAATCTGGGAGCTGACCAGGAGAATGCAGGTCCTGAGGTGAATTTCACCTTAATGACTGTGCCAAAGTCAACTGATAAGTCCACCCATAGCTGCCCTGGATTCTGTGACCACTAAGGCCACCTGATGGGCAAGGTCTGGACCTTTGGAGATTCTAGGACTTCCAGCCAAGGATACGGATGCAGGGACTCCCTTGCTCCATGACTGAGGACCCCTTGGCTGAGTGGTAAGTGCAGGTCAGTGATCAAGTGCATCCACATTGGGACCCACCCCTGGGTCCTCAGTATGGCTTTTCCACTTAGGAGGTCAAGAGCTTAGAACATTTATCTCTGCACCATCTCCTTCTGAGGAAAAGGAATATTAACCAAATCTGGGCCACAGCTGTGTTGAGGGAAGAACATGCAAACAACTTCACAAACAAATAAGGGTCCTGTGCCTGAGGTAACCTTAGGTACTTCAAATCAACTCCGTAAGTCTCTTAGCCCCTTAGAGCGGATGAAAGCAATATTAGAGTTAAAAGTAACTTGTCCCAATTCCCTTAGTCTGGAACACGGAAACAAAATTCTACAGAAGAGGAAGTCTCATAAACACACAGCACCTGCCAGGGTTTACCCCAGCCTTGGAAGAACTGGGAAGGATAAGACCAAGGCAGGCCTGAGGAAAGGTCAGAGGGTAGGCAGGACTGGGGAGTGGGGAGCAGGGGCAGGGCTGTCTGGACGGAGCAGTGGGTTGTAAGAAGAGCACTGAACCTGGGTCCTGCTGCCCTGAGTCTCTGTCCTGGGGCTAGTCAACCCCAGGAGACCAGGTCAGCAGGGCTGTGAAAGCAAGGGTGTAAAGAAGCCCAGCAGCCCCTTCACACAGCCCTCTAGAATTTCTGCCACCCATGGAGGGTCTCTAGGGTAGCTGGACGTGGACCCCTCTGAAATGGAAGCATGTCAGCACCTCAGCCTTGGGGAAGTGTAGAGGCTGGGATGAGCTCAAGGAGACTGACCACATGCAGTGATCCCAGAGCACGTGTTCTGTGACTCATCCATCTCTGGGCCTGTCCTTTACAAGAGGAACTAACAGTGAGCACAAAATATGAGGTGAAGCCACAAGTCCTGAAAGTGCAGAGGGAGACAGTTCACTTCTCATCCACCACCTCACCCTTTCTAGAAGAACTTGGTCTCAAGTTTCAATGGCCCATGAGAGTTTTGACCCACAGGTTCTGTCCATCATAGGTCAATATGCAAAAGAAAAAACCTCTACTGTGCACCATACCCTAGATGTGCTAACCAGAGCACAAACTTCCATATTAGGCAGTGACAAGCACAAGAAAGAGCAGCTCATGTGCAAAAGATCAGTTTAGATGAGCAAATCAAGAAAAGGTGATTATAGAGCACAGTCACGTCTAAGGACACAATTTCTCTCTATTGTATCATTAAAATGTGAAAAAAACAAGTCAGAACTCTACACATATTTCATTCGTCTTTCTGATTTCATATCCACCTTCCTCAGTCTGCAAAGCAGGAGATATAACCCTAAAGTTCCAGGAACCTTCTGCCATTAGATCCTACCTAAGTGTTGTTCCTACCTGTATCCTTTTCTTTATCACGGCCACAAATGCTATTCAAAGTCAATTCTGTAGAAACACGAACATGAATTTACAAGTCTTATGGATACATTTAAAATGTGACTAATGTGACTGAGTAATGGGATATTTTATTTTCTTTTATTTCAATACACTTAGTGAATCATTGATTGAATTAAATAAATTATAACAGGCACATCTAGCTAGTGGCTACCACAGTGTAATAAACAACCTCTCTCTCTCTCTCTCCATATATATGTGTATATATATATATAAAGTATATGGAGGATGTTACCACCGCTCCCCTGGTTATTCCCCTCTGTATGGTCTACCCATTCAAGATGGCTGTTTGCTGATGGTTTACCAAAGGAAAACCTCTGCCCCGTGAAGTACGTAGCCCAAGGGGTAAGAGGGATGCGTCCCTCTGCTGGTTTCCCTGGTAACCGATGAGCCCATCTGCTGTCAACTCCCCCTTTAACTGGTAGCCTGCCTATTCCGCCCAGAGAGAAGCATGCTGCTACTGCTGCTGCTGCGTTCTGCCTGCCATCGGCTATCTACAGTGGGGTGTCTCTCCAGGACCACTTTGCTTCTGACGTGAAAGATCTCCCATCTATTAAACCATGAATGTCTCTGTCCCTGACTTCGGGCTCTTTCCTTAGCCCTGAGGCTGAGCAAGTACAGGGCTTGCAGGCGTGAGAGGTGCGGCCCAACACCTTCTGCAGGGCAGTTTGCTGGCCAGATTTGATGATTCATTTGTAGGTGTTTCCTAGGCTCATGCACACTTGCCAGGCACTCATGAGACCTTGGGGACACTGAAACAGTAATGTCAACACCCAGATCCTAGAGGAATTCCCGACAGGTGTTCCACTTGAGGGGAGAGGTAATGAGCATGGCCCAGTGCACCTGTGCTAGACATAATCGGCGAGCAGGTGCAGAAGGGAGGGAGGGACATTCACTCACTTTATGAGGCCATCCTTCTCACCACTGCCTCTGAAAAATCCAGGGAAGGAAGGGACAAAATGCCCTTAGAAGGTAAATGGCCTGTACACTGAAAACTACAAACCACTGCTGAAAGAATTAAACAAGGAACAAATCATTGAAACGACATATCATATTCATAGACTGGAGACTTATTATTGTTGACATTTCTACACTACCCAAAGGTAAATATAAATTCATTGTAATACCTATCAAAATCCCAATGTCATTTTCAAAGAAATAGAAAAAAAAAGGATCCTAAAATACATATGGAACCACTAAGGACTCCAAACAGACAACACAATCCTGAGAACAAAGAACATAGATGGAGGCTTCTCACTTCCTGACTTCAAAACACATTACAAAGCCACAGGAATCAAAACTGTACGGTACTGACATAGAAACAGATACATAGGCCTAAAGATGAGAATAAATAACCCCCAAGAAAACTCATAGATACATTGCCAAATGAAATTCACCAAGCTTCTAAGACAACAAATAGGGAAAGTATAGTTTTCTCAACAGTCAATAGGATGAAAATATAACTTACAGAAAGATTACAAACATATATCAGAAAAGGAGCTAATATACAAAACATCAAAGAAAAACACTACAACTCAAATGTAAACTAAGTTAAAAAATTAAAAAGGGCAAATAACTGGGTTCAGAAATGTGCAAAGTCTTAAATAAGACATTTCCTGAAAAAGACATACAAATGGCTAACAAATATAGGAAAAGGTTCTCAACCTCACTAATCATCAGGGCAATGCAAATCAACACCTCATACCTGTTAGGCTGTGTATTATAAAGAAAATAATTAACAGTTTAAGGCCAAGATGTGGGGAATTGGAAACTTTGTACACTGCTGGTGGGAAGGTAAAATGGTGCCGCTATTATGAAAAAGAGTATGGGGGTTCCTTATAAAATTATAAACAGAAATATCATATGATTCAGCAATCACAGTTCTGGGTATATAGCCAAAGGAAATTAAATCAGTATCACAATGAGATGAACTTAGGTTCATTGCAGCATTCTCCAAAATAGCCTAGATATGCAACCAACTTCACAAAAGAAGTAAGTGTCCTGTGCCTGAGCTAACCTTAGGTACTTCAAAACAACTCCGTAAGTCTCTTAGCCCCTTAGAGAGGATGAGAGCAATATTAGAGTTAAAACTAACTTGTACCAATTCCCTTAGTCTGGAATACTGAAACAAAAGTTCTACAGCAGGGTAAGCCTCATAAACTCACAGCACCTGCCAGGGTTTACCCCAGCCTTGGAAGAACTGGGAAGGATAAGACCAAGGCAGGCCTGAGGAAAGGTCAGAGGGTAGGCAGGACTGGAGTGTGGGGAGCAGGAACAGGGCTGTCCGGATAGAGCCGTGCGTTGTAATAAGTGCAGTGACCCTGGGTCCTGCTGCCCTGAGTCTCTGTCCTGTGCCTGGTGAATTCCAGGAGACCAGGTTAGCAGGGCTATGAGAGCCAGTGTGTGAAGCGAGCCCAGCAGCCCCTTCACACAGTCCTCTAGAATTCCTGCTGGCCATGAAGCGTCTGTAGGGGCAGCTGGACGTGGAGCCCTCTCAAATGGAAGCATGTCAGCACATCAGCCTTGGGAGGTGCTGAGGCTGAAATGAGGAGGCTGAGCACATGCAGTGATCCCAAAGCATGTGTTCTGTGACTCATCCACCTCTGGGAGTGCAGTTTCCTTGAGGAATAAACAGTGAGGACAAAAGTAAGGTGAAGCTACAAGTCCTGAAAGTGTAGAGGGAGATAGTTCAAGTCTCATGCACCACCTGACACTCACTATAAGAACTTGTTCTCCAATGTCAAGTGACTATGAGAGCTTTGTTCCCACTAGGATATGGTCATCATACGTGAATGTAAAAAGGAAACCAAAATCCCTGGTGCAAAATACCCTCCAGGTACCAAGTAGAAATGAACTATTCATCTTTGGCAGTGAAAAAGCAATGAAACAGTAGTCTTGTGAGAAAGAAAATTTCTGAATGGCAAAGCAAGAAAAGATGACTATAAGCACAGTACAGTCAAAGGACATGGACACAATAACTCTATTGTATCATTAAAATTTGGAAAGAACAAATCAGAATTCTACACATATTTCCTTCTTCGTCCTGATTTCATATTCACCTTCCTTAGTTTCTAAAGAACCGGGTGGAACCCAAGTGTTCTAGTAATTGTCTCCCTTTAGATCCTACCTGAGAGTTGTTCGCTACGTGAATCGTCATCAGCATCACTGTTATGTATGCTCTCCACCATGCATTCTGTACAAACACAACCATGAGCATAAGTTTATTATACAAGTTGACCCACCGATTTCTCCTACTCGACTTGCTGGCTCACACAACATCACCCAGGTCTTCCCTCCAGGTTCTCAGACATCCCCTGTGCTCTGTGCAGACAGAGTCCTTCAATAAGATATTGATCACAGTTGAAAATTTCAAATGAGGGAGAGATGCTGAGAAAATCACCTTTCGACCCCTCACTTCTGTAGACCCATTTATAGCTTTCACCGTCAACCTTACCAACCTGAAATTCCAGATGTTACAGACACACTTGAAACATGGCTAGTGTGACCGAGCAATTGTGTGTTTTTTGCATTTTTTAATAGAATGAGTTAATTGTTTGAACTAAATTAATTATAAATAGACACATTTGGTTAGTGGCTACCACACTGGAAAGCTCGGCTCTAAGAAATCCAAAGATGAGAAAGAGGCAATCAGCCAACCCTCCCCTGGTTGTTCTTTACTGCAGAAAATTTGATGGCCTGATCTGATCATTCGTATGTAGGTATACCTTTGGCTCTTGAACCCATGCCAGACATTGGGAGAGTCCTTGTGGACACTGAAATAGTATAGTCAACACTCAGATGCAAGAGAAATTCCCAGCAAGGGGCCCACTTGTAGACAGAGGTGAAGGGCATGGCCAAGTACACCTGTATTAGACATAATCAGAGAGTAGGTGCAGAGGGGAGGGAGGGATTTCACTCTCTTCATGAGTCCAACCTTCACATCCCTGACTCTAGAAGACCTGAGGAAGGCCGTGGAAAAGGCCCCATTGGAGGTGAAAAATTTGTATACTGAAAAGTACAGGACATTGTGGAAAGAATTTAAAGAAGAGACAAGTATTGGAATGACATACCATATTCATAGACTGGATTATTAAATACTGTTGGCATTTCTATACTACATAAAGGGATGTACACATATATCGCAACAACCCGTATAATTCCATGACATTATTATAGAAGTGGACAGAATCCTAAAATACATATGGAACCGCCACAAGTAGATAAAGCAATCTTGAGAGCAAAGAGCAATGATGGAGATTAACACTTCCTGAACTCAAAACTCATAACAATGCCACAGTAGTCAAAACAGTCTGCTACTGGCATCAAGACAGTGAGATAGACCAATGAAATATAATAGAGAGACCTCAAATAAACGCACATATATATGGCCAACTGATCTTTGCCAAGGTTCTAAGATTACCAAGTGAAGAAAGGATGGTCTGTTCAACAATCAACAGAATGAAAAGGCAACCTATAGGATGAGAGGAAATATGTGTAAACCTTGAATCTGACTAAGGGTCCAATATCCGGAATATATAAGAAACTACAAGAAGTCAATTATAGAAAAACAGCGGGCAAATAACTGAGTTTCAAAATGGGTAAAAAGCTTCACTAGACATTTCTCCATAAAGACATACAAGTGGTCAATCTACATATGAAAATTTGCTCAACATTGCTAAGCATCAGGGTAATGGAAGTCAAGCCACAAGGAGATATCACTCACAACTGTTAGGATGTGCTGTATAAAAAGACTATTAGGGCTTCCGTGGTGGCACAGTGGTTGAGACTCTGCCTGCCGAGGCAGGGGATACGTGTTTGTGCCCCAGTCTGGGAGGATCCCACAGGCCGCTGAGCGGCTGGGCCCATGAGCCATGGCCGCTGAGCTTGTGCATTTGGATCCTGTGATCCACAACGGTAGAGCCCACAACCATGAGAGGCCTATGTACTGCAAAAAAAAAAAAAAGAAATAAAATTCATGGATGTTCGCAAAGATGTGAAGAAGTGAAACTTCTGTACCCTGTTTTGTACACTTTAGTAATGTAAAATGGTATAGCCACTATGGAAAACACAATGTTGGTCCCCCCAAAATTATTAAGAGAACTATTATAAAATCCAGGAATCACTCATTTAGGTTTATATACAAAGGAGATGAAACAAGAATGTCCAAGAGATATCTACAATTTCATGCCTATGGCAGCAATATACAGAATACAAAACATAGGAAAACTGCCTAGTGTCCATGGGAAGATGAATTAATAAAGAAAATGTGGTGTATACATACAGTGGAATGTCATTCAGTCTTTGAAAAAGAAGGAAATCCTGCCTTTTGCAGCAACACGAAAGAACTTGGAGGACATTTGTAAGAGTGACATAAGCCAGTCACAGAAGGTCAAAAACTGAAAGAAAACTCCGAGAAGCAGAGAGTAGAAGGGTGGTTTCAAGAGCTGGCAAGAGGTTGATATGGGAAGTCTGTGTTCAATGGTTAGCTTGTGTTATTTGCAAAATGGAAAAGTTCTAGACACATGTTGTACAACAAGGTGCATGTAGTCAACAGGACTGCCTGGACATTTCAAAACTTGTTAAGACGTTGGATTTCACTGTATGTGTACTTTTACAACAATAAAATATACATATGTAAAATAAATACAAAGTGGAAAAAGGGGAAAAAAGAAGAAAAATAAGGAAAGGGAGTCAACAGAGGGAAAGAAGAAAGCAGGAAGGGTCTCGAATGTACACAGGTATCAGGAGATAATGGGAGAGAAGCTCCTCTCCCCAGGCTTTAAAGAAGACATCTCTCCAGAGTTCACTCCAGCAAGAGGGGGATGTCCTTTCTCTTCCCCATTCAACCAGAAGCGCCAATAGCATCCTAAGTGTGGCCCAGGCTGTGCTCAGGTGTACACTTTTCCTTGATCTCTAAACCAAACACCCCTGACTCCCCATGGCTCAGGTGCCCTTCCTGTATCTCCTTCCACTTCTCTAAAGCATTTCCCTCTTCAAGTCCAGCCCGAGGCTCTAATCCTGTCCTCACATGTGGGGTCCACTGGGCGCGTCTCTAAGTTCTTAAGAGCCTCCCTGTGAGTAGCAGGCACTGAATCACACACCAGGGTTTCACTCAGCACCATCAGGAATCTATGACCTAGGGATTGAGGATTTCTAGAACAACTTTACTCATACACAGTCTCTTGGGTAAACAAGTGACATTTTACAATCAAGCATTTTCTGTTTTTTCTTTGGTGCGGAAGATATTGACACATATAAGGCAATCATATTCTATTAAAGTATGTATTTCTCAAAGGACTCCTATCGAAAAAAAAATTTTAAGTATAACTTTCCTTGTTTTAATTGACTTTACTCCCAGACTTGTTTGCTTGCAAAAGCCTTCAGAAAATACCAAGAACCTACTTCACCTAGCAGTTTGCACAGCAACATGAGTGGAGATGCTCTTGTCACACTGCTTGGTCTCTCGGTCCCAGCTTGTATAGCACAACCTCCTGTCCGCTCTGCTGGGAAGGGAGCCAGTGCCCACCCTGAGCTCAATCCCTGGGGTAGATCTCTTGGTTCTGTCTTCCCTGTATGCAGTGTTTCTTGCACAGCACACAGAAACAGGGCCAGCACAACTGATGGAAAACAAACTTTCCACAGGAGAAGGACATTTCGTTTCCTTAGCACAGAATCCGATAGTGAATATTAGCCTCAAAGGAGAAAGGTGGAGTGAATTTCCTCCTTCTACTCCTGGAGGCTCCTTCTTTCTCGGAATCCTCCAGAACTGGGTGTGGCATATGGGTACAAGCATGGGCTCCCTGAAAAATGAAGGAGGCCTGCCTAGCACTAGTTGCTTCAGGTAAGAGGGGAGGACTCATCCCGAGGCTCTAATAGGAAATAGTTAGAATGAGTGAAGTGGCAGAGAGATGTATCATAACCATTCAGAATGCTATGAGACGTACTAAGAGATGAGATTTCTTATTAAATGAAGTTGTAATTGGCCCAGTAGTAGGCATACTGAAACCCAGTTTTGTTCACTAAGAATCCACCCATGGAGCAACTAAGCCCGTGCACAACAACTACTAAGCCTGTGCTCTAGACCCCGCAGGTCAAGGCCAAGATGTCGGAAATTGGAAACATTGTACACTGCTGGTGGGAATGTAAAATGGATCAGCTATTATGAAAAAGAGTATGGGGGTTCCTTATAAAATTATAAACAGAAATATCATATGATTCAGCAATCACAGTTCTGGGTATATATCCAAAGGAAATTAAATCAATATCACAATGAGATGAACTTAGGTTCATTGCAGCATTCTCCAAAATGGCCTAGATATGCAACCAACTTCACGAAACCAGTAAGTGTCCTGTGCCTGAGCTAACCTTAGGTACTTCAAAACAAGTCCGTAAGTCTCTTAGGCCCTTAGAGAGGATGAAAGCAATATTAGAGTTAAAAGTAACTTGTTCCAATTCCCTTAGTCTGGAATACTGAAACAAAATTCTACATCAGAGGAAGCCTTATAAAAACACAGCACCTGACAGGGTTTACCCCAGCCTTGGAAGAACTGGGAAGGATAAGACCAAGGCAGGCCTGAGGGAAAGTCAGAGGGTAGGCAGGACTGGAGTGTGGGGAGCAGGGGCAGGGCTGGCCGGATGGAGCAGTGGGTTGTAAGAAGAGCAGTGACCCTGGGTCCTGCTGCCCTGAGTCTCTGTCCTGGGCCTCTTCAATTCCAGGAGACCAGGTTAGCAGGGCTGTGAGAGCCAGTGTGTGAAGAAGCCCAGCAGCCCCTTCACACAGTCCTCTAAGAATTCCTGCCAGGCATGAAGGGTCTTTAGGGGCAGCTGGACGTGGAGCCCTCTCAAACGGAAGCATGTCAGCACAGCAGCCTTGGGAGGTGCTGAGGCTGAAATGAGGAGACGGAGCACATGCAGTGATCCCAAAGCATGTGTTCTGTGACTCATCCACCTCAGGGAGCGCATTTTCCATGAGGAATAAACAGTGAGGACAAAAGTAAGATGAAGCTACAAGTCCTGAAAGTGTAGAGGGAGAGAGTTCAACTCTCATCCACCACCTGACACAAAGTATAAGAACTTGTTCTCCAGTGTCAAGTGACTATGAGAGTTTTGTTCCCACTAGGACATGGCCATCATACGTGAATGTAAAAAGGAAACCAAAATCCCTGGTGCAAAATACCCTCCAGGTACCAAACAGAAACGAACCATTCATCTTTGGCAGTGAAAAAGCAATGAAAGAGTAGTCTTGTGAGAAAGAAAATTTCTGAATGGCAAAGCAAGAAAAGATGACTATAAGCACAGTACAGTCAAAGGACATGGACACAATAACTCAACTATATCATTAATTTGGAAAGAACAAATCAGAATTCTACACATATTTCCTTCTTCTTCCTGATTTCATATTCACCTCCCTTAGTTTCTAAAGAACCGGGTGGAACCCAAGTGTTCTAGGAATTGTCTCCCTTTAGATCCTACCTGAGAGTTGTTCCCTACGTGAATCGTCATCAGCATCACTGCTATGTATGCTCTCCACGATCCATTCTGTACAAACACAACCATGAGCATAAAGTTATTATACAAGTTGACGCACCCATTTCTCCTACTCGACTTGCTGGCTCACACAGCATCACCCTGGTCTTCCCTCCAGGTTCTCAGACCTCCCCTGTGCTCTGTGCAGACAGAGTCCTTCAATAAGATCTTGATCACAGTTGAAAATTGCAAATGAGGGAGAGATGCTGAGAAAATCACCTTTCGACCCCTCACTTCTATAGACCCATTTATAGCTTTCACCGTCAACCTTACCAACCTGAAATTCCAGATGTTACAGACACACTTGAAACATGGATAGTATGACCAAGCAATTGTGTGTTTTGTGCATTTTTTAATAGAATGAGTTAATTATTGTTTGAACTAAATTAATTATAAAGAGACACATTTGGTTCGTGACTACCAGACTGGAAAGCTCAGCTGTAAGAAATCCAAAGATGAGAAAGAGGCAACCAGCCACCCTTCCCCTAGTTGTTCTTTACTGCAGAAAATTTCATGGCCTGATCTGATCATTCATATGTAGGTATATCTTGGGCTCTTGGACCCACGCCACGCATTGGGAGAGTCCTTGTGGACACTGAAATAGTACAGTCAACACTCAGATCCAAGAGGTATTCCCAGCAAGGGGCAGACTTGTAGACAGCGGTGAAGGGCATGGCCAAGTACACCTGTATTAGACATAATCAGAGAGTAGGTGCAGAGGGGAGGGAGGGATTTCACTCTCTCCGTGACTCCATCCGTCACCCCCCTGAATCTAGAAGACCTGAGGAAGGCAGTGGAAAAGGCCCCGTAGGAGGTGAAAAATTTGTATACTGAAAACTACTGGACATTGCGAAAAGAAATTAAAGAAGAGACAAGTAAAGGGAATGACATACGATGTTCATAGACTGGATTATTAAATACTGTTGGCATTTCTATACTACATAAAGGGATGTACACATATATCGCAACAACCCACAAAATTCCATGTCATTATTATAGAAGTGGACAGAATCCTAAAATACATATGGAACCCCCACAAGTAGACAAAACAATCTTGAGAGCAAAGAGCAATGAAGGAGATTAACACTTCCTGAACTCAAAACACATAACAATGCCACAGTAGTCAACACAGTCTGCTAGTGGCATCAAGACAGTGAGATAGACCAATGAAATATAATAGAGAGACCTCAAGTAAACGCACATATATATGGCCAACTGATCTTGGCCAAGGTTCTAAGACTACCAAGTGAAGAAAGGATAGTCTGTTCAACAATCAACAGCATGAAAAGGCAACCTATAGGATGAGAGGAAATATGTGTAAACCTTGTATCTGAATAAGGGACCAATATCCAGAATATATAAGAAACTACCAGAAGTGAATTTCAGAAAAACAGCAGGCAAATAACTGAGTTTAAAAATGGGTAAAAAGCTTCACTAGACATTCCTCCATAAAGACATACAAGTGGTCAATCTACATATGAATATTTGCACAACATCGCTAAGCATCAGGGAAATGGAAATCAAGCCACAAGGAGATATCACTCACACCTGTTAGGATGTGTATTATAAAAAGACAATTAGGGCTTCCCTGGGGGCACAGTGGTTGAGAGTCCGCCTGCTGATGCAGGGGACATGTGTTCGTGCCCCAGTCTGGGAGGATCCCACATGACACTGAGCGGCTGGGCCCATGAGCCATGGCTGCTGAGCCTCTGTGTTTGGAGCCTGTGCTCTGCAACGGGAGAGCCCACAACAATGAGAGGCCCGTGTACTGCAAAAAAAAAAAAAAAAGAGAGAGAAAAGAAAGAAAATTAATGGTTGCTGGCAACGATGTGAAGAAGTGGAACTTCTGTACCCTGTTTTGTACCCTGTAGTAATGGAAAATAGTGTAGCCATTATGGAAAACAGAATGGAGGTCCCCCAAAAATTATTAAGAGACGTATCATAAGATCCAGCAAACACTCATTTAGGTTTATATACAAAGGAGATAAAACAAGAATGTCCAAGAGATATCTACAATCTCATGTCCATTGCAGCATTATACACAATACACAACATAGGAAAACTGCCTAGTGTCCATGGGAAGATGAATTAATAAAGAAAATGTGGTGTATACATAGAATGGAATGTCATTCAGTCTTTGAAAAAGAAGGATATCCTGCCATTTGCAGCAACACGAAAGAACTTGGAGGACATTTGTAAGAGTGACATAAGCCAGTCACAGAAGGTCAAAAACTGAAAGAAAACTCCGAGAAGCAGAGAGTAGAAGGGTGGTTCCAAGAGCTGGCAGGAGGTTGACATGGGAAGTCTCTGTTCAATTGATACCATGTGTTATTTGCAAAATGGAACAGTTCTAGACACATGCTGTACAACAAGGTGCATGTAGTCAACAGGACTGACTGGACATTTCAAAACTTGTTAAGACGTTGGATTTCACTGTATGCGTACTTTTACAACAATAAAATATACATATGTAAAATAAATACAAAGTGGAAAAAGGGGAAAAAAGAAGAAAAATAAGGAAAGGGAGTCAACAGAGGGAAAGAAGAAAGCAGGAAGGGTCTAGAATGTACACAGGTATCAGGAGATAATGGGAGAGAAGCTCCTCTCCCCAGGCTTTAAAGAAGACATCTCTCCAGAGTTCACTCCAGCAGGAGGGGGATGTCCTTTCCCTTCCCCATTCAACCAGAAGGGCCAATAGCATCCTAAGTGTGGCCCAGGCTGTGCTCAGATGTACACTTTTCCTTGATCTCTAAACCAACCACCCCTGACACCCCATGGCTCAGGTGCCCTTCCTGTATCTCCTTCCACTTCTCTAAAGCATTTCCCTCTTCAAGTCCAGCCCGAGGCTCCAATCCTTTCCTCACACGTGGGGTCCACAGGGTGGGTCTCTGAGTTCTTAAGAGCCTCCCTGTGAGTAGCAGGCACTGAATCGCACACCAGGGTTCCCCTCAGCACCATCAGCAAACTACCACCTAGGGATTGAGGATTTCTAGAACAACTTTACTCATACACAGTCTCTTGGGTAAACAAGTGACATTTTACAATCAAGCATTTTCAGGGTTTTCTTTGGTGGGGAAAATATTGACACATATATGGCAATCATATTCTATTAAAGTATGTATTTCTCAAAGGACTCACTATCGAAAAAAATTTTTATATATAACTTTCCATGTTTTAATTGACTTTACTCCCAGTCTTATTTGCTTGCAAAAGCCTTCAGAAAATACCAAGAACCTACTTCACCTGGCAGTTTGCACAGCAACATGAGTGCAGATGCTCTTGTCACAATGCTTGGTTTCTCTATCCCACCTGGCAAAGCACAACCTCCTCTCCAACCTCCTGGGAAGGGAGCCAGTGCCCACCCTGAGCTCAGTCCCTGGGGTAGATCTCTTGGTTCCGTCTTCACTGTATGCAGTGTTTCTTGCCCAGCACACAGAAACAGGGCCGGCACAAGTGATGGAAGACAGACTTTCCACAGGAGAAGGACATTTCGTTTCCTTAGCACAGAATCCGATAGTGAATATTAGCCTCAAAGGAGAAAGGTGGAATGAATTTCCTCCATCTACTCCTGGAGGCCCCTTCTTTCTCGGGCTCCTCCAGAACTGGGTGTGGCATGTGGGTACAAGCATGGGCTCCCTGCAAAAAGAAGGAGGTCTGCCTAGCACAAGGTGCTTCAGGTAAGGGGCAGGACTCATCCCGAGGCTCTAATAGGAAACATTTAGAATGAGGGAAGTCCAGATAGATGTATCATAACCATTCAGAATGCTATGACACGTACTAAGAGATGAGATTTCTTATTAAATGAAGTTGTAATTGACCCAGTAGTAGGGATGCTGAAACCCAGTTTTGTTCACTAAGAATCCAGCCATGGAGCAACTAAGCCCGTGCACCACAACTACTAAGCCTGTGCTCTAGAGCCCGCAAGTCACAACTGCTGAGCCCACGTGCCACAACTACTGAAGCCCATGCACCTAGAGCCCGTGGTCTGGAACAACAGTAGCAACCGAAATGAGAAGCCCTCGTACTGCAACGAAGACCCAACACAGCCAAAAGAAAAAAAAAAAAGAATCCAGTAAACATTTGCCTGGGTGGTGATAGGATTTGTTTTCCAGGTTAAATGAGGCTCAGTTGGTATAAATCCAATGCACACCCTGAAAGTGTACGGTTTATTTACTTTTATATCCATACCCATTCATGATGCAGTGGTGATGAGAATATTTTTTAGAAAGTTGGCACCAGTAACAGTGATATTTAGGGGAACATAAATCAAGGCAAACACAAAACAAAATGTTCACATAGACACACAGAATCATACCACTCATTTCACATACAGACACACCCAGTCTCATGCACACAAACCTACACCACCTAACCGTAATACAGCTTCTGCCTGGGACTATAGTAATTGGTCACATTACTTGTAAATCACTTTCTATCACCAGGGCCCCTACTCTCTTTCCCAGCACAAATTTGGAATCAGTTTGCCCTCTACACTAAAACCAGCAAGAATGTCCCACTTTCTCATCTTCAAAGTTCTTCCTCCCCAAGTGACTGATTCCGGAATACATACTGTTTACACGTTCTGTGAAGGCCACCTGCAATTACAGAAGAGAAAACACTATGAGGATAAGATCACAGTGATGCTCAAGCCTTTTGTTCATTTGCTGACAGTAGAAAACCTCATAAGAAACAGTGGTCCAGGGAACCCAGCAAGGGTTATCAGAGCAAACCTACTCAGGCTGAAAGGCAAGAACTTTGCTGGGAGGATGGAACTTCCAAGTCCATTTACGTTGGAAATTACAGAATTCTTTGCCTAGAGGAAAAATCGCTCAGGAGAGAGAGCTCCATGCTCTACAGGCTGTAATGGATGCTGTCAATTTTAATGTCCTGTGGAATCAGGCACCATGAGTTGGTAAAAGACTCTCACTCCACATTCTCCCAACCAAGCAAACTGTATGTATCTGGAAGGAGTACCCTCAAATATTCATAACTGAATTCTATTGCAAGAGAAATAAAGCAATATTTCTATCTCAGACCAGAAAAAATCCAGCTAACCTTGATTTTCCACGGAGGCTTTTCTTCTCTCCTATCACGGTTCAGGTCATCCGCCACATAGTGAGGGAGAGCTGGAGGGACACAGAGTAACTGTCAGGACACTGGTGCTGCGACTCAGGAATTACTCAGGGGCTTTCTTCTCGATGAGGACATGGGGTGGTGTGTATGGATGTGGGAGGTTAGTTAGTGTGGGCTGAGCTGGTGTTGGGCTATCCTCTTTGGGGGATGAAGGAAGGCAAAGGACAAGAGGAAGGAATTGAAAACAGAGCTTTGGCTTTCTAGCTAAGGGGAGCCTCATCAGAAGGGAAGGGTCGATCTAAAAAATGGTAAACACTAAAATGCATGCTCTGTTTCAATGACACAGACCCATGACCCACCCTGCCTCTTTTGAGCTTCTGCTAAATTGCCACTGTCTCTTGATTTTTCCCAGATCACTCTTTCCCCAGCATCCACAATGCCAGCTACTGCATTTATCATGTCTTCTAATGTATAATATTTTATAATTGATTAACAACAACTTCTATTAAAGGACTGAATTCAATCCTAGACAAAATATGCTATATTTATTCACTAATCACTTGTCTTAAGGAAATTCAAATACACAAGATTTGACAAAACTGAAATCCTACCCTTTAGATACAGCCACTCTCAATCGTGTCATATTTTTCTCCCAATCTTTGTTTTCCATACAATGTATGTATGCCCACTGAGTCAGGGGTTGTCCATACTCTAGGGAGCTGTTCCATAAGTGGGACACTTCGTTATGAAGAGGGAGCCCAGACTGAGCACAGCCTGTCTCTAACCCAGCTGTGCAGGAGAAGTGTACAGGCTAACAGTCAGGTTCCACTTTGAGTCCTTGGGTGTGGGCTACAGGAATTGACCAATGCTAAGGCTTATGGTAACATTATCCAATACAATAAAATAGCTCCCTGATTCTTATCTGCTTTTCGCCTTGTTTATGCAATGACACCAGCACTGACAGATATGACCTGTACTGTATACATGGGGTCTCACACCTCTCAGAATCTGGGAGCTGACCAGGAGAATGCAGGTCCTGAGGAGAATTTTCATTAATGACTGTGCCAAAGTCAACTGATAAGTCCACCCATAGCTGCCCTGGATTCTGTGACCACTAAGGCCACCTGATGGGCAAGGTCTGGACCTTTAGAGATGCTAGTATTTCCAGCCAATTATACGGATGCAGGGACTCCATTGCTCCATGACTGAGGATCCCTTGGCTGAGTGGTAAGTGCAGGTCAGGGATCCAGAGCCTCCATACTGGGACCCACCCCTGGGTTCTCAGTATGGCTTTTCCACTTAGGAGGTCAAGAGCTTAGAACATTTATCTCTGCAGCATCTCCTTCTGAGGAAAAGGAATATTAAACAAATCTGGGCAACAGCTGTGTTGAGGGAAGAACATGCAAACAGCTTCACAAAACAAGTTAGGGTCCTGTGCCTGAGCTAACCTTAGGTACTTCAAAACTACTCCGTAAGTGTCTTAGCCCCTTAGAGCCGATGAAAGTAATATTAGAGTTAAAAGAAACTTGTTCCAATTCCCTTATTCTGGAATACTGAAACAAAAAGCTACAGCAGAGGAAGCCTCATAAACACACAGCACCTGCCATGGTTTACCCCAGCCTTGGAAGAACTGGGAAGGATAAGACCAAGGCAGGCCTGAGGAAAGGTCAGAGGTTAGGCAGGACTGGGGAGTGGGGAGCAGGGGCAGGGCTGTCTGGACGGAGCAGTGGGTTGTAAGAAGAGCAGTGACCCTGGGTCCTGCTGCCCTGAGTCTCTGTCCTGGGCCTCTTCAATTCCAGGAGACCAGGTTAGCAGGGCTGTGAGAGCCAGTGTGTGAAGCGAGCCCAGCAGCCACTTCACAGAGTCCTCTAGAATTCCTGCCGGCCATGAAGGGTCTTTAGGATCAGCTGGACGTGGACCCCTCTCAAATGGAAGCATGTCAGCACATCAGCCTTGGGAGGTGCTGAGGCTGAAATGAGGAGACTGAGCACGTGCAGTGATCCCAAATCAAGTGTTCTGTGACTCTTCCACGCCTGGGAGCGTGCTTTCCATGAGGAATAAACAGTGAGGACAAAAGTAAGATGAAGCTACAAGTCCTGAAAGTGTAGAGGGAGAGAGTTCAACTCTCATCCACCACCTGACACAAAGTATAAGAACTTGTTCTCCAGTGTCAAGTGACTATGAGAGTTTTGTTCCCACTAGGACATGGCCATCATACGTGAATGTAAAAAGGAAACCAAAATCCTTGGTGCAAAATACCCTCCAGGTACCGAACAGAAACGAACCTTTCATTTTTGGCAGTGACAAAGCAATGAAAGAGTAGTCTTGTGAGAAAGAAAATTTCTGAATGGCAAAGCATGAAAAGAAGCACAGTACAGTCAAAGGACATGGACACAATAACTCTATTATGTCATTAAAGTTTGGAAAGAACAAATCAGAATTCTACACATATTTCCTTCTTCTTCCTGATTTCATATTCACCTTCCTTAGTTTCTAAAGAACCGGGTGGAACCCAAGTGTTCTAGGAATTGTCTCGCTTTAGATCCTACCTGAGAGTTGTTCCCTATGTGAATCGTCCTCAGCATCACTGCTATGTATGCTCTCCAAGATCCATTCTGTACAAACACAACCATGAGCATAAAGTTATTATACAAGTTGACGCACCCATTTCTCCTACTCGACTTGCTGGCTCACACAGCATCACCCTGGTCTTCCCTCCAGGTTCTCAGACCTCCCCTGTGCTCTGTGCAGACAGAGTCCTTCAATAAGATCTTGATCACAGTTGAAAATTGCAAATGAGGGAGAGATGCTGAGAAAATCACCTTTCGACCCCTCACTTCTATAGACCCATTTATAGCTTTCACCGTCAACCTTACCAACCTGAAATTCCAGATGGTACAGACACACTTGAAACATGGCTAGTGTGACCAAGCACTTGTGTGGTTTTTGCATTTTTTAATAGAATGAGTTAATTATTGTTTGAACTAAATTAATTATAAATAGACACATTTGGTTCGTGGCTACCACACTGGAAAGCTCAGCTGTAAGAAATCCAAAGATGAGAAAGAGGCAACCAGCCACCCCTCCCCTGGTTGTTCTTTACTGCAGAAAATTTGATGGCCTGATCTGATCATTTGTATGTAGGTATATCTTGGGCTCTTGGACCCACGCCACACATTGGGAGAGTCCTTGTGGACACTGAAGTAGTACAGTCAACACTCAGATTCAAAAGGAATTCCCAGCAAGGGGCCCACTTGTAGACAGAGGTGAAGGGCATGGCCCAGTACACCTGTATTAGACATAATCAGAGAGTAGGTGCAGAGGGGAGGGAGGGATTTCACTCTCTCCATGAGTCCATCCTTCTCACCCCTGACTCTAGAAGACATGAGGAAGGCAGTGGAAAAGGCCCCGTAGGAGGTGAAAACTTTGTATACTGAAAACTACAGGACATTGCGGAAAGAAATTAAAGAAGAGACAAATAATTGGAATGATATAAGATGTTCACAGACTGGATTATTAAATACTGTTGGCATTTTCTATACTACATAAAGTGATGTACACATATATCGCAACAACCCACAAAATTCCATGTCATTATTATAGAAGTGGACAGAATTCTAAAATACTTATGGAACCCCCCACAAGCAGATAAAACAATCTTGAGAGCAAAGAGCAATGATGGAGATTAACACTTCCTGAACTCAAAACTCATAACAATGCCACAGTAGTCTAAACAGTCTGCTAGTGGCATCAAGACAGTGAGATAGACCAATGAAATATAATAGACAGACCCCAAATAAATGCACATATATATGGCCAACTGATCTTGGCCAAGGTTCTAAGATTACCAACTGAAGAAAGGATAGTCTGTTCAACAATCAACAGCATGAAAAGGCAACCTATAGGATGAGAGGAAATATGTGTAAACCTTGTATCTGAATAAGGGACCAATATCCAGAATATATAAGAAACTACTACAAGTCAATTTCAGAAAAAGAGCGGGCAAATAACTGAGTTTAAAAATGGGTAAAAAGCTTCATTAGACATTTCTCCATAAAGACATACAAGTGGTCAATCTACATATGAAAATTTGCTCAACATCGCTAAGCATCAGGGAAATGGAAATCAAGCCACAAGGAGATATCACTCACACCTGTTAGGATGTGTATTATAAAAAGACAATTAGGGCTTCCCTGGTGGCACAGTGGTTGAGAGTCTGCCTGCCATTGCAGGGGACAAGTGTTCGTGCACTGGTCTGGGAGGATCCCACATGCCACTGAGCGGTTGGGCCCATGAGCCATGGCCGCTGAGCCTGTGCGTTTGGAGCCTGTGCTCTGCAACGGGAGAGCCCACAACAATGAGAGGCCCGTGTACTGAAAAAAAAAAAAAACGAAAAAAGGAAAAAGAAAGAAAATTAATGGATGCTGGCAAAGATGTGAAGAATACGAACTCCTGTACCCTGTTTTGTACCCTGTTGTAATGTAAGATGGTATAGGCATTATGGAAAACAGAATGGAGGTCCCCCAAAAATTATTAAGAGAACTATCATAAAATCCACAATCACTCATTTAGGTTTATATATAAAGGAGATAAAACAAGAATGTCCAAGAGATATCTACAATCTGATGTCCATTGCAGCATTATACACAATACACAACATAGGAAAACTGCCTAGTGTCCATGGGAAGATGAATTAATAAAGAAAATGTGCTGTAAACATACAGTGGAATGGCATTCAGTCGTTGAAAAAGAAGGAAATCCTGCCATTTGCAGCAACACGAAAGAACTTGGAGGACATTTGTAAGAGTGACAGAAGCCAGTCACAGAAGGTGAAAAACTGAAAGAAAACTCCGAGAAGCAGAGAGTAGTAGGGTGCTTCCAAGAGCTAGCAAGAGGTTGACATGGGAAGTCTGTGTTCAATGGTTAGCATTTGTTATTTGCAAAATGGAAAAGTTCTAGACACATGCTGTACAACAAGGTGCATGTAGTCAACAGGACTGCCTGGACATTTCAAAACTTGTTAAGATGTTGGATTTCATCGTATGTGTACTTTTACAACAATAAAATACACATATGTAAAATAAATACAAAGTGGAAAAAGGGGAAAAAAGAAGAAAAATAAGGAACGGGAGTCAACAGAGGGATAGAAGAAAGCAGGAAGGGTCTCGAATGTACACAGGTATCAGGAGATAATGGGAGAGAAGCTCCTCTCCCCAGGCTTTAAAGAAGACATCTCTCCAGAGTTCACTCCAGCAAGAGGGGGATGTCCTTTCTCTTCCCCATTCAAGCAGAAGTGCCAATAGCATCCTAAGTGTGGCCCAGGCTGTGCTCAGGTGTACACTTTTCCTTGATCTCTAAACCAAACACCCCTGACTCCCCATGGCTCAGGTGCCCTTCCTGTATCTCCTTCCACTTCACTAAAGCATTTCCCTCTTCAAGTGCAGCCCGAGGCGCCAATCCTGTCCTCACACGTGTTGTCCACTGGGCGGGTCTCTGAGTTCTTAAGAGCCTCCCTGTGAGTAGCAGGCACTGAATCGCACACCAGGGTTCCCCTCAGCACCATCAGCAAACTACCACCTAGGGATTGAGGATTTCTAGAACAACTTTACTCATACACAGTCTCTTGTGTAAACAAGTGACATTTTACAGTCAAGCATTTTCAGTGTTTTCTTTGGTGGGGAAAATATTGACACATATAAGGCAATCATATTCTATTAAAGTATGTATTTCTCAAAGGACTCACTATCGAAAATAAATTTTTAACTATAACTTTCCATGTTTTAATTAACTTTACTCCCAGACTTGTTTGCTTGCAAAAGCCTTCAGAAAATACCAAGAACCTACTTCATCTGGCAGTTTGCACAGAAAAATGAGTGGAGATGCTCTTGTCACACTGCTTGGTTCCTCTGTCCTACCTTGCAAAGCACAACCTCCTATCTGCCCTCCTGGGATGGGAGCCAGTGCCCACCCTGAGCTCAATCCCTGGGGTAGATTTCTTGGTTCTGTCTTCACTGTATGCAGTGTGTCTTGCCCAGCACACAGAAACAGGGCCGGCACAAGTGATGGAAGACAGACTTTCCACAGGAGAAGGACATTTCGTTTCCTTAGCACAGAATCCGATAGTGAATATTAGCCTCAAAGGAGAAAGGTGGAGTGAATTTCCTCCATCTACTCCTGGAGGCTCCTTCTTTCTCGGACTCCTCCAGAACTGGGTGTGGCATGTGGGTACAAGCATGGGCTCCCTGCAAAAGGAAGGAGGCCTGCCTAGCACTAGGTGCTTCAGGTAAGGGGGGAGGACTCATCCCGAGGCTCTAATAGGAAACAGTTAGAATGAGGGAAGTGGCAGAGAGATGTATCATAACCATTCAGAATGCTATGAGACCTACTAAGAGATGAGATTTCTTATTAAATGAAGTTGTAATTGACCCAGTAGTAGGGATGCTGAAACCCAGTTTGGTTCATTAAGATACCAGCCATTGGGCAACTAAGTCCGTGCACCACAACTACTAAGCCTGTGCCGTAGAGCCTGCAAGTCACAACTACTGAGCCCACGTGCCACAACTATTGAAGCCCATGCACCTAGAGCCCGTGCTCTGGAACAACAGAAGCCACTGAAATGAGAAGCCCGCACACTGCAACGAAGACACAACACAGCCAAAAATATAATAATAATGATAATCCAGTAAACATTTGCCTGGGTGGTGATAGGATTTGTTTTCCAGGTTAAATGAGGCTCACTTGGTATAAAATCAAGGCACACACTGAAAGTATACAGTTTATTTACTTTTATATCCATACCCATTCATGATGCAGTGGTGATGGGAATAATTTTTAGAAAGTTGCCACCAGTAACAGTGATGTTTAGGGGAACATAAATCAAGGGAAACACAACACAAAAAGTTCACTTACACACACAGAACCATCCCACTCATTTCACATACAGACACACCCAGTCTCATGCACACAAACCTACACCACCTAACCGTAATACAGCTTCTTCCTGGGACTATAGTAATTGGTCACATTACTTGTAGATCACTTTCTATCACCAGGACACCTACTCTCATTCCCAGCACAAATTTGGAATCAGTTTGCCCTCTACACTAAAACCAGCAAGAATGTCCCACTTTCTTATCTTCAAAGTTCTTCCTCCCCAAGTCACTGATTCCACAATACATACCGTTTTCACGTTCTGGGAAGGCCACCTGCAATTACAGAAGAGAAAACACTATGAGGATAAGATCACAGTGATGCTCAGGTCTTTTGTTCATTTGCTGACAGCAGAAAACCTCATAAGAAACAGTGGTCCAGGGAACCCAGCAAGGGTTATCAGAGCAAAGCTACTCAGGCTGAAAGGCAAGAACTTTGCTGGGAGGATGGAACTTCCAAGTCCATTTAGGTTGGAAATTACAGAATTCTTTGTCTAGAGGAAAAATCACTGCAGGAGACAGAGCTCCGTACTCTACAGTCTGTAATGGGTGCTGTCAATTGTAATGTCCTGTGGAATCAGGCTCCATGAGCTGGTAATAGACTCTCACTCCACATTCTCCCAACCAAGGGAATTGTATGTATCTGGAAGGAATACCCTCAAATATTCATAACTTAATTCTATTGAAAGAGAAATAAAGCAATATTTCTATCTCAGACCAGAAACAATCCAGCTTACCTTGGGGATCCACGGAGGCTTTTCTCCTGTCCTATCATGGTGCAGGTCATCCGCCACATCCTCAGGGAGAGCTGGAGGGACACAGAGTAACTGTCAGGACACTGGTGCTGCGGCTCAGGAATTACTCAGGGGCTTTCTTCTCGATGAGGACATGGGGTGGTGTGTATGGATGTGGGAGGTTAGTAAGTGTGGGCTGAGCTGGTGTTGGGCCATCCTCTTTGGGGGATGAAGGAAGGCAAAGGACAAGAGGAAGGAAATGAAAACAGAGCTTTGGCTTTCTAGCTAAGGGGAGCCTAATCAGAAGGGAAGGGTCGATCTAAAAAATGGTAAACACTAAAATGCATGCTCTGTTTCAATGACACAGACCCATGACCCATCCTGCCTCTTTTGAGCTTCTGCTAAATTGCCACTGTCGCTTGATTTTTCCCAGATCACTCTTTCCCCAGCATCCACAATGCCAGCTACGGCATTTATCATGTCTTCTGTTGTATGATATTTTATACTTGATTAACAGCAACCTCCATTAAAGGACTGAATTCAATCCTAGACAAAATATGCTATATTTATTCACTAATCACTTGTCTTAAAGAAAATCAAATACACAAGATTTGACAAAATTGAAATCCTACCATTTAGATACAGCCACTATCAATCGTATCATATTTTTCTCCCAGTCTTTGTTTTCTATACAATGTACGTATGCCCACTGAGTCAGGGGTTGTCCATACTCTAGGGAGCTGTTCCATAAGTGGGACACTTCGTTATGAAGAGGGAGCCCGGACTGAGCACAGCCTGTCTCTAACCCAGCTGCGCAGGAGAAGTGTACAGGCTAACAGTCAGGTTCCACTTTGAGTCCTTGGGTGTGGGCTACAGGAATTGACCAATGCTAAGGCTTATGGTAATGTTATCCAATACAATAAAATAGCTCCCTGATTCTTATCTGCTTTTGGCGTTGTTTAAGCAGTGACACCAGCACTGACAGATATGACCTCTACTGTATATATGGGGTCTCACACCTCTCAGAATCTGGGAGCTGACCAGGAGAATGCAGGTCCTGAGGTGAATTTCACCTTAATGACTGTGCCAAAGTCAACTGATAAGTCCACCCATAGCTGCCCTGGATTCTGTGACCACTAAGGCCACCTGATGGGCAAGGTCTGGACCTTTGGAGATTCTAGGACTTCCAGCCAAGGATACGGATGCAGGGACTCCCTTGCTCCATGACTGAGGACCCCTTGGCTGAGTGGTAAGTGCAGGTCAGTGATCAAGTGCATCCACATTGGGACCCACCCCTGGGTCCTCAGTATGGCTTTTCCACTTAGGAGGTCAAGAGCTTAGAACATTTATCTCTGCACCATCTCCTTCTGAGGAAAAGGAATATTAACCAAATCTGGGCCACAGCTGTGTTGAGGGAAGAACATGCAAACAACTTCACAAACAAATAAGGGTCCTGTGCCTGAGGTAACCTTAGGTACTTCAAATCAACTCCGTAAGTCTCTTAGCCCCTTAGAGCGGATGAAAGCAATATTAGAGTTAAAAGTAACTTGTCCCAATTCCCTTAGTCTGGAACACGGAAACAAAATTCTACAGAAGAGGAAGTCTCATAAACACACAGCACCTGCCAGGGTTTACCCCAGCCTTGGAAGAACTGGGAAGGATAAGACCAAGGCAGGCCTGAGGAAAGGTCAGAGGGTAGGCAGGACTGGGGAGTGGGGAGCAGGGGCAGGGCTGTCTGGACGGAGCAGTGGGTTGTAAGAAGAGCACTGAACCTGGGTCCTGCTGCCCTGAGTCTCTGTCCTGGGGCTAGTCAACCCCAGGAGACCAGGTCAGCAGGGCTGTGAAAGCAAGGGTGTAAAGAAGCCCAGCAGCCCCTTCACACAGCCCTCTAGAATTTCTGCCGCCCATGGAGGGTCTCTAGGGTAGCTGGACGTGGACCCCTCTGAAATGGAAGCATGTCAGCACCTCAGCCTTGGGGAAGTGTAGAGGCTGGGATGAGCTCAAGGAGACTGACCACATGCAGTGATCCCAGAGCACGTGTTCTGTGACTCATCCATCTCTGGGCCTGTCCTTTACAAGAGGAACTAACAGTGAGCACAAAATATGAGGTGAAGCCACAAGTCCTGAAAGTGCAGAGGGAGACAGTTCACTTCTCATCTACCACCTCACCCTTTCTAGAAGAACTTGGTCTCAAGTTTCAATGGCCCATGAGAGTTTTGACCCACAGGTTCTGTCCATCATAGGTCAATATGCAAAAGAAAAAACCTCTACTGTGCACCATACCCTAGATGTGCTAACCAGAGCACAAACTTCCATATTAGGCAGTGACAAGCACAAGAAAGAGCAGCTCATGTGCAAAAGATCAGTTTAGATGAGCAAATCAAGAAAAGGTGATTATAGAGCACAGTCACGTCTAAGGACACAATTTCTCTCTATTGTATCATTAAAATGTGAAAAAAACAAGTCAGAACTCTACATATATTTCATTCGTCTTTCTGATTTCATATCCACCTTCCTCAGTCTGCAAAGCAGGAGATATAACCCTAAAGTTCCAGGAACCTTCTGCCATTAGATCCTACCTAAGTGTTGTTCCTACCTGTATCCTTTTCTTTATCACGGCCACAAATGCTATTCAAAGTCAATTCTGTAGAAACACGAACATGAATTTACAAGTCTTATGGATACATTTAACATGTGACTAATGTGACTGAGTAATGGGATATTTTATTTTCCTTTATTTTAATACACTTAGTGAATCATTGATTGAATTAAATAAATTATAACAGGCACATCTAGCTAGTGGCTACCACAGTGTAATAAACAACCTCTCTCTCTCTCTCTCCATATATATATATATATATATATATATGTGTATATATATATATAAAGTATATGGAGGATGTTACCACCGCTCCCCTGGTTATTCCCCTCTGTATGGTCTACCCATTCAAGATGGCTGTTTGCTGATGGTTTACCAAAGGAAAACCTCTGCCCCGTGAAGGTACTTAGCCCAAGGGGTAAGAGGGATGCGTCCCTCTGCTGGTTTCCCTGGTAACCGATGAGCCCATCTGCTGTCAAGTCCCCCTTTAACTGGTAGCCTGCCTATTCCGCCCAGAGAGAAGCATGCTGCTACTGCTGCTGCTGCGTTCTGCCTGCCATCGGCTATCTACAGTGGGGTGTCTCTCCAGGACCACTTTGCTTCTGACGTGAAAGATCTCCCATCTATTAAACCATGAATGTCTCTGTCCCTGACTTCGGGCTCTTTCCTTAGCCCTGAGGCTGAGCAAGTACAGGGCTTGCAGGCGTGAGAGGTGCGGCCCAACACCTTCTGCAGGGCAGTTTGCTGGCCAGATTTGATGATTCATTTGTAGGTGTTTCCAAGGCTCATGCACACTTGCCAGGCACTCATGAGACCTTGGGGACACTGAAACAGTAATGTCAACACCCAGATCCTAGAGGAATTCCCGACAGGTGTTCCACTTGAGGGGAGAGGTAATGAGCATGGCCCAGTGCACCTGTGCTAGACATAATCGGCGAGCAGGTGCAGAAGGGAGGGAGGGACATTCACTCACTTTATGAGGCCATCCTTCTCACCACTGCCTCTGAAAAATCCAGGGAAGGAAGGGACAAAATGCCCTTAGAAGGTAAATGGCCTGTACACTGAAAACTACAAACCACTGCTGAAAGAATTAAACAAGGAACAAATCATTGAAACGACATATCATATTCATAGACTGGAGACTTATTATTGTTGACATTTCTACACTACCCAAAGGTAAATATAAATTCATTGTAATACCTATCAAAATCCCAATGTCATTTTCAAAGAAATAGAAAAAAAAAGGATCCTAAAATACATATGGAACCACTAAGGACTCCAAACAGACAACACAATCCTGAGAACAAAGAACATAGATGGAGGCTTCTCACTTCCTGACTTCAAAACACATTACAAAGCCACAGGAATCAAAACTGTACGGTACTGACATAGAAACAGATACATAGGCCTAAAGATGAGAATAAATAACCCCCAAGAAAACTCATAGATACATTGCCAAATGAAATTCACCAAGCTTCTAAGACAACAAATAGGGAAAGTATAGTTTTTTCAACAGTCAATAGGATGAAAATATAACTTACAGAAAGATTACAAACATATATCAGAAAAGGAGCTAATATACAAAACATCAAAGAAAAACACTTCAACTCAAATGTAAACTAAGTTAAAAAATTAAAAAGGGCAAATAACTGGGTTCAGAAATGTGCAAAGTCTTAAATAAGACATTTCCTGAAAAAGACATACAAATGGCTAACAAATATAGGAAAAGGTTCTCAACCTCACTAATCATCAGGGCAATGCAAATCAACACCTCATACCTGTTAGGCTGTGTATTATAAAGAAAATAATTAACAGTTTAAGGCCAAGATGTGGGGAATTGGAAACTTTGTACACTGCTGGTGGGAATGTAAAATGGTGCCGCTATTATGAAAAAGAGTATGGGGGTTCCTTATAAAATTATAAACAGAAATATCATATGATTCAGCAATCACAGTTCTGGGTATATAGCCAAAGGAAATTAAATCAGTATCACAATGAGATGAACTTAGGTTCATTGCAGCATTCTCCAAAATAGCCTAGATATGCAACCAACTTCACAAAAGAAGTAAGTGTCCTGTGCCTGAGCTAACCTTAGGTACTTCAAAACAACTCCGTAAGTCTCTTAGCCCCTTAGAGAGGATGAGAGCAATATTAGAGTTAAAACTAACTTGTACCAATTCCCTTAGTCTGGAATACTGAAACAAAAGTTCTACAGCAGGGTAAGCCTCATAAACTCACAGCACCTGCCAGGGTTTACCCCAGCCTTGGAAGAACTGGGAAGGATAAGACCAAGGCAGGCCTGAGGAAAGGTCGGAGGGTAGGCAGGACTGGAGTGTGGGGAGCAGGAACAGGGCTGTCCGGATAGAGCCGTGCGTTGTAATAAGTGCAGTGACCCTGGGTCCTGCTGCCCTGAGTCTCTGTCCTGTGCCTGGTGAATTCCAGGAGACCAGGTTAGCAGGGCTATGAGAGCCAGTGTGTGAAGCGAGCCCAGCAGCCCCTTCACACAGTCCTCTAGAATTCCTGCTGGCCATGAAGCGTCTGTAGGGGCAGCTGGACGTGGAGCCCTCTCAAATGGAAGCATGTCAGCACATCAGCCTTGGGAGGTGCTGAGGCTGAAATGAGGAGGCTGAGCACATGCAGTGATCCCAAAGCATGTGTTCTGTGACTCATCCACCTCTGGGAGTGCAGTTTCCTTGAGGAATAAACAGTGAGGACAAAAGTAAGGTGAAGCTACAAGTCCTGAAAGTGTAGAGGGAGATAGTTCAAGTCTCATGCACCACCTGACACTCACTATAAGAACTTGTTCTCCAATGTCAAGTGACTATGAGAGCTTTGTTCCCACTAGGATATGGTCATCATACGTGAATGTAAAAAGGAAACCAAAATCCCTGGTGCAAAATACCCTCCAGGTACCAAGTAGAAATGAACTATTCATCTTTGGCAGTGAAAAAGCAATGAAACAGTAGTCTTGTGAGAAAGAAAATTTCTGAATGGCAAAGCAAGAAAAGATGACTATAAGCACAGTACAGTCAAAGGACATGGACACAATAACTCTATTGTATCATTAAAATTTGGAAAGAACAAATCAGAATTCTACACATATTTCCTTCTTCGTCCTGATTTCATATTCACCTTCCTTAGTTTCTAAAGAACCGGGTGGAACCCAAGTGTTCTAGGAATTGTCTCCCTTTAGATCCTACCTGAGAGTTGTTCGCTACGTGAATCGTCATCAGCATCACTGTTATGTATGCTCTCCACCATGCATTCTGTACAAACACAACCATGAGCATAAGGTTATTATACAAGTTGACCCACCGATTTCTCCTACTCGACTTGCTGGCTCACACAACATCACCCAGGTCTTCCCTCCAGGTTCTCAGACCTCCCCTGTGCTCTGTGCAGACAGAGTCCTTCAATAAGATATTGATCACAGTTGAAAATTTCAAATGAGGGAGAGATGCTGAGAAAATCACCTTTCGACCCCTCACTTCTGTAGACCCATTTATAGCTTTCACCGTCAACCTTACCAACCTGAAATTCCAGATGTTACAGACACACTTGAAACATGGCTAGTGTGACCGAGCAATTGTGTGTTTTTTGCATTTTTTAATAGAATGAGTTAATTGTTTGAACTAAATTAATTATAAATAGACACATTTGGTTAGTGGCTACCACACTGGAAAGCTCGGCTCTAAGAAATCCAAAGATGAGAAAGAGGCAATCAGCCAACCCTCCCCTGGTTGTTCTTTACTGCAGAAAATTTGATGGCCTGATCTGATCATTCGTATGTAGGTATACCTTTGGCACTTGAACCCATGCCAGACATTGGGAGAGTCCTTGTGGACACTGAAATAGTATAGTCAACACTCAGATGCAAGAGAAATTCCCAGCAAGGGGCCCACTTGTAGACAGAGGTGAAGGGCATGGCCAAGTACACCTGTATTAGACATAATCAGAGAGTAGGTGCAGAGAGGAGGGAGGGATTTCACTCTCTTCATGAGTCCAACCTTCACATCCCTGACTCTAGAAGACCTGAGGAAGGCCGTGGAAAAGGCCCCATCGGAGGTGAAAAATTTGTATACTGAAAAGTACAGGACATTGTGGAAAGAATTTAAAGAAGAGACAAGTATTGGAATGACATACCATATTCATAGACTGGATTATTAAATACTGTTGGCATTTCTATACTACATAAAGGGATGTACACATATATCGCAACAACCCGTATAATTCCATGACATTATTATAGAAGTGGACAGAATCCTAAAATACATATGGAACCGCCACAAGTAGATAAAGCAATCTTGAGAGCAAAGAGCAATGATGGAGATTAACACTTCCTGAACTCAAAACACATAACAATGCCACAGTAGTCAAAACAGTCTGCTACTGGCATCAAGACAGTGAGATAGACCAACGAAATATAATAGAGAGACCTCAAATAAACGCACATATATATGGCCAACTGATCTTTGCCAAGGTTCTAAGATTACCAAGTGAAGAAAGGATGGTCTGTTCAACAATCAACAGAATGAAAAGGCAACCTATAGGATGAGAGGAAATATGTGTAAACCTTGAATCTGACTAAGGGTCCAATATCCGGAATATATAAGAAACTACAAGAAGTCAATTATAGAAAAACAGCGGGCAAATAACTGAGTTTCAAAATGGGTAAAAAGCTTCACTAGACATTTCTCCATAAAGACATACAAGTGGTCAATCTACATATGAAAATTTGCTCAACATTGCTAAGCATCAGGGTAATGGAAGTCAAGCCACAAGGAGATATCACTCACAACTGTTAGGATGTGCTGTATAAAAAGACTATTAGGGCTTCCGTGGTGGCACAGTGGTTGAGACTCTGCCTGCCGAGGCAGGGGATACGTGTTTGTGCCCCAGTCTGGGAGGATCCCACAGGCCGCTGAGCGGCTGGGCCCATGAGCCATGGCCGCTGAGCTTGTGCATTTGGATCCTGTGATCCACAACGGTAGAGCCCACAACCATGAGAGGCCTATGTACTGCAAAAAAAAAAAAAAGAAATAAAATTCATGGATGTTCGCAAAGATGTGAAGAAGTGAAACTTCTGTACCCTGTTTTGTACACTTTAGTAATGTAAAATGGTATAGCCACTATGGAAAACACAATGTTGGTCCCCCCAAAATTATTAAGAGAACTATTATAAAATCCAGGAATCACTCATTTAGGTTTATATACAAAGGAGATGAAACAAGAATGTCCAAGAGATATCTACAATTTCATGCCTATGGCAGCAATATACACAATACAAAACATAGGAAAACTGCCTAGTGTCCATGGGAAGATGAATTAATAAAGAAAATGTGGTGTATACATACAGTGGAATGTCATTCAGTCTTTGAAAAAGAAGGAAATCCTGCCTTTTGCAGCAACACGAAAGAACTTGGAGGACATTTGTAAGAGTGACATAAGCCAGTCACAGAAGGTCAAAAACTGAAAGAAAACTCCGAGAAGCAGAGAGTAGAAGGGTGGTTTCAAGAGCTGGCAAGAGGTTGATATGGGAAGTCTGTGTTCAATGGTTAGCTTGTGTTATTTGCAAAATGGAAAAGTTCTAGACACATGTTGTACAACAAGGTGCATGTAGTCAACAGGACTGCCTGGACATTTCAAAACTTGTTAAGACGTTGGATTTCACTGTATGTGTACTTTTACAACAATAAAATATACATATGTAAAATAAATACAAAGTGGAAAATGGGGAAAAAAGAAGAAAAATAAGGAAAGGGAGTCAACAGAGGGAAAGAAGAAAGCAGGAAGGGTCTCGAATGTACACAGGTATCAGGAGATAATGGGAGAGAAGCTCCTCTCCCCAGGCTTTAAAGAAGACATCTCTCCAGAGTTCACTCCAGCAAGAGGGGGATGTCCTTTCTCTTCCCCATTCAACCAGAAGCGCCAATAGCATCCTAAGTGTGGCCCAGGCTGTGCTCAGGTGTACACTTTTCCTTGATCTCTAAACCAAACACCCCTGACTCCCTATGGCTCAGGTGCCCTTGCTGTATCTCCTTCCACTTCTCTAAAGCATTTCCCTCTTCAAGTCCAGCCCGAGGCTCTAATCCTGTCCTCACATGTGGGGTCCACTGGGCGCGTCTCTAAGTTCTTAAGAGCCTCCCTGTGAGTAGCAGGCACTGAATCACACACCAGGGTTTCACTCAGCACCATCAGGAATCTATGACCTAGGGATTGAGGATTTCTAGAACAACTTTACTCATACACAGTCTCTTGGGTAAACAAGTGACATTTTACAATCAAGCATTTTCTGTTTTGTCTTTGGTGCGGAAGATATTGACACATATAAGGCAATCATATTCTATTAAAGTATGTATTTCTCAAAGGACTCCTATCGAAAAAAAATTTTAAGTATAACTTTCCTTGTTTTAATTGACTTTACTCCCAGACTTGTTTGCTTGCAAAAGCCTTCAGAAAATACCAAGAACCTACTTCACCTAGCAGTTTGCACAGCAACATGAGTGGAGATGCTCTTGTCACACTGCTTGGTCTCTCGGTCCCAGCTTGTATAGCACAACCTCCTGTCCGCTCTGCTGGGAAGGGAGCCAGTGCCCACCCTGAGCTCAATCCCTGGGGTAGATCTCTTGGTTCTGTCTTCCCTGTATGCAGTGTTTCTTGCACAGCACACAGAAACAGGGCCAGCACAACTGATGGAAAACAAACTTTCCACAGGAGAAGGACATTTCGTTTCCTTAGCACAGAATCCGATAGTGAATATTAGCCTCAAAGGAGAAAGGTGGAGTGAATTTCCTCCTTCTACTCCTGGAGGCTCCTTCTTTCTCGGAATCCTCCAGAACTGGGTGTGGCATGTGGGTACAAGCATGGGCTCCCTGAAAAATGAAGGAGGCCTGCCTAGCACTAGTTGCTTCAGGTAAGAGGGGAGGACTCATCCCGAGGCTCTAATAGGAAATAGTTAGAATGAGGGAAGTGGCAGAGAGATGTATCATAACCATTCAGAATGCTATGAGACGTACTAAGAGATGAGATTTCTTATTAAATGAAGTTGTAATTGGCCCAGTAGTAGGCATACTGAAACCCAGTTTTGTTCACTAAGAATCCACCCATGGAGCAACTAAGCCCGTGCACAACAACTACTAAGCCTGTGCTCTAGACCCCGCAGGTCAAGGCCAAGATGTCGGAAATTGGAAACATTGTACACTGCTGGTGGGAATGTAAAATGGATCAGCTATTATGAAAAAGAGTATGGGGGTTCCTTATAAAATTATAAACAGAAATATCATATGATTCAGCAATCACAGTTCTGGGTATATATCCAAAGGAAATTAAATCAATATCACAATGAGATGAACTTAGGTTCATTGCAGCATTCTCCAAAATGGCCTAGATATGCAACCAACTTCACGAAACCAGTAAGTGTCCTGTGCCTGAGCTAACCTTAGGTACTTCAAAACAAGTCCGTAAGTCTCTTAGGCCCTTAGAGAGGATGAAAGCAATATTAGAGTTAAAAGTAACTTGTTCCAATTCCCTTAGTCTGGAATACTGAAACAAAATTCTACATCAGAGGAAGCCTTATAAAAACACAGCACCTGACAGGGTTTACCCCAGCCTTGGAAGAACTGGGAAGGATAAGACCAAGGCAGGCCTGAGGGAAAGTCAGAGGGTAGGCAGGACTGGAGTGTGGGGAGCAGGGGCAGGGCTGGCCGGATGGAGCAGTGGGTTGTAAGAAGAGCAGTGACCCTGGGTCCTGCTGCCCTGAGTCTCTGTCCTGGGCCTCTTCAATTCCAGGAGACCAGGTTAGCAGGGCTGTGAGAGCCAGTGTGTGAAGAAGCCCAGCAGCCCCTTCACACAGTCCTCTAAGAATTCCTGCCAGGCATGAAGGGTCTTTAGGGGCAGCTGGACGTGGAGCCCTCTCAAACGGAAGCATGTCAGCACAGCAGCCTTGGGAGGTGCTGAGGCTGAAATGAGGAGACGGAGCACATGCAGTGATCCCAAAGCATGTGTTCTGTGACTCATCCACCTCAGGGAGCGCATTTTCCATGAGGAATAAACAGTGAGGACAAAAGTAAGATGAAGCTACAAGTCCTGAAAGTGTAGAGGGAGAGAGTTCAACTCTCATCCACCACCTGACACAAAGTATAAGAACTTGTTCTCCAGTGTCAAGTGACTATGAGAGTTTTGTTCCCACTAGGACATGGCCATCATACGTGAATGTAAAAAGGAAACCAAAATCCCTGGTGCAAAATACCCTCCAGGTACCAAACAGAAACGAACCATTCATCTTTGGCAGTGAAAAAGCAATGAAAGAGTAGTCTTGTGAGAAAGAAAATTTCTGAATGGCAAAGCAAGAAAAGATGACTATAAGCACAGTACAGTCAAAGGACATGGACACAATAACTCAACTATATCATTAATTTGGAAAGAACAAATCAGAATTCTACACATATTTCCTTCTTCTTCCTGATTTCATATTCACCTCCCTTAGTTTCTAAAGAACCGGGTGGAACCCAAGTGTTCTAGGAATTGTCTCCCTTTAGATCCTACCTGAGAGTTGTTCCCTACGTGAATCGTCATCAGCATCACTGCTATGTATGCTCTCCACGATCCATTCTGTACAAACACAACCATGAGCATAAAGTTATTATACAAGTTGACGCACCCATTTCTCCTACTCGACTTGCTGGCTCACACAGCATCACCCTGGTCTTCCCTCCAGGTTCTCAGACCTCCCCTGTGCTCTGTGCAGACAGAGTCCTTCAATAAGATCTTGATCACAGTTGAAAATTGCAAATGAGGGAGAGATGCTGAGAAAATCACCTTTCGACCCCTCACTTCTATAGACCCATTTATAGCTTTCACCGTCAACCTTACCAACCTGAAATTCCAGATGTTACAGACACACTTGAAACATGGATAGTATGACCAAGCAATTGTGTGTTTTGTGCATTTTTTAATAGAATGAGTTAATTATTGTTTGAACTAAATTAATTATAAAGAGACACATTTGGTTCGTGACTACCAGACTGGAAAGCTCAGCTGTAAGAAATCCAAAGATGAGAAAGAGGCAACCAGCCACCCTTCCCCTAGTTGTTCTTTACTGCAGAAAATTTCATGGCCTGATCTGATCATTCATATGTAGGTATATCTTGGGCTCTTGGACCCACGCCACGCATTGGGAGAGTCCTTGTGGACACTGAAATAGTACAGTCAACACTCAGATCCAAGAGGTATTCCCAGCAAGGGGCAGACTTGTAGACAGCGGTGAAGGGCATGGCCAAGTACACCTGTATTAGACATAATCAGAGAGTAGGTGCAGAGGGGAGGGAGGGATTTCACTCTCTCCGTGACTCCATCCGTCACCCCCCTGAATCTAGAAGACCTGAGGAAGGCAGTGGAAAAGGCCCCGTAGGAGGTGAAAAATTTGTATACTGAAAACTACTGGACATTGCGAAAAGAAATTAAAGAAGAGACAAGTAAAGGGAATGACATACGATGTTCATAGACTGGATTATTAAATACTGTTGGCATTTCTATACTACATAAAGGGATGTACACATATATCGCAACAACCCACAAAATTCCATGTCATTATTATAGAAGTGGACAGAATCCTAAAATACATATGGAACCCCCACAAGTAGACAAAACAATCTTGAGAGCAAAGAGCAATGAAGGAGATTAACACTTCCTGAACTCAAAACACATAACAATGCCACAGTAGTCAACACAGTCTGCTAGTGGCATCAAGACAGTGAGATAGACCAATGAAATATAATAGAGAGACCTCAAGTAAACGCACATATATATGGCCAACTGATCTTGGCCAAGGTTCTAAGACTACCAAGTGAAGAAAGGATAGTCTGTTCAACAATCAACAGCATGAAAAGGCAACCTATAGGATGAGAGGAAATATGTGTAAACCTTGTATCTGAATAAGGGACCAATATCCAGAATATATAAGAAACTACCAGAAGTGAATTTCAGAAAAACAGCAGGCAAATAACTGAGTTTAAAAATGGGTAAAAAGCTTCACTAGACATTCCTCCATAAAGACATACAAGTGGTCAATCTACATATGAATATTTGCACAACATCGCTAAGCATCAGGGAAATGGAAATCAAGCCACAAGGAGATATCACTCACACCTGTTAGGATGTGTATTATAAAAAGACAATTAGGGCTTCCCTGGGGGCACAGTGGTTGAGAGTCCGCCTGCTGATGCAGGGGACATGTGTTCGTGCCCCAGTCTGGGAGGATCCCACATGACACTGAGCGGCTGGGCCCATGAGCCATGGCTGCTGAGCCTCTGTGTTTGGAGCCTGTGCTCTGCAACGGGAGAGCCCACAACAATGAGAGGCCCGTGTACTGCAAAAAAAAAAAAAAAAAGAGAGAGAAAAGAAAGAAAATTAATGGTTGCTGGCAACGATGTGAAGAAGTGGAACTTCTGTACCCTGTTTTGTACCCTGTAGTAATGGAAAATAGTGTAGCCATTATGGAAAACAGAATGGAGGTCCCCCAAAAATTATTAAGAGACGTATCATAAGATCCAGCAAACACTCATTTAGGTTTATATACAAAGGAGATAAAACAAGAATGTCCAAGAGATATCTACAATCTCATGTCCATTGCAGCATTATACACAATACACAACATAGGAAAACTGCCTAGTGTCCATGGGAAGATGAATTAATAAAGAAAATGTGGTGTATACATAGAATGGAATGTCATTCAGTCTTTGAAAAAGAAGGATATCCTGCCATTTGCAGCAACACGAAAGAACTTGGAGGACATTTGTAAGAGTGACATAAGCCAGTCACAGAAGGTCAAAAACTGAAAGAAAACTCCGAGAAGCAGAGAGTAGAAGGGTGGTTCCAAGAGCTGGCAGGAGGTTGACATGGGAAGTCTCTGTTCAATTGATACCATGTGTTATTTGCAAAATGGAACAGTTCTAGACACATGCTGTACAACAAGGTGCATGTAGTCAACAGGACTGACTGGACATTTCAAAACTTGTTAAGACGTTGGATTTCATTGTATGCGTACTTTTACAACAATAAAATATACATATGTAAAATAAATACAAAGTGGAAAAAGGGGAAAAAAGAAGAAAAATAAGGAAAGGGAGTCAACAGAGGGAAAGAAGAAAGCAGGAAGGGTCTAGAATGTACACAGGTATCAGGAGATAATGGGAGAGAAGCTCCTCTCCCCAGGCTTTAAAGAAGACATCTCTCCAGAGTTCACTCCAGCAGGAGGGGGATGTCCTTTCCCTTCCCCATTCAACCAGAAGGGCCAATAGCATCCTAAGTGTGGCCCAGGCTGTGCTCAGATGTACACTTTTCCTTGATCTCTAAACCAACCACCCCTGACACCCCATGGCTCAGGTGCCCTTCCTGTATCTCCTTCCACTTCTCTAAAGCATTTCCCTCTTCAAGTCCAGCCCGAGGCTCCAATCCTTTCCTCACACGTGGGGTCCACAGGGTGGGTCTCTGAGTTCTTAAGAGCCTCCCTGTGAGTAGCAGGCACTGAATCGCACACCAGGGTTCCCCTCAGCACCATCAGCAAACTACCACCTAGGGATTGAGGATTTCTAGAACAACTTTACTCATACACAGTCTCTTGGGTAAACAAGTGACATTTTACAATCAAGCATTTTCAGGGTTTTCTTTGGTGGGGAAAATATTGACACATATATGGCAATCATATTCTATTAAAGTATGTATTTCTCAAAGGACTCACTATCGAAAAAAATTTTTATATATAACTTTCCATGTTTTAATTGACTTTACTCCCAGTCTTATTTGCTTGCAAAAGCCTTCAGAAAATACCAAGAACCTACTTCACCTGGCAGTTTGCACAGCAACATGAGTGCAGATGCTCTTGTCACAATGCTTGGTTTCTCTATCCCACCTGGCAAAGCACAACCTCCTCTCCAACCTCCTGGGAAGGGAGCCAGTGCCCACCCTGAGCTCAGTCCCTGGGGTAGATCTCTTGGTTCCGTCTTCACTGTATGCAGTGTTTCTTGCCCAGCACACAGAAACAGGGCCGGCACAAGTGATGGAAGACAGACTTTCCACAGGAGAAGGACATTTCGTTTCCTTAGCACAGAATCCGATAGTGAATATTAGCCTCAAAGGAGAAAGGTGGAATGAATTTCCTCCATCTACTCCTGGAGGCCCCTTCTTTCTCGGGCTCCTCCAGAACTGGGTGTGGCATGTGGGTACAAGCATGGGCTCCCTGCAAAAAGAAGGAGGTCTGCCTAGCACAAGGTGCTTCAGGTAAGGGGCAGGACTCATCCCGAGGCTCTAATAGGAAACATTTAGAATGAGGGAAGTCCAGATAGATGTATCATAACCATTCAGAATGCTATGACACGTACTAAGAGATGAGATTTCTTATTAAATGAAGTTGTAATTGACCCAGTAGTAGGGATGCTGAAACCCAGTTTTGTTCACTAAGAATCCAGCCATGGAGCAACTAAGCCCGTGCACCACAACTACTAAGCCTGTGCTCTAGAGCCCGCAAGTCACAACTGCTGAGCCCACGTGCCACAACTACTGAAGCCCATGCACCTAGAGCCCGTGGTCTGGAACAACAGTAGCAACCGAAATGAGAAGCCCTCGTACTGCAACGAAGACCCAACACAGCCAAAAGAAAAAAAAAAAAGAATCCAGTAAACATTTGCCTGGGTGGTGATAGGATTTGTTTTCCAGGTTAAATGAGGCTCAGTTGGTATAAATCCAATGCACACCCTGAAAGTGTACGGTTTATTTACTTTTATATCCATACCCATTCATGATGCAGTGGTGATGAGAATATTTTTTAGAAAGTTGGCACCAGTAACAGTGATATTTAGGGGAACATAAATCAAGGCAAACACAACACAAAATGTTCACATAGACACACAGAATCATACCACTCATTTCACATACAGACACACCCAGTCTCATGCACACAAACCTACACCACCTAACCGTAATACAGCTTCTGCCTGGGACTATAGTAATTGGTCACATTACTTGTAAATCACTTTCTATCACCAGGGCCCCTACTCTCTTTCCCAGCACAAATTTGGAATCAGTTTGCCCTCTACACTAAAACCAGCAAGAATGTCCCACTTTCTCATCTTCAAAGTTCTTCCTCCCCAAGTGACTGATTCCGGAATACATACTGTTTACACGTTCTGTGAAGGCCACCTGCAATTACAGAAGAGAAAACACTATGAGGATAAGATCACAGTGATGCTCAAGCCTTTTGTTCATTTGCTGACAGTAGAAAACCTCATAAGAAAGAGTGGTCCAGGGAACCCAGCAAGGGTTATCAGAGCAAACCTACTCAGGCTGAAAGGCAAGAACTTTGCTGGGAGGATGGAACTTCCAAGTCCATTTACGTTGGAAATTACAGAATTCTTTGCCTAGAGGAAAAATCGCTCAGGAGAGAGAGCTCCATGCTCTACAGGCTGTAATGGATGCTGTCAATTGTAATGTCCTGTGGAATCAGGCACCATGAGTTGGTAAAAGACTCTCACTCCACATTCTCCCAACCAAGCGAACTGTATGTATCTGGAAGGAGTACCCTCAAATATTCATAACTGAATTCTATTGAAAGAGAAATAAAGCAATATTTCTATCTCAGACCAGAAAAAATCCAGCTAACCTTGATTTTCCACGGAGGCTTTTCTTCTCTCCTATCACGGTTCAGGTCATCCGCCACATAGTGAGGGAGAGCTGGAGGGACACAGAGTAACTGTCAGGACACTGGTGCTGCGACTCAGGAATTACTCAGGGGCTTTCTTCTCGATGAGGACATGGGGTGGTGTGTATGGATGTGGGAGGTTAGTTAGTGTGGGCTGAGCTGGTGTTGGGCTATCCTCTTTGGGGGATGAAGGAAGGCAAAGGACAAGAGGAAGGAATTGAAAACAGAGCTTTGGCTTTCTAGCTAAGGGGAGCCTCATCAGAAGGGAAGGGTCGATCTAAAAAATGGTAAACACTAAAATGCATGCTCTGTTTCAATGACACAGACCCATGACCCACCCTGCCTCTTTTGAGCTTCTGCTAAATTGCCACTGTCTCTTGATTTTTCCCAGATCACTCTTTCCCCAGCATCCACAATGCCAGCTACTGCATTTATCATGTCTTCTAATGTATAATATTTTATAATTGATTAACAACAACTTCTATTAAAGGACTGAATTCAATCCTAGACAAAATATGCTATATTTATTCACTAATCACTTGTCTTAAGGAAATTCAAATACACAAGATTTGACAAAACTGAAATCCTACCCTTTAGATACAGCCACTCTCAATCGTGTCATATTTTTCTCCCAATCTTTGTTTTCCATACAATGTATGTATGCCCACTGAGTCAGGGGTTGTCCATACTCTAGGGAGCTGTTCCATAAGTGGGACACTTCGTTATGAAGAGGGAGCCCAGACTGAGCACAGCCTGTCTCTAACCCAGCTGTGCAGGAGAAGTGTACAGGCTAACAGTCAGGTTCCACTTTGAGTCCTTGGGTGTGGGCTACAGGAATTGACCAATGCTAAGGCTTATGGTAACATTATCCAATACAATAAAATAGCTCCCTGATTCTTATCTGCTTTTCGCCTTGTTTATGCAATGACACCAGCACTGACAGATATGACCTGTACTGTATACATGGGGTCTCACACCTCTCAGAATCTGGGAGCTGACCAGGAGAATGCAGGTCCTGAGGTGAATTTCACATGAATGACTGTGCCAAAGTCAACTGATAAGCCCACCCATAGCTGCCCTGGATTCTGTGACCACTAAGGCCACCTGATGGGCAAGGTCTGGACCTTTAGAGATGCTAGTATTTCCAGCCAATTATACGGATGCAGGGACTCCATTGCTCCATGACTGAGGATCCCTTGGCTGAGTGGTAAGTGCAGGTCAGGGATCCAGAGCATCCATACTGGGACCCACCCCTGGGTTCTCAGTATGGCTTTTCCACTTAGGAGGTCAAGAGCTTAGAACATTTATCTCTGCAGCATCTCCTTCTGAGGAAAAGGAATATTAAACAAATCTGGGCAACAGCTGTGTTGAGGGAAGAACATGCAAACAGCTTCACAAAACAAGTTAGGGTCCTGTGCCTGAGCTAACCTTAGGTACTTCAAAACTACTCCGTAAGTGTCTTAGCCCCTTAGAGCCGATGAAAGTAATATTAGAGTTAAAAGAAACTTGTTCCAATTCCCTTATTCTGGAATACTGAAACAAAAAGCTACAGCAGAGGAAGCCTCATAAACACACAGCACCTGCCATGGTTTACCCCAGCCTTGGAAGAACTGGGAAGGATAAGACCAAGGCAGGCCTGAGGAAAGGTCAGAGGTTAGGCAGGACTGGGGAGTGGGGAGCAGGGGCAGGGCTGTCTGGACGGAGCAGTGGGTTGTAAGAAGAGCAGTGACCCTGGGTCCTGCTGCCCTGAGTCTCTGTCCTGGGCCTCTTCAATTCCAGGAGACCAGGTTAGCAGGGCTGTGAGAGCCAGTGTGTGAAGAAGCCCAGCAGCCCCTTCACACAGTCCTCTAGAATTCCTGCCGGCCATGAAGGGTCTTTAGGATCAGCTGGACGTGGACCCCTCTCAAATGGAAGCATGTCAGCACATCAGCCTTGGGAGGTGCTGAGGCTGAAATGAGGAGACTGAGCACGTGCAGTGATCCCAAATCAAGTGTTCTGTGACTCTTCCACGCCTGGGAGCGTGCTTTCCATGAGGAATAAACAGTGAGGACAAAAGTAAGATGAAGCTACAAGTCATGAAAGTGTAGAGGGAGAGAGTTCAACTCTCATCCACCACCTGACACAAAGTATAAGAACTTGTTCTCCAGTGTCAAGTGACTATGAGAGTTTTGTTCCCACTAGGACATGGCCATCATACGTGAATGTAAAAAGGAAACCAAAATCCTTGGTGCAAAATACCCTCCAGGTACCGAACAGAAACGAACCTTTCATTTTTGGCAGTGACAAAGCAATGAAAGAGTAGTCTTGTGAGAAAGAAAATTTCTGAATGGCAAAGCATGAAAAGAAGCACAGTACAGTCAAAGGACATGGACACAATAACTCTATTATGTCATTAAAGTTTGGAAAGAACAAATCAGAATTCTACACATATTTCCTTCTTCTTCCTGATTTCATATTCACCTTCCTTAGTTTCTAAAGAACCGGGTGGAACCCAAGTGTTCTAGGAATTGTCTCGCTTTAGATCCTACCTGAGAGTTGTTCCCTATGTGAATCGTCCTCAGCATCACTGCTATGTATGCTCTCCAAGATCCATTCTGTACAAACACAACCATGAGCATAAAGTTATTATACAAGTTGACGCACCCATTTCTCCTACTCGACTTGCTGGCTCACACAGCATCACCCTGGTCTTCCCTCCAGGTTCTCAGACCTCCCCTGTGCTCTGTGCAGACAGAGTCCTTCAATAAGATCTTGATCACAGTTGAAAATTGCAAATGAGGGAGAGATGCTGAGAAAATCACCTTTCGACCCCTCACTTCTATAGACCCATTTATAGCTTTCACCGTCAACCTTACCAACCTGAAATTCCAGATGGTACAGACACACTTGAAACATGGCTAGTGTGACCAAGCACTTGTGTGGTTTTTGCATTTTTTAATAGAATGAGTTAATTATTGTTTGAACTAAATTAATTATAAATAGACACATTTGGTTCGTGGCTACCACACTGGAAAGCTCAGCTCTAAGAAATCCAAAGATGAGAAAGAGGCAACCAGCCACCCCTCCCCTGGTTGTTCTTTACTGCAGAAAATTTGATGGCCTGATCTGATCATTTGTATGTAGGTATATCTTGGGCTCTTGGACCCACGCCACACATTGGGAGAGTCCTTGTGGACACTGAAGTAGTACAGTCAACACTCAGATTCAAAAGGAATTCCCAGCAAGGGGCCCACTTGTAGACAGAGGTGAAGGGCATGGCCCAGTACACCTGTATTAGACATAATCAGAGAGTAGGTGCAGAGGGGAGGGAGGGATTTCACTCTCTCCATGAGTCCATCCTTCTCACCCCTGACTCTAGAAGACATGAGGAAGGCAGTGGAAAAGGCCCCGTAGGAGGTGAAAACTTTGTATACTGAAAACTACAGGACATTGCGGAAAGAAATTAAAGAAGAGACAAATAATTGGAATGATATAAGATGTTCACAGACTGGATTATTAAATACTGTTGGCATTTTCTATACTACATAAAGTGATGTACACATATATCGCAACAACCCACAAAATTCCATGTCATTATTATAGAAGTGGACAGAATTCTAAAATACTTATGGAACCCCCCACAAGCAGATAAAACAATCTTGAGAGCAAAGAGCAATGATGGAGATTAACACTTCCTGAACTCAAAACTCATAACAATGCCACAGTAGTCTAAACAGTCTGCTAGTGGCATCAAGACAGTGAGATAGACCAATGAAATATAATAGACAGACCCCAAATAAATGCACATATATATGGCCAACTGATCTTGGCCAAGGTTCTAAGATTACCAAGTGAAGAAAGGATAGTCTGTTCAACAATCAACAGCATGAAAAGGCAACCTATAGGATGAGAGGAAATATGTGTAAACCTTGTATCTGAATAAGGGACCAATATCCAGAATATATAAGAAACTACTACAAGTCAATTTCAGAAAAAGAGCGGGCAAATAACTGAGTTTAAAAATGGGTAAAAAGCTTCATTAGACATTTCTCCATAAAGACATACAAGTGGTCAATCTACATATGAAAATTTGCTCAACATCGCTAAGCATCAGGGAAATGGAAATCAAGCCACAAGGAGATATCACTCACACCTGTTAGGATGTGTATTATAAAAAGACAATTAGGGCTTCCCTGGTGGCACAGTGGTTGAGAGTCTGCCTGCCATTGCAGGGAACAAGTGTTCGTGCACTGGTCTGGGAGGATCCCACATGCCACTGAGCGGTTGGGCCCATGAGCCATGGCCGCTGAGCCTGTGCGTTTGGAGCCTGTGCTCTGCAACGGGAGAGCCCACAACAATGAGAGGCCCGTGTACTGAAAAAAAAAAAAAAACGAAAAAAGGAAAAAGAAAGAAAATTAATGGATGCTGGCAAAGATGTGAAGAATACGAACTCCTGTACCCTGTTTTGTACCCTGTTGTAATGTAAGATGGTGTAGGCATTATGGAAAACAGAATGGAGGTCCCCCAAAAATTATTAAGAGAACTATCATAAAATCCACAATCACTCATTTAGGTTTATATATAAAGGAGATAAAACAAGAATGTCCAAGAGATATCTACAATCTCATGTCCATTGCAGCATTATACACAATACAAAACATAGGAAAACTGCCTAGTGTCCATGGGAAGATGAATTAATAAAGAAAATGTGCTGTAAACATACAGTGGAATGGCATTCAGTCGTTGAAAAAGAAGGAAATCCTGCCATTTGCAGCAACACGAAAGAACTTGGAGGACATTTGTAAGAGTGACAGAAGCCAGTCACAGAAGGTGAAAAACTGAAAGAAAACTCCGAGAAGCAGAGAGTAGTAGGGTGCTTCCAAGAGCTAGCAAGAGGTTGACATGGGAAGTCTGTGTTCAATGGTTAGCATTTGTTATTTGCAAAATGGAAAAGTTCTAGACACATGCTGTACAACAAGGTGCATGTAGTCAACAGGACTACCTGGACATTTCAAAACTTGTTAAGATGTTGGATTTCATCGTATGTGTACTTTTACAACAATAAAATACACATATGTAAAATAAATACAAAGTGGAAAAAGGGGAAAAAAGAAGAAAAATAAGGAACGGGAGTCAACAGAGGGATAGAAGAAAGCAGGAAGGGTCTCGAATGTACACAGGTATCAGGAGATAATGGGAGAGAAGCTCCTCTCCCCAGGCTTTAAAGAAGACATCTCTCCAGAGTTCACTCCAGCAAGAGGGGGATGTCCTTTCTCTTCCCCATTCAAGCAGAAGTGCCAATAGCATCCTAAGTGTGGCCCAGGCTGTGCTCAGGTGTACACTTTTCCTTGATCTCTAAACCAAACACCCCTGACTCCCCATGGCTCAGGTGCCCTTCCTGTATCTCCTTCCACTTCACTAAAGCATTTCCCTCTTCAAGTGCAGCCCGAGGCGCCAATCCTGTCCTCACACGTGTTGTCCACTGGGCGGGTCTCTGAGTTCTTAAGAGCCTCCCTGTGAGTAGCAGGCACTGAATCGCACACCAGGGTTCCCCTCAGCACCATCAGCAAACTACCACCTAGGGATTGAGGATTTCTAGAACAACTTTACTCATACACAGTCTCTTGTGTAAACAAGTGACATTTTACAGTCAAGCATTTTCAGTGTTTTCTTTGGTGGGGAAAATATTGACACATATAAGGCAATCATATTCTATTAAAGTATGTATTTCTCAAAGGACTCACTATCGAAAATAAATTTTTAACTATAACTTTCCATGTTTTAATTAACTTTACTCCCAGACTTGTTTGCTTGCAAAAGCCTTCAGAAAATACCAAGAACCTACTTCATCTGGCAGTTTGCACAGCAAAATGAGTGGAGATGCTCTTGTCACACTGCTTGGTTTCTCTGTCCTACCTTGCAAAGCACAACCTCCTATCTGCCCTCCTGGGATGGGAGCCAGTGCCCACCCTGAGCTCAATCCCTGGGGTAGATTTCTTGGTTCTGTCTTCACTGTATGCAGTGTGTCTTGCCCAGCACACAGAAACAGGGCCGGCACAAGTGATGGAAGACAGACTTTCCACAGGAGAAGGACATTTCGTTTCCTTAGCACAGAATCCGATAGTGAATATTAGCCTCAAAGGAGAAAGGTGGAGTGAATTTCCTCCATCTACTCCTGGAGGCTCCTTCTTTCTCGGACTCCTCCAGAACTGGGTGTGGCATGTGGGTACAAGCATGGGCTCCCTGCAAAAGGAAGGAGGCCTGCCTAGCACTAGGTGCTTCAGGTAAGGGGGGAGGACTCATCCCGAGGCTCTAATAGGAAACAGTTAGAATGAGGGAAGTGGCAGAGAGATGTATCATAACCATTCAGAATGCTATGAGACCTACTAAGAGATGAGATTTCTTATTAAATGAAGTTGTAATTGACCCAGTAGTAGGGATGCTGAAACCCAGCTTTGTTCATTAGGAATCCAGCCATGGAGCAACTAAGTCCGTGCACCACAACTACTAAGCCTGTGCCGTAGAGCCTGCAAGTCACAACTACTGAGCCCACGTGCCACAACAATTGAAGCCCATGCACCTAGAGCCCGTGCTCTGGAACAACAGAAGCCACTGAAATGAGAAGCCCGCACACTGCACCGAAGACACAACACAGCCAAAAGAATAATAATAATGATAATCCTGTAAACATTTGCCTGGGTGGTGATAGGATTTGTTTTCCAGGTTAAATGAGGCTCACTTGGTATAAAATCAATGCACACACTGAAAGTATACAGTTTATTTACTTTTATATCCATACCCATTCATGATGCAGTGGTGATGGGAATAATTTTTAGAAAGTTGCCACCAGTAACAGTGATGTTTAGGGGAACATAAATCAAGGCAAACACAACACAAAAAGTTCACTTACACACACAGAATCATCCCACTCATTTCACATACAGACACCCCCAGTCTCATGCACACAAACCTACACCACCTAACCGTAATACAGCTTCTTCCTGGGACTATAGTAATTGGTCACATTACTTGTAGATCACTTTCTATCACCAGGACACCTACTCTCATTCCCAGCACAAATTTGGAATCAGTCTGCCCTCTACACTAAAACCAGCAAGAATGTCCCACTTTCTTATCTTCAAAGTTCTTCCTCCCCAAGTGACTGATTCCACAATACATACCGTTTTCACGTTCTGGGAAGGCCACCTGCAATTACAGAAGAGAAAACACTATGAGGATAAGATCACAGTGATGCTCAGGTCTTTTGTTCATTTGCTGACAGTAGAAAACCTCATAAGAAACAGTGGTCCAGGGAACCCAGCAAGGGTTATCAGAGCAAAGCTACTCAGGCTGAAAGGCAGGAACTTTGCTGGGAGGATGAAACTTCCAAGTCCATTTAGGTTGGAAATTACAGAATTCTTTGCCTAGAGGAAAAATCGCTGCAGGAGAGAGAGCTCCATACTCTACAGTCTGTAATGGATGCTGTCAATTGTAATGTCCTGTGGAATCAGGCTCCATGAGTTGGTAATAGACTCTCACTCCACATTCTCCCAACCAAGGGAATTGTATGTATCTGGAAGGAATACCCTCAAATATTCATAACTTAATTCTATTCAAAGAGAAATAAAGCAATATTTCTATCTCAGACCAGAAACAATCCAGCTTACCTTGGGGATCCACGGAGGCTTTTCTCCTGTCCTATCATGGTGCAGGTCATCCGCCACATCCTCAGGGAGAGCTGGAGGGACACAGAGTAACTGTCAGGACACTGGTGCTGCGACTCAGGAATCACTCAGGGGCTTTCTTCTCGATGAGGACATGGGGTGGTGTGTATGGATGTGGGAGGTTAGTAAGTGTGGGCTGAGCTGGTGTTGGGCCATCCTCTTTGGGGGATGAAGGAAGGCAAAGGACAAGAGGAAGGAAATGAAAACAGAGCTTTGGCTTTCTAGCTAAGGGGAGCCTAATCAGAAGGGAAGGGTCGATCTAAAAAATGGTAAACACTAAAATGCATGCTCTGTTTCAATGACACAGACCCATGACCCACCCTGCCTCTTTTGAGCTTCTGCTAAATTGCCACTGTCTCTTGATTTTTCCCAGATCACTCTTTCCCCAGCATCCACAATGCCAGCTACTGCATTTATCATGTCTTCTAATGTATAATATTTTATACTTGATTAACAACAACCTCTATTAAAGGACTGAATTCAATCCTAGACAAAATATGCTATATTTATTCACTAATCACTTGTCTTAAGGAAAATCAAATACACAAGATTTGACAAAACTGAAATCCTACCATTTAGATACAGCCACTCTCAATCGTGTCATATTTTTCTCCCAATCTTTGTTTTCCATACAATGTATGTATGCCCCCTGAGTCAGGGGTTGTCCATACTCTAGGGAGCTGTTCCATAAGTGGGACACTTCGTTATGAAGAGGGAACCCGGACTGAGCACAGCCTGTCTCTAACCGAGCTGTGCAGGAGAAGTGTACAGGCTAACAGTCAGGTTCCACTTTGAGTCCTTGGGTGTGGGCTACAGGAATTGACCAATGCTAAGGCTTATGGTAACATTATCCAATACAATAAAATAGCTCCCTGATTCTTATCTTCTTTTGGCCTTGTTTAAGCAATGACACCAGCACTGACAGATATGACCTGTACTGTATACATGGGGTCTCACACCTCTCTGAATCTGGGAGCTGACCAGGAGAACGCAGGTCCTGAGGGGAATTTCATATTAATGACTGTGCCAAAGTCAACTGATAAGTCCACCCATAGCTGCCCTGGATTCTGTGACCACTAAGGCCACCTGATGGGCAAGGTCTGGAATTTTAGAGATGCTAGGACTTCCAGCCAGGATACGGATGCAGGCACTCCCTTGCTCCATGACTGCGGATCCCTTGGCTGAGTGGTAAGTGCAGGTCAGGGATCCAGAGCATCCATACTGGGACCCACCCCTGGGTTCTCAGTATGGCTTTTCCACTTAGGAGGTCAAGAGCTTAGAACATTTATCTCTGCAGCATCTCCTTCTGAGGAAAAGGAATATTAAACAAATCTGGGCAACAGCTGTGTTGAGGGAAGAATATGCAAACAACTTCACAAAACAAGTTAGGGTCCTGTGCCTGAGCTAACCTTAGGTACTTCAAAACTACACCGTAAGTGTCTTAGCCCCTTAGAGCAGATGAAAGTAATATTAGAGTTAAAAGAAACTTGTTCCAATTCCCTTATTCTGCAATACTGAAACAAAAAGCTACAGCAGAGGAAGCCTCGTAAACACACAACTCCTGCCAGGGTTTACCCAGGCCTTGGAAGAACTGGGAAGGATAAGACCAAGGCAGGCCTGAGGAAAGGTCAGAGGGTAGGCAGGACTGGGGAGTGGGGAGCAGGGGCAGGGCTGTCTGGACGGAGCAGTGGGTTGTAAGAAGAGCAGTGACCCTGGGTCCTGCTGCCCTGAGTCTCTGTCCTGGGCTTCTTCAATTCCAGGAGACCAGGTTAGCAGGGCTGTGAGAGCCAGTGTGTGAAGAAGCCCAGCAGCCCCTTCACACAGTCCTCTAGAATTCCTGCCGGCCATGAAGGGTCTTTAGGATCAGCTGGACGTGGACCCCTCTCAAATGGAAGCATGTCAGCACATCAGCCTTAGGAGGTGCTGAGGCTGAAATGAGGAGACTGAGCACATGCAGTGATCCCAAATCAAGTGTTCTGTGACTCTTCCACCTCTGGGAGCGTGCTTTCCATGAGGAATAAACAGTGAGGACAAAAGTAAGATGAAGCTACAAGTCCTGAAAGTGTAGAGGGAGAGAGTTCAACTCTCATCCACCACCTGACACAAAGTATAAGAACTTGTTCTCCAGTGTCAAGTGACTATGAGAGTTTTGTTCCCACTAGGACATGGCCATCATACGTGAATGTAAAAAGGAAACCAAAATCCTTGGTGCAAAATACCCTCCAGGTACCGAACAGAAACGAACCTTTCATTTTTGGCAGTGACAACGCAATGAAAGAGTAGTCTTTGAGAAAGAAAATTTCTGAATGGCAAAGCATGAAAAGAAGCACAGTACAGTCAAAGGACATGGACACAATAACTCTATTATATCATTAAAGTTTGGAAAGAACAAATCAGAATTCTACACATATTTCCTTCTTCCTGATTTCCTATTCACCTTCCTTAGTTTCTAAAGAACCGCGTGGAACCCAAGTGTTCTAGGAATTGTCTCGCTTTAGATCCTACCTGAGAGTTGTTCCCTATGTGAATCGTCCTCAGCATCACTGCTATGTATGCTCTCCAAGATCCATTCTGTATGAACACAACCATGAGCATAAAGTTATTATACAAGTTGACCCACCCATTTCTCCTACTCGACTTGCTGGCTCACACAGCATCACCCTGGTATTCCCTCCAGGTTCTCAGACCTCCCCTGTGCTCTGTGCAGACAGAGTCCTTCAATAAGATCTTGATCACAGTTGAAAATTGCAAATGAGGGAGAAATGCTGAGAAAATCACCTTTCAACCACTCACTTCTATAGACCCATTTATAGCTTTCACCGTCAACCTTACCAACCTGAAATTTCAGATGTTACAGACGTACTTGAAACATGGCTAGTGTGACCAAGCACTTGTGTGGTTGTTGCATTTTTTAATAGAATGAGTTAATTATTGTTTGAACTAAATTAATTATAAATAGACACATTTGGTTAGTGGCTACCACACTGGAAAGCTCAGCTCTAAGAAATCCAAAGATGAGAAAGAGGCAAACAGCCACCCCTCCCCTGGTTGTTCTTTACTGCAGAAAATTTGATGGCCTGATCTGATCATTCGTATGTAGGTATATCTTGGGCTCTTGGACCCACGCTAGGCATTGCAAGAGTCCTTGTAGACACTGAAATAGTACAGTCAACACTCAGATTCAAGAGGAATTCCCAGCAAGGGGCCCACTTGTAGACAGAGGTGAAGGGCATGGCCCAGTACACCTGTATTAGACATAATCAGAGTGTAGGTGCAGAGGGGAGGGAGGGATTTCACTCTCTCCATGAGTCCATCCTTCTCACCCCTGACTCTAGAAGACATGAGGAAGGCAGTGGAAAAGGCCCCGTAGGAGGTGAAAACTTTGTATACTGAAAACTACAGGACATTGCGGAAAGAAATTAAAGAAGAGACAAATAATTGGAATGATATAAGATGTTCACAGACTGGATTATTAAATACTGTTGGCATTTTCTATACTACATAAAGTGATGTACACATATATCGCAACAACCCACAAAATTCCATGTCATTATTATAGAAGTGGACAGAATTCTAAAATACTTATGGAACCCCCCACAAGCAGATAAAACAATCTTGAGAGCAAAGAGCAATGATGGAGATTAACACTTCCTGAACTCAAAACTCATAACAATGCCACAGTAGTCTAAACAGTCTGCTAGTGGCATCAAGACAGTGAGATAGACCAATGAAATATAATAGACAGACCCCAAATAAATGCACATATATATGGCCAACTGATCTTGGCCAAGGTTCTAAGATTACCAAGTGAAGAAAGGATAGTCTGTTCAACAATCAACAGCATGAAAAGGCAACCTATCGGATGAGAGGAAATATGTGTAAACCTTGTATCTGAATAAGGGACCAATATCCAGAATATATAAGAAACTACTACAAGTCAATTACAGAAAAAGAGCGGGCAAATAACTGAGTTTAAAAATGGGTAAAAAGCTTCATTAGACATTTATCCATAAAGACATACAAGTAGTCAATCTACATATGAAAATTTGCTCAACATCGCTAAGCATCAGGGAAATGGAAATCAAGCCACAAGGAGATATCACTCACACCTGTTAGGATGTGCATTATAAAAAGACAATTAGGGCTTCCCTGTTGGCACAGTGGTTGAGAGTCTGCCTGCCGATGTAGGGTACAACTGTTCATGCACTGGTCTGGGAGGATCCCACATGCCGCTGAGCGGTTGGGCCCATGAGCCATGGCCGCTGAGCCTGTGCGTTTGGAGCCTGTGCTCCACAACGGGAGAGCCCACAACAATGAGAGGCCCGTGTACTGCAAAAAAAAAAAAAAAAAAAAAAAAAAAGAAAAGAAAAAAGAAAAAAGAAAGAAAATTAATGGATGCTGGCAAAGATGTGAAGAATAGGAACTCCTGTACCCTGTTTTGTACCCTGTTGTAATGTAAAATGGTGTAGCCATTATGGAAAACAGAATGGAGGTCCCCCAAAAATTATTAAGAGAACTATCATAAAATCCACCATCACTCATTTAGGTTTATATACAAAGGAGATAAAACAAGAATGTCCAAGAGATATCTACAATCTCATGTCCATTGCAGCATTATACACAATACACAACATAGGAAAACTGCCTAGTGTCCATGGGAAGATGAATTAATAAAGAAAATGAGGTGTAAACATACAGTGGAATGTCATTCAGTCGTTGAAAAGGAAGGAAATCCTGCCATTTGCAGCAACACGAAAGAACTTGGAGGACATTTGTAAGAGTGAAATAAGCCAGTCACAGAAGGTCAAAAACTGAAAGAAAACTCTGAGAAGCAGAGAGTAGAAGGGTGGTTCCAACAGCTGGCAGGAGGTTGACATGGTAAGTCTCTGTTCAATGGTTAGTATGTGTTATTTCAAAATGGAAAAGTTCTAGACACATGCTGTACAACAAGGTGCATGTAGTCAACAGGACTACCTGGACATTTCAAAACTTGTTAAGACGTTGGATTTCATCATATGTGTACTTTTACAACAATAAAATACACATATGTAAAATAAACACAAAGTGGAAAAAGGGGAAAGAAGAAGAAAAATAAGGAACGGGAGTCAACAGAGGGAAAGAAGAAAGCAGGAAGGGTCTCTAATGTACACAGGTATCAGGAGATAATGGGAGAGAAGCTCCTCTCCCCAGGCTTTAAAGAAGACATCTCTCCAGAGTTCACTCCAGCAGGATGGGGATGTCCTTTCTCTTCCCCATTCAAGCAGAAGTGCCAATAGCATCCTAAGTGTGGCCCAGGCTGTGCTCAGTTGTACACTTTTCCTTGATCTCTAAACCAACAACCCCTGACTCCCCATGGCTCAGGTGCCCTTCCTGTATCTCCATCCACTTCACTAAAGCATTTCCGTCTTCAAGTCCAGCCCGAGGCGCCAAACCTGTCCTCACACGAGGGGTCCACTGGGTGGGTCTCTGAGTTCTTAAGAGCCTCCCTGTGAGTAGCAGGCACTGAATCGCACACCAGGGTTCCCCTCAGCACCATCAGCAAACTACGACCTAGGGATTGAGGATTTCTAGAACAACTTTACTCATACACAGTCTCTTGGGTAAACAAGTGACATTTTACAATCAAGCATTTTCAGTGTTTTCTTTGGTGGGGAAAATATTGACACATATAAGGCAATCATATTCTATTCAAATATGTATTTCTCAAAGGACTCACTATCGAAAAAAAATTTTAAGTATATCTTTAAAAGTTTTAATTGACTTTACTCCCAGACTTGTTTGCTTGCAAAAGCCTTCAGAAAATACCAAGAACCTACTTCATCTGGTAGTTTGCACAGCAACATGAGTGCAGATGCTCTTGTCACACTCCTTGGTTTCTCTGTCCCACCCTGCAAAGCACAACCTCCTGTCCGCCCTCCTGGGAAGGGGGCCAGTGCCCACACTGAGCTCAATCCGTGGGGTAGATATCTTGGTTCTGTCTTCACTGTATGCAGTGTGTCTTTCCCAGCACACAGAAACAGGGCCAGCACAAGTGATGGAAGACAGACTTTCCGCAGGAGAAGGACATTTCGTTTCCTTAGCACAGAATCCGATAGTGAATATTAGCCTCAAAGGAGAAAGGTGGAGTGAATTTACTCCATCTACTCCTGGAGGCTCCTTCTTTCTCGGACTCCTCCAGAACTGGGTGTGGCATGTGGGTACAAGCATGGGCTCCCTGCAAAAGGAAGGAGGCCTGCCTAGCACTAGGTGCTTCAGGTAAGGGGGGAGGACTCATCCCGAGGCTCTAATAGGAAACAGTTAGAATGAGGGAAGTGGCAGAGAGATGTATCATAACCATTCAGAATGCTATGAGACCTACTAAGAGATGAGATTTCTTATTAAATGAAGTTGTAATTGACCCAGTAGTAGGGATGCTGAAACCCAGTTTGGTTCATTAAGATACCAGCCATTGGGCAACTAAGTCCATGCACCACAACTACTAAGCCTGTGCCGTAGAGCCTGCAAGTCACAACTACTGAGCCCACGTGCCACAACTATTGAAGCCCATGCACCTAGAGCCCGTGCTCTGGAACAACAGAAGCCACCGAAATGAGAAGCCCGCACACTGCAACAAAGACACAACACAGCCAAAAAAATAATAATAATAATAATCCAGTAAACATTTGCCTGGGTGGTGATAGGATTTGTTTTCCAGGTTAAATGAGGCTCACTTGGTATAAAATCAATGCACACACTGAAAGTATACAGTTTATTTACTTTTATATCCATACCCATTCATGATGCAGTGGTGATGGGAATAATTTTTAGAAAGTTGCCACCAGTAACAGTGATGTTTAGGGGAACATAAATCAAGGGAAACACAACACAAAAAGTTCACTTACACACACAGAATCATCCCACTCATTTCACATACAGACACACCCAGTCTCATGCACACAAACCTACACCACCTAACCGTAATACAGCTTCTTCCTGGGACTATAGTAATTGGTCACATTACTTGTAGATCAGTTTCTATCACCAGGACACCTACTCTCATTCCCAGCACAAATTTGGAATCAGTCTGCCCTCTACACTAAAACCAGCAAGAATGTCCCACTTTCTTATCTTCAAAGTTCTTCCTCCCCAAGTGACTGATGCCAGAATACATACCGTTTTCACGTTCTGGGAAGGCCACCTGCAATTACAGAAGAGAAAACACTATGAGGATAAGATCACAGTGATGCTCAGGTCTTTTGTTCATTTGCTGACAGTAGAAAACCTCATAAGAAACAGTGGTCCAGGGAACCCAGCAAGGGTTATCAGAGCAAAGCTACTCAGGCTGAAAGGCAAGAACTTTGCTGGGAGGATGGAACTTCCAAGTCCATTTAGGTTGGAAATTACAGAATTCTTTGTCTACAGGAAAAATCGCTGCAGGAGAGAGAGCTCCATACTCTACAGGCTATAATGGATGCTGTCAATTGTAATGTCCTGTGGAATCAGGCTCCATGAGCTGGTAATAGACTCTCACTCCACATTCTCCCAACCAAGGGAATTGTATGTATCTGGAAGGAATACCCTCAAATATTCATAACTTAATTCTATTCAAAGAGAAATAAAGCAATATTTCTATCTCAGACCAGAAACAATCCAGCTTACCTTGGGGATCCACGGAGGCTTTTCTCCTGTCCTATCATGGTGCAGGTCATCCGCCACATACTCAGGGAGAGCTGGAGGGACACAGAGTAACTGTCAGGACACTGGTGCTGCGGCTCAGGAATTACTCAGGGGCTTTCTTCTCGATGAGGACATGGGGTGGTGTGTATGGATGTGGGAGGTTAGTAAGTGTGGGCTGAGCTGGTGTTGGGCCATCCTCTTTGGGGGATGAAGGAAGGCAAAGGACAAGAGGAAGGAAATGAAAACAGAGCTTTGGCTTTCTAGCTAAGGGGAGCCTAATCAGAAGGGAAGGGTCGATCTAAAAAATGGTAAACACTAAAATGCATGCTCTGTTTCAATGACACAGACCCATGACCCATCCTGCCTCTTTTGAGCTTCTGCTAAATTGCCACTGTCGCTTGATTTTTCCCAGATCACTCTTTCCCCAGCATCCACAATGCCAGCTACGGCATTTATCATGTCTTCTGTTGTATGATATTTTATACTTGATTAACAGCAACCTCCATTAAAGGACTGAATTCAATCCTAGACAAAATATGCTATATTTATTCACTAATCACTTGTCTTAAAGAAAATCAAATACACAAGATTTGACAAAATTGAAATCCTACCATTTAGATACAGCCACTATCAATCGTATCATATTTTTCTCCCAGTCTTTGTTTTCTATACAATGTACGTATGCCCACTGAGTCAGGGGTTGTCCATACTCTAGGGAGCTGTTCCATAAGTGGGACACTTCGTTATGAAGAGGGAGCCCGGACTGAGCACAGCCTGTCTCTAACCCAGCTGCGCAGAAGTGTACAGGCTAACAGTCAGGTTCCACTTTGAGTCCTTGGGTGTGGGCTACAGGAATTGACCAATGCTAAGGCTTATGGTAATGTTATCCAATACAATAAAATAGCTCCCTGATTCTTATCTGCTTTTGGCGTTGTTTAAGCAGTGACACCAGCACTGACAGATATGACCTCTACTGTATACATGGGGTCTCACACCTCTCAGAATCTGGGAGCTGACCAGGAGAATGCAGGTCCTGAGGTGAATTTCACCTTAATGACTGTGCCAAAGTCAACTGATAAGTCCACCCATAGCTGCCCTGGATTCTGTGACCACTAAGGCCACCTGATGGGCAAGGTCTGGACCTTTGGAGATTCTAGGACTTCCAGCCAAGGATACGGATGCAGGGACTCCCTTGCTCCATGACTGAGGACCCCTTGGCTGAGTGGTAAGTGCAGGTCAGTGATCAAGTGCATCCACATTGGGACCCACCCCTGGGTCCTCAGTATGGCTTTTCCACTTAGGAGGTCAAGAGCTTAGAACATTTATCTCTGCACCATCTCCTTCTGAGGAAAAGGAATATTAACCAAATCTGGGCCACAGCTGTGTTGAGGGAAGAACATGCAAACAACTTCACAAACAAATAAGGGTCCTGTGCCTGAGGTAACCTTAGGTACTTCAAATCAACTCCGTAAGTCTCTTAGCCCCTTAGAGCGGATGAAAGCAATATTAGAGTTAAAAGTAACTTGTCCCAATTCCCTTAGTCTGGAACACGGAAACAAAATTCTACAGAAGAGGAAGTCTCATAAACACACAGCACCTGCCAGGGTTTACCCCAGCCTTGGAAGAACTGGGAAGGATAAGACCAAGGCAGGCCTGAGGAAAGGTCAGAGGGTAGGCAGGACTGGGGAGTGGGGAGCAGGGGCAGGCCTGTCTGGACGGAGCAGTGGGTTGTAAGAAGAGCACTGAACCTGGGTCCTGCTGCCCTGAGTCTCTGTCCTGGGGCTAGTCAACCCCAGGAGACCAGGTCAGCAGGGCTGTGAAAGCAAGGGTGTAAAGAAGCCCAGCAGCCCCTTCACACAGCCCTGTAGAATTTCTGCCGCCCATGGAGGGTCTCTAGGGTAGCTGGACGTGGACCCCTCTGAAATGGAAGCATGTCAGCACCTCAGCCTTGGGGAAGTGTAGAGGCTGGGATGAGCTCAAGGAGACTGACCACATGCAGTGATCCCAGAGCACATGTTCTGTGACTCATCCATCTCTGGGACTGTCCTTTACAAGAGGAACTAACAGTGAGCACAAAATATGAGGTGAAGCCACAAGTCCTGAAAGTGCAGAGGGAGACAGTTCACTTCTCATCCACCACCTCACCCTTTCTAGAAGAACTTGGTCTCAAGTTTCAATGGCCCATGAGAGTTTTGACCCACAGGTTCTGTCCATCATAGGTCAATATGCAAAAGAAAAAAACTCTACTGTGCACCATACCCTAGATGTGCTAACCAGAGCACAAACTTCCATATTAGGCAGTGACAAGCACAAGAAAGAGCAGCTCATGTGCAAAAGATCAGTTTAGATGAGCAAATCAAGAAAAGGTGATTATAGAGCACAGTCACGTCTAAGGACACAATTTCTCTCTATTGTATCATTAAAATGTGAAAAAAACAAGTCAGAAATCTACACATATTTCATTCGTCTTTCTCATTTCATATCCACCTTCCTCAGTCTGCAAAGCAGGAGATATAACCCTAAAGTTCCAGGAACCTTCTGCCATTAGATCCTACCTAAGTGTTGTTCCTACCTGTATCCTTTTCTTTATCACGGCCACAAATGCTATTCAAAGTCAATTCTGTAGAAACACGAACATGAATTTACAAGTCTTATGGATACATTTAACATGTGACTAATGTGACTGAGTAATGGGATATTTTATTTTCTTTTATTTTAATACACTTAGTGAATCATTGATTGAATTAAATAAATTATAACAGGCACATCTAGCTAGTGGCTACCACAGTGTAATAAACAACCTCTCTCTCTCTCTCTCCATATATATATATATATGTGTATATATATATATAAAGTATATGGAGGATGTTACCACCGCTCCCCTGGTTATTCCCCTCTGTATGGTCTACCCATTCAAGATGGCTGTTTGCTGATGGTTTACCAAAGGAAAACCTCTGCCCCGTGAAGTACGTAGCCCAAGGGGTAAGAGGGATGCGTCGCTCTGCTGGTCTCCCTGGTAACTGATGAGCCCATCTGCTGTCAACTCCCCCTTTAACTGGTAGCCTGCCTATTCCGCCCAGAGAGAAGCATGCTGCTACTGCTGCTGCTGCGTTCTGCCTGCCATCGGCTATCTACAGTGGGATGTCTCTCCAGGACCACTTTGCTTCTGACGTGAAAGATCTCCCATCTATTAAACCATGAATGTCTCTGTCCCTGACTTCGGGCTCTTTCCTTAGCCCTGAGGCTGAGCAAGTACAGGGCTTGCAGGCGTGAGAGGTGCGGCCCAACACCTTCTGCAGGGCAGTTTGCTGGCCAGATTTGATGATTCATTTGTAGGTGTTTCCTAGGCTCATGCACACTTGCCAGGCACTCATGAGACCTTGGGGACACTGAAACAGTAATGTCAACACCCAGATCCTAGAGGAATTCCCGACAGGTGTTCCACTTGAGGGGAGAGGTAATGAGCATGGCCCAGTGCACCTGTGCTAGACATAATCGGCGAGCAGGTGCAGAAGGGAGGGAGGGACATTCACTCACTTTATGAGGCCATCCTTCTCACCACTGCCTCTGAAAAATCCAGGGAAGGAAGGGACAAAATGCCCTTAGAAGGTAAATGGCCTGTACACTGAAAACTACAAACCACTGCTGAAAGAATTAAACAAGGAACAAATCATTGAAACGACATATCATATTCATAGACTGGAGACTTATTATTGTTGACATTTCTACACTACCCAAAGGTAAATATAAATTCATTGTAATACCTATCAAAATCCCAATGTCATTTTCAAAGAAATAGAAAAAAAAAGGATCCTAAAATACATATGGAACCACTAAGGACTCCAAACAGACAACACAATCCTGAGAACAAAGAACATAGATGGAGGCTTCTCACTTCCTGACTTCAAAACACATTACAATGCCACAGGAATCAAAACTGTACGGTACTGACATAGAAACAGATACATAGGCCTAAAGATGAGAATAAATAACCCCCAAGAAAACTCATAGATACATTGCCAAATGAAATTCACCAAGCTTCTAAGACAACAAATAGGGAAAGTATAGTTTTTTCAACAGTCAATAGGATGAAAATATAACTTACAGAAAGATTACAAACATATATCAGAAAAGGAGCTAATATACAAAACATCAAAGAAAAACACTTCAACTCAAATGTAAACTAAGTTAAAAAATTAAAAAGGGCAAATAACTGGGTTCAGAAATGTGCAAAGTCTTAAATAAGACATTTCCTAAAAAAGACATACAAATGGCTAACAAATATAGGAAAAGGTTCTCAACCTCACTAATCATCAGGGCAATGCAAATCAACACCTCATACCTGTTAGGCTGTGTATTATAAAGAAAATAATTAACAGTTTAAGGCCAAGATGTGGGGAATTGGAAACTTTGTACACTGCTGGTGGGAATGTAAAATGGTGCCGCTATTATGAAAAAGAGTATGGGGGTTCCTTATAAAATTATAAACAGAAATATCATATGATTCAGCAATCACAGTTCTGGGTATATAGCCAAAGGAAATTAAATCAGTATCACAATGAGATGAACTTAGGTTCATTGCAGCATTCTCCAAAATAGCCTAGATATGCAACCAACTTCACAAAAGAAGTAAGTGTCCTGTGCCTGAGCTAACCTTAGGTACTTCAAAACAACTCCGTAAGTCTCTTAGCCCCTTAGAGAGGATGAGAGCAATATTAGAGTTAAAACTAACTTGTACCAATTCCCTTAGTCTGGAATACTGAAACAAAAGTTCTACAGCAGGGTAAGCCTCATAAACTCACAGCACCTGCCAGGGTTTACCCCAGCCTTGGAAGAACTGGGAAGGATAAGACCAAGGCAGGCCTGAGGAAAGGTCAGAGGGTAGGCAGGACTGGAGTGTGGGGAGCAGGAACAGGGCTGTCCGGATAGAGCCGTGCGTTGTAATAAGTGCAGTGACCCTGGGTCCTGCTGCCCTGAGTCTCTGTCCTGTGCCTGGTGAATTCCAGGAGACCAGGTTAGCAGGGCTATGAGAGCCAGTGTGTGAAGCGAGCCCAGCAGCCCCTTCACACAGTCCTCTAGAATTCCTGCTGGCCATGAAGCGTCTGTAGGGGCAGCTGGACGTGGAGCCCTCTCAAATGGAAGCATGTCAGCACATCAGCCTTGGGAGGTGCTGAGGCTGAAATGAGGAGACTGAGCACATGCAGTGATCCCAAAGCATGTGTTCTGTGACTCATCCACCTCTGGGAGTGCAGTTTCCTTGAGGAATAAACAGTGAGGACAAAAGTAAGGTGAAGCTACAAGTCCTGAAAGTGTAGAGGGAGATAGTTCAAGTCTCATCCACCACCTGACACTCACTATAAGAACTTGTTCTCCAATGTCAAGTGACTATGAGAGCTTTGTTCCCACTAGGATATGGTCATCATACGTGAATGTAAAAAGGAAACGAAAATCCCTGGTGCAAAATACCCTCCAGGTACCAAGTAGAAATGAACTATTCATCTTTGGCAGTGAAAAAGCAATGAAACAGTAGTCTTGTGAGAAAGAAAATTTCTGAATGGCAAAGCAAGAAAAGATGACTATAAGCACAGTACAGTCAAAGGACATGGACACAATAACTCTATTGTATCATTAAAATTTGGAAAGAACAAATCAGAATTCTACACATATTTCCTTCTTCGTCCTGATTTCATATTCACCTTCCTTAGTTTCTAAAGAACCGGGTGGAACCCAAGTGTTCTAGGAATTGTCTCCCTTTAGATCCTACCTGAGAGTTGTTCGCTACGTGAATCGTCATCAGCATCACTGTTATGTATGCTCTCCACCATGCATTCTGTACAAACACAACCATGAGCATAAGGTTATTATACAAGTTGACCCACCGATTTCTCCTACTCGACTTGCTGGCTCACACAACATCACCCAGGTCTTCCCTCCAGGTTCTCAGACCTCCCCTGTGCTCTGTGCAGACAGAGTCCTTCAATAAGATATTGATCACAGTTGAAAATTTCAAATGAGGGAGAGATGCTGAGAAAATCACCTTTCGACCCCTCACTTCTGTAGACCCATTTATAGCTTTCACCGTCAACCTTACCAACCTGAAATTCCAGATGTTACAGACACACTTGAAACATGGCTAGTGTGACCGAGCAATTGTGTGTTTTTTGCATTTTTTAATAGAATGAGTTAATTGTTTGAACTAAATTAATTATAAATAGACACATTTGGTTAGTGGCTGCCACACTGGAAAGCTCGGCTCTAAGAAATCCAAAGATGAGAAAGAGGCAATCAGCCAACCCTCCCCTGGTTGTTCTTTACTGCAGAAAATTTGATGGCCTGATCTGATCATTCGTATGTAGGTATACCTTTGGCACTTGAACCCATGCCAGACATTGGGAGAGTCCTTGTGGACACTGAAATAGTATAGTCAACACTCAGATGCAAGAGAAATTCCCAGCAAGGGGCCCACTTGTAGACAGAGGTGAAGGGCATGGCCAAGTACACCTGTATTAGACATAATCAGAGAGTAGGTGCAGAGAGGAGGGAGGGATTTCACTCTCTTCATGAGTCCAACCTTCACATCCCTGACTCTAGAAGACCTGAGGAAGGCCGTGGAAAAGGCCCCATCGGAGGTGAAAAATTTGTATACTGAAAAGTACAGGACATTGTGGAAAGAATTTAAAGAAGAGACAAGTATTGGAATGACATACCATATTCATAGACTGGATTATTAAATACTGTTGGCATTTCTATACTACATAAAGGGATGTACACATATATCGCAACAACCCGTATAATTCCATGACATTATTATAGAAGTGGACAGAATCCTAAAATACATATGGAACCGCCACAAGTAGATGAAGCAATCTTGAGATTAACACTTCCTGAACTCAAAACACATAACAATGCCACAGTAGTCAAAACAGTCTGCTACTGGCATCAAGACAGTGAGATAGACCAACGAAATATAATAGAGAGACCTCAAATAAACGCACATATATATGGCCAACTGATCTTTGCCAAGGTTCTAAGATTACCAAGTGAAGAAAGGATGGTCTGTTCAACAATCAACAGAATGAAAAGGCAACCTATAGGATGAGAGGAAATATGTGTAAACCTTGAATCTGACTAAGGGTCCAATATCCGGAATATATAAGAAACTACAAGAAGTCAATTATAGAAAAACAGCGGGCAAATAACTGAGTTTCAAAATGGGTAAAAAGCTTCACTAGACATTTCTCCATAAAGACATACAAGTGGTCAATCTACATATGAAAATTTGCTCAACATTGCTAAGCATCAGGGTAATGGAAGTCAAGCCACAAGGAGATATCACTCACAACTGTTAGGATGTGCTGTATAAAAAGACTATTAGGGCTTCCGTGGTGGCACAGTGGTTGAGACTCTGCCTGCCGAGGCAGGGGATACGTGTTTGTGCCCCAGTCTGGGAGGATCCCACAGGCCGCTGAGCGGCTGGGCCCATGAGCCATGGCCGCTGAGCTTGTGCATTTGGATCCTGTGATCCACAACGGTAGAGCCCACAACCATGAGAGGCCTATGTACTGCAAAAAGAAAAAAAGAAATAAAATTCATGGATGTTCGCAAAGATGTGAAGAAGTGAAACTTCTGTACCCTGTTTTGTACACTTTAGTAATGTAAAATGGTATAGCCACTATGGAAAACACAATGTTGGTCCCCCCAAAATTATTAAGAGGACTATTATAAAATCCAGGAATCACTCATTTAGGTTTATATACAAAGGAGATGAAACAAGAATGTCCAAGAGATATCTACAATTTCATGCCTATGGCAGCAATATACACAATACAAAACATAGGAAAACTGCCTAGTGTCCATGGGAAGATGAATTAATAAAGAAAATGTGGTGTATACATACAGTGGAATGTCATTCAGTCTTTGAAAAAGAAGGAAATCCTGCCTTTTGCAGCAACACGAAAGAACTTGGAGGACATTTGTAAGAGTGACATAAGCCAGTCACAGAAGGTCAAAAACTGAAAGAAAACTCCGAGAAGCAGAGAGTAGAAGGGTGGTTTCAAGAGCTGGCAAGAGGTTGATATGGGAAGTCTGTGTTCAATGGTTAGCTTGTGTTATTTGCAAAATGGAAAAGTTCTAGACACATGTTGTACAACAAGGTGCATGTAGTCAACAGGACTGCCTGGACATTTCAAAACTTGTTAAGACGTTGGATTTCACTGTATGTGTACTTTTACAACAATAAAATATACATATGTAAAATAAATACAAAGTGGAAAATGGGGAAAAAAGAAGAAAAATAAGGAAAGGGAGTCAACAGAGGGAAAGAAGAAAGCAGGAAGGGTCTCGAATGTACACAGGTATCAGGAGATAATGGGAGAGAAGCTCCTCTCCCCAGGCTTTAAAGAAGACATCTCTCCAGAGTTCACTCCAGCAAGAGGGGGATGTCCTTTCTCTTCCCCATTCAACCAGAAGCGCCAATAGCATCCTAAGTGTGGCCCAGGCTGTGCTCAGGTGTACACTTTTCCTTGATCTCTAAACCAAACACCCCTGACTCCCCATGGCTCAGGTGCCCTTCCTGTATCTCCTTCCACTTCTCTAAAGCATTTCCCTCTTCAAGTCCAGCCCGAGGCTCTAATCCTGTCCTCACATGTGGGGTCCACTGGGCGCGTCTCTAAGTTCTTAAGAGCCTCCCTGTGAGTAGCAGGCACTGAATCACACACCAGGGTTTCACTCAGCACCATCAGGAATCTATGACCTAGGGATTGAGGATTTCTAGAACAACTTTACTCATACACAGTCTCTTGGGTAAACAAGTGACATTTTACAATCAAGCATTTTCTGTTTTTTCTTTGGTGCGGAAGATATTGACACATATAAGGCAATCATATTCTATTAAAGTATGTATTTCTCAAAGGACTCCTATCGAAAAAAAAATTTTAAGTATAACTTTCCTTGTTTTAATTGACTTTACTCCCAGACTTGTTTGCTTGCAAAAGCCTTCAGAAAATACCAAGAACCTACTTCACCTAGCAGTTTGCACAGCAACATGAGTGGAGATGCTCTTGTCACACTGCTTGGTCTCTCGGTCCCAGCTTGTATAGCACAACCTCCTGTCCGCTCTGCTGGGAAGGGAGCCAGTGCCCACCCTGAGCTCAATCCCTGGGGTAGATCTCTTGGTTCTGTCTTCCCTGTATGCAGTGTTTCTTGCACAGCACACAGAAACAGGGCCAGCACAACTGATGGAAAACAAACTTTCCACAGGAGAAGGACATTTCGTTTCCTTAGCACAGAATCCGATAGTGAATATTAGCCTCAAAGGAGAAAGGTGGAGTGAATTTCCTCCTTCTACTCCTGGAGGCTCCTTCTTTCTCGGAATCCTCCAGAACTGGGTGTGGCATATGGGTACAAGCATGGGCTCCCTGAAAAATGAAGGAGGCCTGCCTAGCACTAGTTGCTTCAGGTAAGAGGGGAGGACTCATCCCGAGGCTCTAATAGGAAATAGTTAGAATGAGTGAAGTGGCAGAGAGATGTATCATAACCATTCAGAATGCTATGAGACGTACTAAGAGATGAGATTTCTTATTAAATGAAGTTGTAATTGGCCCAGTAGTAGGCATACTGAAACCCAGTTTTGTTCACTAAGAATCCACCCATGGAGCAACTAAGCCCGTGCACAACAACTACTAAGCCTGTGCTCTAGACCCCGCAGGTCAAGGCCAAGATGTCGGAAATTGGAAACATTGTACACTGCTGGTGGGAATGTAAAATGGATCAGCTATTATGAAAAAGAGTATGGGGGTTCCTTATAAAATTATAAACAGAAATATCATATGATTCAGCAATCACAGTTCTGGGTATATATCCAAAGGAAATTAAATCAATATCACAATGAGATGAACTTAGGTTCATTGCAGCATTCTCCAAAATGGCCTAGATATGCAACCAACTTCACGAAACCAGTAAGTGTCCTGTGCCTGAGCTAACCTTAGGTACTTCAAAACAAGTCCGTAAGTCTCTTAGGCCCTTAGAGAGGATGAAAGCAATATTAGAGTTAAAAGTAACTTGTTCCAATTCCCTTAGTCTGGAATACTGAAACAAAATTCTACATCAGAGGAAGCCTTATAAAAACACAGCACCTGACAGGGTTTACCCCAGCCTTGGAAGAACTGGGAAGGATAAGACCAAGGCAGGCCTGAGGGAAAGTCAGAGGGTAGGCAGGACTGGAGTGTGGGGAGCAGGGGCAGGGCTGGCCGGATGGAGCAGTGGGTTGTAAGAAGAGCAGTGACCCTGGGTCCTGCTGCCCTGAGTCTCTGTCCTGGGCCTCTTCAATTCCAGGAGACCAGGTTAGCAGGGCTGTGAGAGCCAGTGTGTGAAGAAGCCCAGCAGCCCCTTCACACAGTCCTCTAAGAATTCCTGCCAGGCATGAAGGGTCTTTAGGGGCAGCTGCACGTGGAGCCCTCTCAAACGGAAGCATGTCAGCACAGCAGCCTTGGGAGGTGCTGAGGCTGAAATGAGGAGACGGAGCACATGCAGTGATCCCAAAGCATGTGTTCTGTGACTCATCCACCTCAGGGAGTGCATTTTCCATGAGGAATAAACAGTGAGGACAAAAGTAAGATGAAGCTACAAGTCCTGAAAGTGTAGAGGGAGAGAGTTCAACTCTCATCCACCACCTGACACTAACTATAAGGACTTGTTCTCCAGTGTCAACTGACTATGAGACTTTTGTTCCCACTAGGATATGGCCATCATACGTGAATGTAAAAAGGAAACCAAAATCCCTGGTGCAAAATACCCTCCAGGTACCAAACAGAAACGAACCATTCATCTTTGGCAGTGAAAAAGCAATGAAAGAGTAGTCTTGTGAGAAAGAAAATTTCTGAATGGCAAAGCAAGAAAAGATGACTATAAGCACAGTACAGTCAAAGGACATGGACACAATAACTCAACTATATCATTAATTTGGAAAGAACAAATCAGAATTCTACACATATTTCCTTCTTCTTCCTGATTTTATATTCACCTCCCTTAGTTTCTAAAGAACCGGGTGGAACCCAAGTGTTCTAGGAATTGTCTCCCTTTAGATCCTACCTGAGAGTTGTTCCCTACGTGAATCGTCATCAGCATCACTGCTATGTATGCTCTCCACGATCCATTCTGTACAAACACAACCATGAGCATAAAGTTATTATACAAGTTGACGCACCCATTTCTCCTACTCGACTTGCTGGCTCACACAGCATCACCCTGGTCTTCCCTCCAGGTTCTCAGACCTCCCCTGTGCTCTGTGCAGACAGAGTCCTTCAATAAGATCTTGAAAATTGCAAATGAGGGAGAGATGCTGAGAAAATCACCTTTCGACCCCTCACTTCTATAGACCCATTTATAGCTTTCACCGTCAACCTTACCAACCTGAAATTCCAGATGTTACAGACACACTTGAAACATGGATAGTATGACCAAGCAATTGTGTGTTTTGTGCATTTTTTAATAGAATGAGTTAATTATTGTTTGAACTAAATTAATTATAAATAGACACATTTGGTTCGTGACTACGAGACTGGAGAGCTCAGCTGTAAGAAATCCAAAGATGAGAAAGAGGCAACCAGCCACCCTTCCCCTAGTTGTTCTTTACTGCAGAAAATTTCATGGCCTGATCTGATCATTCATATGTAGGTATATCTTGGGCTCTTGGACCCACGCCACGCATTGGGAGAGTCCTTGTGGACACTGAAATAGTACAGTCAACACTCAGATCCAAGAGGTATTCCCAGCAAGGGGCAGACTTGTAGACAGCGGTGAAGGGCATGGCCAAGTACACCTGTATTAGACATAATCAGAGAGTAGGTGCAGAGGGGAGGGAGGGATTTCACTCTCTCCGTGACTCCATCCGTCACCCCCCTGAATCTAGAAGACCTGAGGAAGGCAGTGGAAAAGGCCCCGTAGGAGGTGAAAAATTTGTATACTGAAAACTACTGGACATTGCGAAAAGAAATTAAAGAAGAGACAAGTAAAGGGAATGACATACGATGTTCATAGACTGGATTATTAAATACTGTTGGCATTTCTATACTACATAAAGTGATGTACACATATATCGCAACAACCCACAAAATTCCATGTCATTATTATAGAAGTGGACAGAATCCTAAAATACATATGGAACCCCCACAAGTAGACAAAACAATCTTGAGAGCAAAGAGCAATGAAGGAGATTAACACTTCCTGAACTCAAAACACATAACAATGCCACAGTAGTCAACACAGTCTGCTAGTGGCATCAAGACAGTGAGATAGACCAATGAAATATAATAGAGAGACCTCAAGTAAACGCACATATATATGGCCAACTGATCTTGGCCAAGGTTCTAAGACTACCAAGTGAAGAAAGGATGGTCTGTTCAACAATCAACAGCATGAAAAGGCAACCTATAGGATGAGAGGAAATATGTGTAAACCTTGTATCTGAATAAGGGACCAATATCCAGAATATATAAGAAACTACCAGAAGTGAATTTCAGAAAAACAGCAGGCAAATAACTGAGTTTAAAAATGGGTAAAAAGCTTCACTAGACATTCCTCCATAAAGACATACAAGTGGTCAATCTACATATGAATATTTGCACAACATCGCTAAGCATCAGGGAAATGGAAATCAAGCCACAAGGAGATATCACTCACACCTGTTAGGATGTGTATTATAAAAAGACAATTAGGGCTTCCCTGGTGGCACAGTGGTTGAGAGTCCGCCTGCTGATGCAGGGGACATGTGTTCGTGCCCCAGTCTGGGAGGATCCCACATGACACTGAGCGGCTGGGCCCATGAGCCATGGCTGCTGAGCCTCTGTGTTTGGAGCCTGTGCTCTGCAACGGGAGAGCCCACAACAATGAGAGGCCCGTGTACTGCAAAAAAAAAAAAAAAAGAGAGAAAAGAAAGAAAATTAATGGATGCTGGCAACGATGTGAAGAAGTGGAACTTCTGTACCCTGTTTTGTACCCTGTAGTAATGGAAAATAGTGTAGCCATTATGGAAAACAGAATGGAGGTCCCCCCAAAATTATTAAGAGACGTATCATAAGATCCAGCAATCACTCATTTAGGTTTATATACAAAGGAGATAAAACAAGAATGTCCAAGAGATATCTACAATCTCATGTCCATTGCAGCATTATACACAATACACAACATAGGAAAACTGCCTAGTGTCCATGGGAAGATGAATTAATAAAGAAAATGTGGTGTATACATAGAATGGAATGTCATTCAGTCTTTGAAAAAGAAGGAAATCCTGCCATTTGCAGCAACACGAAAGAACTTGGAGGACATTTGTAAGAGTGACAGAAGCCAGTCACAGAAGGTCAAAAACTGAAAGAAAACTCCGAGAAGCAGAGAGTAGAAGGGTGGTTCCAAGAGCTGGCAGGAGGTTGACATGGGAAGTCTCTGTTCAATTGATACCATGTGTTATTTGCAAAATGGAACAGTTCTAGACACATGCTGTACAACAAGGTGCATGTAGTCAACAGGACTGACTGGACATTTCAAAACTTGTTAAGACGTTGGATTTCATTGTATGCGTACTTTTACAACAATAAAATATACATATGTAAAATAAATACAAAGTGGAAAAAGGGGAAAAAAGAAGAAAAATAAGGAAAGGGAGTCAACAGAGGGAAAGAAGAAAGCAGGAAGGGTCTAGAATGTACACAGGTATCAGGAGATAATGGGAGAGAAGCTCCTCTCCCCAGGCTTTAAAGAAGACATCTCTCCAGAGTTCACTCCAGCAGGAGGGGGATGTCCTTTCCCTTCCCCATTCAACCAGAAGGGCCAATAGCATCCTAAGTGTGGCCCAGGCTGTGCTCAGATGTACACTTTTCCTTGATCTCTAAACCAACCACCCCTGACACCCCATGGCTCAGGTGCCCTTCCTGTATCTCCTTCCACTTCTCTAAAGCATTTCCCTCTTCAAGTCCAGCCCGAGGCTCCAATCCTTTCCTCACACGTGGGGTCCACAGGGTGGGTCTCTGAGTTCTTAAGAGCCTCCCTGTGAGTAGCAGGCACTGAATCGCACACCAGGGTTCCCCTCAGCACCATCAGCAAACTACCACCTAGGGATTGAGGATTTCTAGAACAACTTTACTCATACACAGTCTCTTGGGTAAACAAGTGACATTTTACAATCAAGCATTTTCAGGGTTTTCTTTGGTGGGGAAAATATTGACACATATATGGCAATCATATTCTATTAAAGTATGTATTTCTCAAAGGACTCACTATCGAAAAAAATTTTTATATATAACTTTCCATGTTTTAATTGACTTTACTCCCAGTCTTATTTGCTTGCAAAAGCCTTCAGAAAATACCAAGAACCTACTTCACCTGGCAGTTTGCACAGCAACATGAGTGCAGATGCTCTTGTCACAATGCTTGGTTTCTCTATCCCACCTGGCAAAGCACAACCTCCTCTCCAACCTCCTGGGAAGGGAGCCAGTGCCCACCCTGAGCTCAGTCCCTGGGGTAGATCTCTTGGTTCCGTCTTCACTGTATGCAGTGTTTCTTGCCCAGCACACAGAAACAGGGCCGGCACAAGTGATGGAAGACAGACTTTCCACAGGAGAAGGACATTTCGTTTCCTTAGCACAGAATCCGATAGTGAATATTAGCCTCAAAGGAGAAAGGTGGAATGAATTTCCTCCATCTACTCCTGGAGGCCCCTTCTTTCTCGGGCTCCTCCAGAACTGGGTGTGGCATGTGGGTACAAGCATGGGCTCCCTGCAAAAAGAAGGAGGTCTGCCTAGCACAAGGTGCTTCAGGTAAGGGGCAGGACTCATCCCGAGGCTCTAATAGGAAACATTTAGAATGAGGGAAGTCCAGATAGATGTATCATAACCATTCAGAATGCTATGACACGTACTAAGAGATGAGATTTCTTATTAAATGAAGTTGTAATTGACCCAGTAGTAGGGATGCTGAAACCCAGTTTTGTTCACTAAGAATCCAGCCATGGAGCAACTAAGCCCGTGCACCACAACTACTAAGCCTGTGCTCTAGAGCCCGCAAGTCACAACTGCTGAGCCCACGTGCCACAACTACTGAAGCCCATGCACCTAGAGCCCGTGGTCTGGAACAACAGTAGCAACCGAAATGAGAAGCCCTCGTACTGCAACGAAGACCCAACACAGCCAAAAGAAAAAAAAAAAAGAATCCAGTAAACATTTGCCTGGGTGGTGATAGGATTTGTTTTCCAGGTTAAATGAGGCTCAGTTGGTATAAATCCAATGCACACCCTGAAAGTGTACGGTTTATTTACTTTTATATCCATACCCATTCATGATGCAGTGGTGATGAGAATATTTTTTAGAAAGTTGGCACCAGTAACAGTGATATTTAGGGGAACATAAATCAAGGCAAACACAACACAAAATGTTCACATAGACACACAGAATCATACCACTCATTTCACATACAGACACACCCAGTCTCATGCACACAAACCTACACCACCTAACCGTAATACAGCTTCTGCCTGGGACTATAGTAATTGGTCACATTACTTGTAAATCACTTTCTATCACCAGGGCCCCTACTCTCTTTCCCAGCACAAATTTGGAATCAGTTTGCCCTCTACACTAAAACCAGCAAGAATGTCCCACTTTCTCATCTTCAAAGTTCTTCCTCCCCAAGTGACTGATTCCGGAATACATACTGTTTACACGTTCTGTGAAGGCCACCTGCAATTACAGAAGAGAAAACACTATGAGGATAAGATCACAGTGATGCTCAAGCCTTTTGTTCATTTGCTGACAGTAGAAAACCTCATAAGAAAGAGTGGTCCAGGGAACCCAGCAAGGGTTATCAGAGCAAACCTACTCAGGCTGAAAGGCAAGAACTTTGCTGGGAGGATGGAACTTCCAAGTCCATTTACGTTGGAAATTACAGAATTCTTTGCCTAGAGGAAAAATCGCTCAGGAGAGAGAGCTCCATGCTCTACAGGCTGTAATGGATGCTGTCAATTGTAATGTCCTGTGGAATCAGGCACCATGAGTTGGTAAAAGACTCTCACTCCACATTCTCCCAACCAAGCGAACTGTATGTATCTGGAAGGAGTACCCTCAAATATTCATAACTGAATTCTATTGAAAGAGAAATAAAGCAATATTTCTATCTCAGACCAGAAAAAATCCAGCTAACCTTGATTTTCCACGGAGGCTTTTCTTCTCTCCTATCACGGTTCAGGTCATCCGCCACATAGTGAGGGAGAGCTGGAGGGACACAGAGTAACTGTCAGGACACTGGTGCTGCGACTCAGGAATTACTCAGGGGCTTTCTTCTCGATGAGGACATGGGGTGGTGTGTATGGATGTGGGAGGTTAGTTAGTGTGGGCTGAGCTGGTGTTGGGCTATCCTCTTTGGGGGATGAAGGAAGGCAAAGGACAAGAGGAAGGAATTGAAAACAGAGCTTTGGCTTTCTAGCTAAGGGGAGCCTCATCAGAAGGGAAGGGTCGATCTAAAAAATGGTAAACACTAAAATGCATGCTCTGTTTCAATGACACAGACCCATGACCCACCCTGCCTCTTTTGAGCTTCTGCTAAATTGCCACTGTCTCTTGATTTTTCCCAGATCACTCTTTCCCCAGCATCCACAATGCCAGCTACTGCATTTATCATGTCTTCTAATGTATAATATTTTATAATTGATTAACAACAACTTCTATTAAAGGACTGAATTCAATCCTAGACAAAATATGCTATATTTATTCACTAATCACTTGTCTTAAGGAAATTCAAATACACAAGATTTGACAAAACTGAAATCCTACCCTTTAGATACAGCCACTCTCAATCGTGTCATATTTTTCTCCCAATCTTTGTTTTCCATACAATGTATGTATGCCCACTGAGTCAGGGGTTGTCCATACTCTAGGGAGCTGTTCCATAAGTGGGACACTTCGTTATGAAGAGGGAGCCCAGACTGAGCACAGCCTGTCTCTAACCCAGCTGTGCAGGAGAAGTGTACAGGCTAACAGTCAGGTTCCACTTTGAGTCCTTGGGTGTGGGCTACAGGAATTGACCAATGCTAAGGCTTATGGTAACATTATCCAATACAATAAAATAGCTCCCTGATTCTTATCTGCTTTTCGCCTTGTTTATGCAATGACACCAGCACTGACAGATATGACCTGTACTGTATACATGGGGTCTCACACCTCTCAGAATCTGGGAGCTGACCAGGAGAATGCAGGTCCTGAGGTGAATTTCACATGAATGACTGTGCCAAAGTCAACTGATAAGCCCACCCATAGCTGCCCTGGATTCTGTGACCACTAAGGCCACCTGATGGGCAAGGTCTGGACCTTTAGAGATGCTAGTATTTCCAGCCAATTATACGGATGCAGGGACTCCATTGCTCCATGACTGAGGATCCCTTGGCTGAGTGGTAAGTGCAGGTCAGGGATCCAGAGCATCCATACTGGGACCCACCCCTGGGTTCTCAGTATGGCTTTTCCACTTAGGAGGTCAAGAGCTTAGAACATTTATCTCTGCAGCATCTCCTTCTGAGGAAAAGGAATATTAAACAAATCTGGGCAACAGCTGTGTTGAGGGAAGAACATGCAAACAGCTTCACAAAACAAGTTAGGGTCCTGTGCCTGAGCTAACCTTAGGTACTTCAAAACTACTCCGTAAGTGTCTTAGCCCCTTAGAGCCGATGAAAGTAATATTAGAGTTAAAAGAAACTTGTTCCAATTCCCTTATTCTGGAATACTGAAACAAAAAGCTACAGCAGAGGAAGCCTCATAAACACACAGCACCTGCCATGGTTTACCCCAGCCTTGGAAGAACTGGGAAGGATAAGACCAAGGCAGGCCTGAGGAAAGGTCAGAGGTTAGGCAGGACTGGGGAGTGGGGAGCAGGGGCAGGGCTGTCTGGACGGAGCAGTGGGTTGTAAGAAGAGCAGTGACCCTGGGTCCTGCTGCCCTGAGTCTCTGTCCTGGGCCTCTTCAATTCCAGGAGACCAGGTTAGCAGGGCTGTGAGAGCCAGTGTGTGAAGAAGCCCAGCAGCCCCTTCACACAGTCCTCTAGAATTCCTGCCGGCCATGAAGGGTCTTTAGGATCAGCTGGACGTGGACCCCTCTCAAATGGAAGCATGTCAGCACATCAGCCTTGGGAGGTGCTGAGGCTGAAATGAGGAGACTGAGCACGTGCAGTGATCCCAAATCAAGTGTTCTGTGACTCTTCCACGCCTGGGAGCGTGCTTTCCATGAGGAATAAACAGTGAGGACAAAAGTAAGATGAAGCTACAAGTCATGAAAGTGTAGAGGGAGAGAGTTCAACTCTCATCCACCACCTGACACAAAGTATAAGAACTTGTTCTCCAGTGTCAAGTGACTATGAGAGTTTTGTTCCCACTAGGACATGGCCATCATACGTGAATGTAAAAAGGAAACCAAAATCCTTGGTGCAAAATACCCTCCAGGTACCGAACAGAAACGAACCTTTCATTTTTGGCAGTGACAAAGCAATGAAAGAGTAGTCTTGTGAGAAAGAAAATTTCTGAATGGCAAAGCATGAAAAGAAGCACAGTACAGTCAAAGGACATGGACACAATAACTCTATTATGTCATTAAAGTTTGGAAAGAACAAATCAGAATTCTACACATATTTCCTTCTTCTTCCTGATTTCATATTCACCTTCCTTAGTTTCTAAAGAACCGGGTGGAACCCAAGTGTTCTAGGAATTGTCTCGCTTTAGATCCTACCTGAGAGTTGTTCCCTATGTGAATCGTCCTCAGCATCACTGCTATGTATGCTCTCCAAGATCCATTCTGTACAAACACAACCATGAGCATAAAGTTATTATACAAGTTGACGCACCCATTTCTCCTACTCGACTTGCTGGCTCACACAGCATCACCCTGGTCTTCCCTCCAGGTTCTCAGACCTCCCCTGTGCTCTGTGCAGACAGAGTCCTTCAATAAGATCTTGATCACAGTTGAAAATTGCAAATGAGGGAGAGATGCTGAGAAAATCACCTTTCGACCCCTCACTTCTATAGACCCATTTATAGCTTTCACCGTCAACCTTACCAACCTGAAATTCCAGATGGTACAGACACACTTGAAACATGGCTAGTGTGACCAAGCACTTGTGTGGTTTTTGCATTTTTTAATAGAATGAGTTAATTATTGTTTGAACTAAATTAATTATAAATAGACACATTTGGTTCGTGGCTACCACACTGGAAAGCTCAGCTGTAAGAAATCCAAAGATGAGAAAGAGGCAACCAGCCACCCCTCCCCTGGTTGTTCTTTACTGCAGAAAATTTGATGGCCTGATCTGATCATTCGTATGTAGGTATATCTTGGGCTCTTGGACCCACGCCACACATTGGGAGAGTCCTTGTGGACACTGAAGTAGTACAGTCAACACTCAGATTCAAAAGGAATTCCCAGCAAGGGGCCCACTTGTAGACAGAGGTGAAGGGCATGGCCCAGTACACCTGTATTAGACATAATCAGAGAGTAGGTGCAGAGGGGAGGGAGGGATTTCACTCTCTCCATGAGTCCATCCTTCTCACCCCTGACTCTAGAAGACCTGAGGAAGGCAGTGGAAAAGGCCCCGTAGGAGGTGAAAAATTTGTATACTGAAAACTACAGGACATTGCGGAAAGAAATTAAAGAAGAGACAAATAATTGGAATGATATAAGATGTTCACAGACTGGATTATTAAATACTGTTGGCATTTTCTATACTACATAAAGTGATGTACACATATATCGCAACAACCCACAAAATTCCATGTCATTATTATAGAAGTGGACAGAATTCTAAAATACTTATGGAACCCCCCACAAGCAGATAAAACAATCTTGAGAGCAAAGAGCAATGATGGAGATTAACACTTCCTGAACTCAAAACTCATAACAATGCCACAGTAGTCTAAACAGTCTGCTAGTGGCATCAAGACAGTGAGATAGACCAATGAAATATAATAGAGAGACCCCAAATAAATGCACATATATATGGCCAACTGATCTTGGCCAAGGTTCTAAGATTACCAACTGAAGAAAGGATAGTCTGTTCAACAATCAACAGCATGAAAAGGCAACCTATAGGATGAGAGGAAATATGTGTAAACCTTGTATCTGAATAAGGAACCAATATCCAGAATATATAAGAAACTACTACAAGTCAATTTCAGAAAAAGAGCGGGCAAATAACTGAGTTTAAAAATGGGTAAAAAGCCTCATTAGACATTTCTCCATAAAGACATACAAGTGGTCAATCTACATATGAAAATTTGCTCAACATCGCTAAGCATCAGGGAAATGGAAATCAAGCCACAAGGAGATATCACTCACACCTGTTAGGATGTGTAGTATAAAAAGACAATTAGGGCTTCCCTGGTGGCACAGTGGTTGAGAGTCTGCCTGCCATTGCAGGGAACAAGTGTTCGTGCACTGGTCTGGGAGGATCCCACATGCCACTGAGCGGTTGGGCCCATGAGCCATGGCCGCTGAGCCTGTGCGTTTGGAGCCTGTGCTCTGCAACGGGAGAGCCCACAACAATGAGAGGCCCGTGTACTGAAAAAAAAAAAAAACGAAAAAAGGAAAAAGAAAGAAAATTAATGGATGCTGGCAAAGATGTGAAGAATACGAACTCCTGTACCCTGTTTTGTACCCTGTTGTAATGTAAGATGGTGTAGGCATTATGGAAAACAGAATGGAGGTCCCCCAAAAATTATTAAGAGAACTATCATAAAATCCACAATCACTCATTTAGGTTTATATATAAAGGAGATAAAACAAGAATGTCCAAGAGATATCTACAATCTCATGTCCATTGCAGCATTATACACAATACACAACATAGGAAAACTGCCTAGTGTCCATGGGAAGATGAATTAATAAAGAAAATGTGCTGTAAACATACAGTGGAATGGCATTCAGTCGTTGAAAAAGAAGGAAATCCTGCCATTTGCAGCAACACGAAAGAACTTGGAGGACATTTGTAAGAGTGACAGAAGCCAGTCACAGAAGGTGAAAAACTGAAAGAAAACTCCGAGAAGCAGAGAGTAGTAGGGTGCTTCCAAGAGCTAGCAAGAGGTTGACATGGGAAGTCTGTGTTCAATGGTTAGCATTTGTTATTTGCAAAATGGAAAAGTTCTAGACACATGCTGTACAACAAGGTGCATGTAGTCAACAGGACTGCCTGGACATTTCAAAACTTGTTAAGATGTTGGATTTCATCGTATGTGTACTTTTACAACAATAAAATACACATATGTAAAATAAATACAAAGTGGAAAAAGGGGAAAAAAGAAGAAAAATAAGGAACGGGAGTCAACAGAGGGATAGAAGAAAGCAGGAAGGGTCTCGAATGTACACAGGTATCAGGAGATAATGGGAGAGAAGCTCCTCTCCCCAGGCTTTAAAGAAGACATCTCTCCAGAGTTCACTCCAGCAAGAGGGGGATGTCCTTTCTCTTCCCCATTCAAGCAGAAGTGCCAATAGCATCCTAAGTGTGGCCCAGGCTGTGCTCAGGTGTACACTTTTCCTTGATCTCTAAACCAAACACCCCTGACTCCCCATGGCTCAGGTGCCCTTCCTGTATCTCCTTCCACTTCACTAAAGCATTTCCCTCTTCAAGTGCAGCCCGAGGCGCCAATCCTGTCCTCACACGTGTTGTCCACTGGGCGGGTCTCTGAGTTCTTAAGAGCCTCCCTGTGAGTAGCAGGCACTGAATCGCACACCAGGGTTCCCCTCAGCACCATCAGCAAACTACCACCTAGGGATTGAGGATTTCTAGAACAACTTTACTCATACACAGTCTCTTGTGTAAACAAGTGACATTTTACAGTCAAGCATTTTCAGTGTTTTCTTTGGTGGGGAAAATATTGACACATATAAGGCAATCATATTCTATTAAAGTATGTATTTCTCAAAGGACTCACTATCGAAAATAAATTTTTAACTATAACTTTCCATGTTTTAATTAACTTTACTCCCAGACTTGTTTGCTTGCAAAAGCCTTCAGAAAATACCAAGAACCTACTTCATCTGGCAGTTTGCACAGAAAAATGAGTGGAGATGCTCTTGTCACACTGCTTGGTTTCTCTGTCCCACCTTGCAAAGCACAACCTCCTATCTGCCCTCCTGGGATGGGAGCCAGTGCCCACCCTGAGCTCAATCCCTGGGGTAGATTTCTTGGTTCTGTCTTCATTGTATGCAGTGTGTCTTGCCCAGCACACAGAAACAGGGCCGGCACAAGTGATGGAAGACAGACTTTCCACAGGAGAAGGACATTTCGTTTCCTTAGCACAGAATCCGATAGTGAATATTAGCCTCAAAGGAGAAAGGTGGAGTGAATTTCCTCCATCTACTCCTGGAGGCTCCTTCTTTCTCGGACTCCTCCAGAACTGGGTGTGGCATGTGGGTACAAGCATGGGCTCCCTGCAAAAGGAAGGAGGCCTGCCTAGCACTAGGTGCTTCAGGTAAGGGGGGAGGACTCATCCCGAGGCTCTAATAGGAAACAGTTAGAATGAGGGAAGTGGCAGAGAGATGTATCATAACCATTCAGAATGCTATGAGACCTACTAAGAGATGAGATTTCTTATTAAATGAAGTTGTAATTGACGCAGTAGTAGGGATGCTGAAACCCAGCTTTGTTCATTAGGAATCCAGCCATGGAGCAACTAAGTCCGTGCACCACAACTACTAAGCCTGTGCCGTAGAGCCTGCAAGTCACAACTACTGAGCCCACGTGCCACAACTATTGAAGCCCATGCACCTAGAGCCCGTGCTCTGGAACAACAGAAGCCACCGAAATGAGAAGCCCGCACACTGCAACAAAGACACAACACAGCCAAAAAAATAATAATAATAATAATCCAGTAAACATTTGCCTGGGTGGTGATAGGATTTGTTTTCCAGGTTAAATGAGGCTCACTTGGTATAAAATCAATGCACACACTGAAAGTATACAGTTTATTTACTTTTATATCCATACCCATTCATGATGCAGTGGTGATGGGAATATTTTCTAGAAAGTTGGCACCAGTAACAGTGATGTTTAGGGGAACATAAATCAAGGGAAACACAACACAAAAAGTTCACTTACACACACAGAATCATCCCACTCATTTCACATACAGACACACCCAGTCTCATGCACACAAACCTACACCACCTAACCGTAATACAGCTTCTTCCTGGGACTATATTCCTGGGACTATAGTAATTGGTCACATTACTTGTAGATCACTTTCTATCACCAGGACACCTACTCTCATTCCCAGCACAAATTTGGAATCAGTCTGCCCTCTACACTAAAACCAGCAAGAATGTCCCACTTTCTTATCTTCAAAGTTCTTCCTCCCCAAGTGACTGATTCCACAATACATACCGTTTTCACGTTCTGGGAAGGCCACCTGCAATTACAGAAGAGAAAACACTATGAGGATAAGATCACAGTGATGCTCAAGCCTTTTGTTCATTTGCTGACAGTAGAAAACCTCATAAGAAACAGTGGTCCAGGGAACCCAGCAAGGGTTATCAGAGCAAACCTACTCAGGCTGAAAGGCAAGAACATTGCTGGGAGGTTGGAACTTCCAAGTCCATTTAGGTTGGAAATTACAGAATTCTTTGCCTAGAGGAAAAATCGCTGCAGGAGAGAGAGCTCCGTACTCTACAGGCTGTAATGGATGCTGTCAATTGTAATGTCCTGTGGAATCAGGCTCCATGAGTTGGTAATAGACTCTCACTCCACATTCTCCCAACCAAGGGAATTGTATGTATCTGGAAGGAATACCCTCAAATATTCATAACTTAATTCTACTGAAAGGGAAATAAAGCAATATTTCTATCTCAGACCAGAAACAATGCAGCTTACCTTGGGGATCCACGGAGGCTTTTCTCCTGTCCTATCATGGTGCAGGTCATCCGCCACATCCTCAGGGAGAGCTGGAGGGACACAGAGTAACTGTCAGGACACTGGTGCTGCGGCTCAGGGTTTACTCAGGGGCTTTCTTCTCGATGAGGACATGGGGTGGTGTGTATGGATGTGGGAGGCTAGTAAGTGTGGGCTGAGCTGGTGTTGGGCCATCCTCTTTGGGGGATGAAGGAAGGCAAAGGACAAGAGGAAGGAAATGAAAACAGAGCTTTGGCTTTCTAGCTAAGGGGAGCCTAATCAGAAGGGAAGGGTCGATCTAAAAAAAGGTAAACACTAAAATGCATGCTCTGTTTCAATGACACAGACCCATGACCCATCCTGCCTCTTTTGAGCTTCTGCTAGATTGCCACTGTCGCTTGATTTTTCCCAGATCACTCTTTCCCCGGCATCCACAATGCCAGCTACTGCATTTATCATGTCTTCTATTGCATGATATTTTATACTTGATTAACAGCAACCTCCATTAAAGGACTGAATTCAATCCTAGACAAAATATGCTATATTTATTCACTAATCACTTGTCTTATAGAAAATCAAATACACAAGATTTGACAAAACTGAAATCCTACCATTTAGATACCGCCACTATCAATCGTATCGTATTTTTCTCCCAGTCTTTGTTTTCTATACAATGTACATATGCCCACAGAGTCAGGGTTTGTCCATACTCTAGGGAGCTGTTCCATAAGTGGGACACTTCGTTATGAAGAGGGAGCCCGGACTGAGCACAGCCTGTCTCTAACCCAGCTGTGCAGGAGAAGTGTACAGGCTAACAGTCAGGTTCCACTTTGAGTCCTTGGGTGTGGGCTACAGGAATTGACCAATGCTAAGGCTTATGGTAACATTATCCAATACAATAAAATAGCTCCCTGATTCTTATCTGCTTTTGGCCTTGTTTAAGCAATGACACCAGCACTGACAGATATGACCTGTACTGTATACATGGGGTCTCACACCTCTCAGAATCTGGGAGCTGACCAGGAGAATGCAGGTCCTGAGGTGAATTTCACATTAATGACTGTGCCAAAGTCAACTGATAAGTCCACCCATAGCTGCCCTGGATTCTGTGACCACTAAGGCCACCTGATGGGCAATGTCTGGAACTTTAGAGATGCTAGTATTTCCAGCCAATTATACGGATGCAGGGACTCCATTGCTCCATGACTGAGGATCCCTTGGCTGAGTGGTAAGTGCAGGTCAGGGATCCAGAGCCTCCATACTGGGACCCACCCCTGGGTTCTCAGTATGTCTTTTCCACTTAGGAGGTCAAGAGCTTAGAACATTTATCCCTGCACCATCTCCTTCTGAGGAAAAGGAATATTAACCAAATCTGGGCAACAGCTGTGTTGAGGGAAGAACATGCAAACAACTTCACAAAACAAGTTAGGGTCCTGTGCCTCAGCTAACCTTAGGTACTTCAAAACTACTCCGTAAGTGTCTTAGCCCCTTAGAGCAGATGAAAGTAGTATTAGAGTTAAAAGTAACTTGTCCCAATTCCCTTATTCTGGAATACTGAAACAAAAAGCTACAGCAGAGGAAGCCTCATAAACACACAGCACCTGCCTGGGTTTACCCCAGCCTTGGAAGAACTGGGAAGGATAAGACCAAGGCAGGCCTGAGGAAAGGTCAGAGGTTAGGCAGGACTGGGGAGTGGGGAGCAGGGGCAGGGCTGTCTGGACGGAGCAGTGGGTTGTAAGAAGAGCAGTGACCCTGGGTCCTGCTGCCCTGAGTCTCTGTCCTGGGCCTGGTCAAGCCCAGGAGACCAGGTCAGAAGGGCTGTGAAACAAGTATGTGAAGAAGCCCAGCAGCCCCTTCACACAGCCCTCTAGAAATTCTGCTGCCCATGGAGGGTGTCTAGGGCAGCTGAACGTGGACCCCTCTCAAATGGAAGCATGTCAGCACATCAGCCTTGGGGAAGTGCAGAGGCTGAGATGAGCTCAAGGAGACTGAGCACATGCAATGATCCCAGAGCACGTGTTCTGTGACTCATCCATCTCAGGGTCTGTCCTTTATAAGAGGAACAAAGAGTGAGCACAAAACATGAGGTGAAGCTACAAGTCCTGAAAGTGCAGAGGGAGACAGTTCACTTCTCATCCACCACCTCACCCTTTGTAGAAGAACTTGGTCTCAAGTTTCAAGGGCGCATGAGAGTTTTGACCCACAGGTTCTGTCCATCATAGGTCAATATGCAAAAGAAAACAAACTCTCCTGTGCACAATATCCTAGATGTGCTAACCAGAAAACAAACTTCCATATTAGGCAGTGACAAGCACAAGACAGAGCAGCTCATGTGCAAAAGATCAGTTTTGATGAGCAAATCAAGAAAAGGTGATTATAGAGCACAGTCACGTCTAAGGACACAATTTCTCTCTATTGTATCATTAAAATGTGAAAAAACAAGTCAGAACTCTACACATATTTCATTCTTCTTTCTGATTTCATATCCACCTTTCTCAGTATCCAAAGCAGGAGATATAACCCTAAAGTTCCAGGAACCCTCTGCCATTAGATCCTACCTAAGTGTTGTTCCTACCTGTATTCTTTTCTTTATCACGGCCACAAATGCTATTCAAAGTCAATTTTGTAGAAACACGAACATGAATTTACAAGTCTTATGGATACATTTAAAATGTGACTAATGTAACTGAGTAATGGGATATTTTATTTTCTTTTATTTTAATACATTTAGTTAATCATTGATTGAATTAAATAAATTATAAGAGGCACATCTAGTCAGTGGCTACCACAGTGTAATAAACAACCTCTCTCTCTCTCTCTCCATATATATATATATGTGTATATATATATATAAAGTATATGGAGGATGTTACCACCGCTCCCCTGGTTATTCCCCTCTGTATGGTCTACCCATTCAAGATGGCTGTTTGCTGATGGTTTACCAAAGGAAAACCTCTGCCCCGTGAAGTACTTAGCCCAAGGGGTAAGAGGGATGCGTCCCTCTGCTGGTTTCCCTGGTAACCGATGAGCCCATCTGCTGTCAACTCCACCTTTAACTGGTAGCCTGCCTATTCCGCCCAGAGAGAAGCATGCTGCTACTGCTGCTGCTGCGTTCTGCCTGCCATCGGCTATCTACAGTGGGGTGTCTCTCCAGGACCACTTTGCTTCTGACGTGAAAGATCTCCCATCTATTAAACCATGAATGTCTCTGTCCCTGACTTCGGGCTCTTTCCTTAGCCCTGAGGCTGAGCAAGTACAGGGTTTGCAGGCGTGAGAGGTGCAGCCCAACACCTTCTGCAGGGCAGTTTGCTGGCCAGATTTGATGATTCATTCGTAGGTGTTTCCTAGGCTCATGCACACTTGCCAGGCACTCATGAGACCTTGGGGACACTGAAACAGTAATGTCAACACCCAGATCCTAGAGGAATTCCCGACAGGTGTTCCACTTGAGGGGAGAGGTAATGAGCATGGCCCAGTGCACCTGTGCTAGACATAATCAGCGAGCAGGTGCAGAAGGGAGGGAGGGACATTCACTCACTTCATGAGGCCATCCTTCTCACCACTGCCTCTGAAACATCCAGGGAAGGAAGGGACAAAATGCCCATAGAAGGTAAATGGCCTGTACACTGAAAACTACAAACCACTGCTAAAAGAATTAAACAAGGAACAAATCATTGAAATGACATATCATATTCATAGACTGGAGACTTATTATTGTTGACATTTCTACACTACCCAAAGGTAAGTATAAATTCATTGTAATACCTATCAAAATCCCAATATCATTTTCAAAGAAATAGGAAAAAAAAAGATCCTAAAATACATATGGAACCACTAAGGACTCCAAACAGACAACACAATCCTGAGAACAAAGAACATAGATGGAGGCTTCTCACTTCCTGACTTAAAAACACATTACAAAGCCACAGGAATCAAAACTGTATGGTACTGGCATAGAAACAGATACATAGCCCTAAAGACCAGAATAAATAATCCCGAAGAAAATTCATAGATACATGGCCAAATGAAATTCACCAAGCTTCTAAGACAACAAATAGGGAAAGTATAGTTTTTTCAACAGTCAATAGGATGAAAATATAACTTACAGAAAGATTACAAACATATATCAGAAAAGGAGCTAATGTCCAAAACATCTAAGAAAAACAGTACAACTCAAATGCAAACTAAGTTAAAAAATTAAAAAGGGCAAATAACTGGGTTCAGAAATGTGCAAAGGCTTAAATAAGATATTTCCCGAAAAAGACATACAAATGGCTAACAAATATAGGAAAAGGTTTTCAACCTCACTAATCATCAGGGCAATGCAAATCAACACCTCATACCTGTTAGGCTGTGTATTATAAAGAAAAAAATTAACAGTTTAAGGCCAAGATGTGGGGAATTGCAAAGTTTGTACACTGCTGGTGGGAATGTAAAATGGTGCCGCTATTATGAAAAAGAGTATGGGGGTTCCTTATAAAATTATAAACAGAAATATCATATGATTCAGCAATCACAGTTCTGGGTATATATCCAAAGGAAATTAAATCAGTATCACAAAGAGATGAACATAGGTTCATTGCAGCTTTCTCCACAATATCCTGGATATGCAACCAACTTCACAAAACAAGTAAGTGTCCTGTGCCTGAGCTAACCTTAGGTACTTCAAAACAACTCCGTAAGTCTCTTAGCCCCTTAGAGAGGATGAAAGCAATATTAGAGTTTAAAGTAACTTGAACCAATTCCCTTAGTCTGGAATACTAAAACAAAAGTTCTACAGCAGGGGAAGCCTGCTAAACACACAGCACCTGCCAGGGTTTACCCCAGTCTTGGAAGAACTGGGAAGGATAAGACCAAGGCAGGCCTGAGGAAAGGTCCGAGGCTAGGCAGGACTGGAGTGTGGGGAGCAGGGGCAGGGCTGTCCGGATGGAGCAGTGGGTTGTAAGAAGAGCAGTGGGTCCTGCTGCACTGAGGCTCTGTCCTGGGCCTGGTGAATTCCAGGAGACCAGGTTAGCAGGGCTGTGAGAGCTAGTGTGTGAAGCGAGCCCAGCTGCCCCTTCACACAGCCCTCTAGAATTCCTGCCGGCCATGAAGGGTCTTTAGGGGCAGCTGGACGTGGAGCCCTCTCAAATGGAAGCATGTCAGCACATCAGCCTTGGGAGGTGCTGAGGCTGAAATGAGGAGACTGAGTACATGCAGTGATCCCAAAGCATGTGTTCTGTGACTCATCCATCTCTGGGAGCGCGCTTTCCATGAGGAATAAACAGTGAGGACAAAAGTAACATGAAGCTACAAGTCCTGAAAGTGTAGAGGGAGAGAGTTCAAGTCTCATCCACCACCTGACACTCACTATAAGAACTTGTTCTCCAGTGTCAAGTGACTATGAGAGTTTTGTTCCCACTAGGATATGGCCATCATACGTGAATGTAAAAAGGAAACCAAAATCCCTGGTGCAAAATACCCTCCAGGTACCAAACAGAAATGAAGCTTTCATCTTTGGCAGTGAAAAAGCAATGAAACAGTAGTCTTGTGAGAAAGAAAATTTCTGAATGGCAAAGCAAGAAAAGATGACTATAAGCACAGTACAGTCAAAGCACATGGATACAATAACTCTATTATATCATTAAAATTTGGAAAGAACAAATCCGAATTCTACACATATTTCCTTCTGCTTCCTGATTTCATATTCACCTTCCTTAGTTTCTAAAGAAGTGGGAGGAACCCAAGTGTTCTAGGAATTGTCTCACTTTAGATCCTAACTGAGAGTGGTTCGCTATGTGAATCGTCATCAGCATCACTGCTATGTATGCTCTCCAAAATGCATTCTGTACAAACACAACCATGAGCATAAAGTTATTATACAAGTTGACCCACCCATTTCTTCTACTCGACTTGCTGGCTCACACAGCATCACCCTGGTCTTCCCTCCAGGTTCTCAGACCTCCCCTGTGCTCTGTGCAGACAGAGTCCTTCAATAAGATCTTGATCACAGTTGAAAATTTCAAATGAGGGAGAGATGCTGAGAAAATCACCTTTCGACCCCTCACTTCTGTAAACCCATTTATAGCTTTCACGGTCAACGTTACCAACCTGAAATTCCAGAAGTTACAGACATACTTGAAACATGGCTAGTGTGACCAAGCAATTGTGTGTTTTTTGCATTTTTAATAGAATGAGTTAATTATTGTTTGAACTAAATTAATTATAAATAGACACATTTGGTTAGTGACTACCACACTGGAAAGCTCAGCTGTAAGAAATCCAAAGATGAGAAAGAGGCAACCAGCCACCCTTCCCCTGGTTGTTCTTTACTGCAGAAAATTTGATGGCCTGATCTGATCATTCATATGTAGGTATATCTTGGGCTCTTGGACACACACCATGCATTGGGAGAGTCCTTGTGGACTCTGAAATTGTACAGTCAACACTCAGATCCAATAGGAATACCCAGCAAGGGGCCCACTTGTAGACAGAGGTGAAGGGCATGGCCAAGTACACCTGTATTTGACATAATCAGAGAGTAGGTGCAGAGGGGAGGGAGGGATTTCACTCTCTCCATGAGTCCATCTTTCTCAACCCTGACTCTAGAAGACCTGAGGAAGGCAGTGGAAAAGGCCCCGTAGGAGGTGAAAAATTTGTGTACTGAAAACTACAGGACATTGCGGAAAGAAATTAAAGAAGAGACAAGTAATTGGAATGACACACCATGTTCATAGACTGGATTATTAAATACTGTTGGCATTTCTATACTACATAAAGTGATGTACACATATATCGCAACAACCTACAAAATTCCATGTCATTATTATAGAAGTAGACAGAATCCTAAAATACATATGGAACCGCACCAAGTAGATAAAACAATCTTGAGAGCAAAGAGCAATGATGGAGATTAACACTTCCTGAACTCAAAACACATAACAATGCCACAGTAGTCAAAACAGTCTGCTACTGGCATCAAGACAGTGAGATAGACCAATGAAATATAATAGAGAGACCTCAAATAAATGCACGTATATATGGCCAACTGATCTTGGCCAAAGTTCTAAGATTACCAAGTGAAGAAAGGATAGTCTCTTCAACAATCAACAGAATGAAAAGGCAACCTATAGGATGGGAGGAAATATGTGTAAACCTTGTATCTGAATAAGGGACCAATATCCAGAATATATAAGAAACTACTACAAGTCAATTTCAGAAAAACAGTGGGCAAATAACTGAGTTTAAAAATGGGTAAAAAGCTTCACTAGACATTTCTCCATAAAGACATACAAGTGGTCAATCTACATATGAAAATTTGCTCAACATCGCTAAGCATCACGGAAATAGAAATCAAGCCACAAGGAGATATCACTCACAACTGTTAGGATGTGTATTATAAAAAGACAATTAGGGCTTCCCTGGTGGCACAGTGGTTGAGAGTCCGCCTGCCGAAGCAGGGGACACGTGTTCGTGCCCCGGACTGTGAGGATCCCACATGCCACTGAGCGGCTGGGCCCATGAGCCATGGCCGCTGAGCCTGTGTGTTTGGAGCCTGTGCTCCGCAACGGGAGAGCCCACAACAATCAGAGGCCCGTGTACTGCAAAAAAAAAAAAAGTAAAAGAAAGAAAATTAATGGATGCTGGCAAAGATGTGAAGAAGTGGATCTTCTGTACCCTGTTTTGTACCCTATAGTAATGTAAAATGGTGTAGCCATTATGGAAAACAGAATGGAGGTCCCCCAAAAATTATTAAGAGAACTATCATAAAATCCACCAGTCACTCATTTAGGTTTATATACAAAGGAGATAAAACAAGAATGTCCAAGAGATATCTACAATCTCATGTCCATTGCAGCATTATACACAATACACAACATAGGAAAACTGCCTAGTGTCCATGGGAAGATGAATTAATAAAGAAAATGTGGTGTAAACATACAGTGGAATGTCATTCAGTCGTTGAAAAAGAAGGAAATCCTGCCATTTGCAGCAACACGAAAGAACTTGGAGGACATTTGTAAGAGTGACAGAAGCCAGTCACAGAAGGTCAAAAACTGAAAGAAAACTCCGAGAATCAGAGAGTGGAAGGGTGGTTCCAAGAGCTGGCAGGAGGTTGACATGGGAAGTCTCTGTTCAAGATTAGAATGTGTTATTTGCAAAATGGAAAAGTTCTAGACACTTGCTGTACAACAAGGTGCATGTAGTCAACAGGACTGCCTGGACATTTCAAAACTTTAGGGGAACATAAATCAAGGGAAACACAACACAAAAAGTTCACATACACACACAGAATCATACCACTCATTTCACATACAGACACACCCAGTTTCATGCACACAAACCTACACCACCTAACCGTAATACAGCTTCTTCCTGGGACTATAGTAATTGGTCACATTACTTGTAAATCACTTTCTGTCACCAGGACACCTACTCTCATTCCCAGCATAAATTTGGAATCAGTTTGCCCTCTACACTAAAACCAGCAACAATGTCCCACTTTCTCATCTTCAAAGTTCTTCCTCCCCAAGTGACTGATTCCACAATACATACCGTTTTCACGTTCTGGGAAGGCCACCTGCAATTACAGAAGAGAAAACACTATGAGGATAAAATCACAGTGATGCTCAGGTCTTTTGTTCATTTGCTGACAGTAGAAAACCTGATAAGAAACAGTGGTCCAGGGAACCCAGCAAGGGTTATCAGAGCAAAGCTACTCAGGCTGAAAGGCAAGAACTTTGCTGGGAGGGTGGAACCTCCAAGTCCTTTTAGGTTGGAAATTACAGAATTCTTTTCCTAGAGGAAAAATCGCTGCAGGAGAGAGAGCTCCGTACTCTACAGGCTGTAATGGATGCTGTCAATTTTAATGTCCTGTGGAATCAGGCACCATGAGATGGTAATAGACTCTCACTCCACATTCTGCCAACCAAGGGAATTGTATGTATCTGGAAGGAATACCCTCAAATATTCATAACTTAATTTTATTGAAAGGGAAATAAAGCAATATTTCTATCTCAGACCAGAAAAAATCCAGCTTACCCTGATGATCCACGGACGCTTTTCTTCTGTCCTATGACGCTGCAAGTCATCCGCCACATCCTCAGGGAGAGCTGGAGGGACACAGGGTAACTGTCAGGACACTGGTGCTGTGGCTCAGGAATTACTCAGGGGCTTTCTTCTCGATGAGGACATGGGGTGGTGTGTATGGATGTGGGAGGTTAGTAAGTGTGGGCTGAGCTGGTGTTGGGCCATCCTCTTTGGGGGATGAAGGAAGGCAAAGGACAAGAGGAAGGAAATGAAAACAGAGCTTTGGCTTTCTAGCTAAGGGGAGCCTAATCAGAAGGGAAGGGTCGATCTAAAAAATGGTAAACACTAAAATGCATGCTCTGTTTCAATGACACAGACCCATGACCCAACCTGCCTGTTTTGAGCTTCTGCTAAATTGCCACTGTCGCTTGATTTTTCCCAGATCACTCTTTCCCCAGCATCCACAATGCCAGCTACGGCATTTATCATGTCTTCTGTTGTATGATATTTTATACTTGATTAATAGCAACCTCAATTAAAGGACTGAATTCAATCCGAGACAAAAAATACTACATTTTTTCACTAATCACTTGTCTTAAAGAAAATCAAATACACAAGATTTGACAAAACTGAAGTCCTACCAGTTAGATACAGCCACTATCAATCGTATCATATTTTTCTCCCAGTCTTTGTTTTGTATACAATGTACGTATGCCCATTGAGTCAGGGGCTGTCCATACTCTACGGAGCTGTTCCATAAGTGGGACGCTTCGTTATGAAAAGGGAGCCCAGACTGAGCACAGCCTGTCTCTAACCCAGCTGTGCAGGAGAAGTGTACAGCCTAACAATCAGGTTCCACTTTGAGTCCTTGGGTGTGGGCTACAGGAATTGACCAATTCTAAGGCTTATGATAATGTTATCCAATACAATAAAATAGCTCCCTGATTCTTATCTGCTTTTGGCCTTGTTTAAGCAATGACACCAGCACTGACAGATATGACCTGTACTGTATACATGGGGTCTCACACCTCTCAGAATCTGGGAGCTGACCAGGAGAATGCAGGTCCTGAGGTGAATTTCACATTAATGACTGTGCCAAAGTCAACTGATAAGCCCACCCATAGCTGCCCTGGATTCTGTGACCACTAATGCCACCTGATGGGCAAGGTCTGGACCTTTGGAGATGCTAGGACTTCCAGCCAAGGATACGGATGCAGGGACTCCATTGCTCCATGACTGAGGATCCCTTGGCTGAGTGGTAAGTGCAGGTCAGGGATCCAGAGCACCCACATTGGGACCCACCCCTGGGTTCTCAGTTTGGCTTTTCCACTTAGGAGGTCAAGAGCTGAGAACATTTATCTCTGCACCATCTCCTTCTGAGGAAAAGGAATATTAACCAAATCTGGGCAACAGCTGTGTTGAGGGAAGAACAAGGTAGTGTACAGACAGTGTGCAGTGGTGACGAGCTTTGTTGACAGGTGAATTGTGCTGTGTAAGAGGGAAATATCTCCTGAGGAAACACACACACGCTCACGCATGCAGGTTCACAATCACACCACATAGGCTCACACATGGACCCCACCCCAACCCTGATACACACAAACCCACATCATCTAAATGATGCAGCTACTTCCAGGGCCATAGAACTTGGGCATGGCTCTTTACTGGGAAATCACTCTCTAGCTCTACACCCCCAGCCCTCATCCCTGTAGGGACCCTGAATCAGGGTGTCTCTCCAAGCAAAGCCAGCAAGAGAGTCCCACCTTCTTCATCATCTAGATTGTTCCTCAGCACAGGGGTGAACTCTGAATACATACCGTTTTTGTTTGCTGTCCAATCCACCTGTGATTAGAGAAGAGAAAACAGTGTAAGGATCTCAGCATCCTGTGCTCTGTGGACACAGGTATTTCATCTCTTTTTTTGTCCTCAGAAAACCAAATGGGAAACTGTTGTTGAGCCAATGGCCCCAAAAGAAACCAGAGAAGACAGCTGTGGGAAAGGCTGGAGCTTTGCCTGGAAGATCTCTCAGGTCCACTTTCAGGAGCAAATACAAAAGTCTATTTCAAGGAGGGAAATTTTCTGCTGAGGAAAGTGTGTCTGACTCTACAGTTTCTAACTGATGTTGCCATTTTTTAAATGGCCTTTTGAATGAGTTATCTGTTGGGAAAGACCTTCAATCAGCATCCATCCAACCAAGCAAAATTGTATACATCAGCTGTCTTGAACATTGTAGATCTTCATATCTGAAATCAATTGGAAAAGAAAGAAATGAAGCAAACTTTTAATCTCTGATAAATAAGGGGAGCTTACCCTGGAGGTAGCAGGAGCCACTTTAATTGTCCTCACATGGGGCAGTTTCTCCAACAGGTCCTCAGGGGGCTCTAGGAGGACACAGAGTAAGTGTCAGGACACTGGTGATGCTGCTCAGGAATTACTCAGAGAGCCTCGTTAATGTGGACACAGGGTGGGAGTGTATGGATGCAGGTGGTTACTGAGTGTGGACTGAGGTGCTGTTGGACAAACCTCCCTGGTGGGTGGAGGAAGGCAAAGGGGAGGAACATTTCAGAAATGAGGAAGAGAACCTTTAGCTTTCTAGCTGTAGGGAACCTAATCAATTTGAAAGTGTCAGTCTGAAAAAGCTTGAACACTAACATTGCACTATGTTTCAGTATAGAGTCCCACGGCCCCTCTGCCCATTTGAAAGTCCCTCCAAATCCCCCTTCTTCTTGAAATGTTACAAGACTCTTTCAGCTTCCTTCTAATCAAATATGTTGCTCCTTCATTCATCGTCCATTCTGTTGGATTGTTGACTTATTTTATTGTGATGAAATATACATATTTATATATGTATATTTACATAATTTTCATAATTTTGAAGTATACAGTTCACTAGCATTTCTTACTTTCACAATGCTGTGTACCCATCAACACAATCTACATCTTAATCTTTTTCATCATTTCAACGTAACCTCTGTACCCATTAAATCATAATCCACCTTACTCCTGCCTCCTGACCTTGGTCATTTCTACTTCCGGTGTCTGTGAGTTTGCCTACACTAGGTACCTCATACAAGTGGAATCATATAATATTTGTCTTTCTGCGCCTGCCTTATTTCACTAACAATAATATATTTTTTATATTATTTGGATCATTCATTTTGTAGCATAAGTCAATCTTTAATTCCTTTTTATGGTTGAAAATTATTCCATTCTGTGTATATATCACATTTTATTTATCCATTCATCACCTCATGGACTTTGGATTGTTTCTATCTTTGGGCTACTAAGAATAATGCGACTATGAACATTAGTGTACACATTTCTGTATGGCACCATAATGGTGACAAATAATATTGTACATATTTCAAATATCATTGAATATAACAACACAAGGTGTGACTCTGAGGTGAACTATGGACTTTTCATTAGTAAAAATATACATACATTGTTTCACTAATTGTAACAAATGTACTTCACCTATGCTATATATTATTAATAGCTGAAACTGGAGTGACAGGATACAGGAATTTTCTGTATTGCATGCACAACTTTTATGTCAATATAATCCTGTTCTAAATAATGTCTAATAATTTAAAGAAATCTCAAAACATGGTTTCAGGGCGGGATGTGTTGTTGCTGACGTTCAAAAATCAGCTGATGTCTAAACCATAACTAGAGACCATCTTCCCTCTTAAACATGAACCAAATGTTGAATTTTAAATGCATGTTTACTTCCATGGTTAAAACAGTACCAGCTGGCTTAGTTAAGTTTCAATTTGAACACATGGAATAAAAGAAGAATACTGCTTAATATTTCATAGCTTTTTCTTCAATATGAGGCACGGAATCAACTAGAATAATTATTCTTGAGTGAACCGAATGAGACATTTTCCACAGTACCTTCAGCTGGGTCATTTATAGGGTGCATCCTAAAATGTGGCCGGATGCGGATCTTTTTCAGCCAGCCTGGGGTTGATATTCTTGACCTCTGATGAGTGTTTCTTCTTCTCGCATTCTGGGAGCAGCATCCTGGGAAATGCATTACAATAGAGACAACTATTGACATCTTGCTGGCAGAAGACCATGGGGAAATTAGCAATAATTTATTCACAGTTCAATCCTTTGGTCCCTTTCCTCACCAGCGGCCCAGCAGAGCCTCCTGAATCAAAGTTGGACTTAGGAAGATCTTGCAGTTTGGTATGCAGTGAAAACACCCAACAGACAGGTTTTGTGGGCAAATATCTTTATTTAACTGAGAATGTCTAGAAACTCAGCAAACCATTGGGACCATGACTGATGGACTGGATTCAAATCCCATTTAGAAGAAGCATGTACTTCGGAAAGATATATAGATCCCTCTTTGCCTCAGTTCCCTGTTCTGAGATGTAGGAATGCTAATATGGCCTACTTTTAGCATTATGTCATGGGGCCAAAAATGATTGAATATAGGTAAAATGTTTGAAAAATAAAGGACCGGTGCTTCAAAAAGCTCTATAAGTGTTCAATCCTGAATGATGGCAAGAAGAAGCTGGATATTTCGTAGCTGTTGAAAGGAGAGAAGGGATTTGACGGCTCCAAGTAAAGGGGGATTCAAGCTTACTCTTCAGCTTTTTCATGGGAACAATGCTTTACAGCTCATGGAGAATATCCATTATCATGTCTGACACCCAGCCCTCTTGGGGGTGAAGGGGAGGGCAAAGTGGGGGCTGTAACCCATATGTTATGGTGGAGGGTGTGGAAATTTAGAGAGATAAGTGACTGTCCAAGAGTCACCACCATGATGAATGATGGATCACGGACAGGACAGACAGAGCCAGTGCCTACCCTGAGCTCAATCCCTGGGGTAGATCTCTTGGTTCTGTCTTTACTGTATGCAGTGTGTCTTGCCCAGCACACAGAAACAGGGCCGGCACAAGTGATGGAAGACAGACTTTCCACAGGAGAAGGACATTTCGTTTCCTTAGCACAGAATCCGATAGTGAATATTAGCCTCAAAGGAGAAAGGTGGAGTGACTTTCCTCCATCTACTCCTGGAGGCTCCTTCTTTCTCGGACTCCTCCAGAACTGGGTGTGGCATGTGGGTACAAGCATGGGCTCCCTGCAAAAGGAAGGAGGCCTGCCTAGCACTAGGTGCTTCAGGTAAGGGGGGAGGACTCATCCCGAGGCTCTAATAGGAAACAGTTAGAATGAGGGAAGTGGCAGAGAGATGTATCATAACCATTCAGAATGCTATGAGACCTACTAAGAGATGAGATTTCTTATTAAATGAAGTTGTAATTGACCCAGTAGTAGGGATGCTGAAACCCAGCTTTGTTCATTAGGAATCCAGCCATGGAGCAACTAAGTCCGTGCACCACAACTACTAAGCCTGTGCTCTAGAGCCCGCAAGTCACAACTACTGAGCCCACGTGCCACAACTACTGAAGCCCATGCACCTAGAGCCCATGCTCTGGAACAACAGAAGCCACCGAAATGAGAAGCCCGCGCACTGCAACGAAGAGCCAACACAGCCAAAAAATAACAATCATCATCATCATCCAGTAAACATTTGCCTGGGTGGTGATAGGATTTGTTTTCCAGGTTAAATGAGGCTCACCTGGTATAAAATCAATGCACACACTGAAAGTGTACAGTTTATTTACTTTTATATCCATACCCATTCATGATGCAGTGGTGATGGGAATATTTTCTAGAAAGTTGGCACCAGTAACAGTGATGTTTAGGGGAACATAAATCAAGGGAAACACAACACAAAAAGTTCACATACACACACAGAATCATCCCACTCATTTCACATACAGACACACCCAGTCTCATGCACACAAACCTACACCACCTAACCGTAATACAGCTTCTTCCTGGGACTATAGTAATTGGTCACATTACTTGTAAATCACTTTCTATCACCAGGACCCCTACTCTCATTCCCAGCACAAATTTGGAATCAGTTTGCCCTCTACACTAAACCCAGCAAGAATGTCCCACTTTCTCATCTTCAAAGTTCTTCCTCCCCAAGTGACTGATTCCACAATACATACCGTTTTCACGTTCTGGGAAGGCCACCTGCAATTACAGAAGAGAAAACACTATGAGGATAAGATCACAGTGATGCTCAGGTCTTTTGTTCATTTGCTGACAGTAGAAAACCTGGTAAGAAACAGTGGTCCAGGGAACCCAGCAAGGGTTATCAGAGCAAACCTACTCAGGCTGAAAGGCAAGAACTTTGCTGGGAGGATGGAACTTCCAAGTCCATTTAGGTTGGAAATTACAGCCATTCTTTTCCTAGAAGAAAAATCGATGCAGGAGAGAGAGCTCCATACTCTACAGGCTGTAATGGATGCTGCCAATTGTAATGTCCTGTGGAATCAGGCACCATGAGTTGGTAATAGACTCTCACTCCACATTCTCCCAACCAAGGGAATTGTATGTATCTGGAAGGAATACCCTCAAATATACATAACTTAATTCTATTGAAAGAGAAATAAAGCAATATTTCTATCTCAGACCAGAAAAAATCCAGCTTGCCTTGGGGATCCACGGGGGCTTTTCTTCTGTCCTATCACGGTGCAGGTCATCCACCGCAACCTCAGGGAGAGCTGGAGGGACACAGAGTAACTGTCAGGACACTGGTGATGCGGCTCAGGAATTACTCAGGGGCTTTCTTCTCGATGAGGACATGGGGTGGTGTGTATGGATGTGGGAGGTTAGTAAGTGTGGGCTGAGCTGGTGTTGGGCCATCCTCTTTGGGGGATGAAGGAAGGCAAAGGACAAGAGGAAGGAAATGAAAACAGAGCTTTGGCTTTCTAGCTAAGGGGAGCCTCATCAGAAGGGAAGGGTCGATCTAAAAAATGGTAAACACTATAATGCATGCTCTGTTTCAATGACACAGACCCATGACCCATCCTGCCTCTTTTGAGCTTCTGCTAAATTGCCACTGTCTCTTGATTCTTCCCAGATCACTCTTTCCCCAGCATCCACAATGCCAGCTACTGCATTTATCATGTCTTCTGTTGTATGATATTTTATACTTGATTAACAGCAACCTCCATTAAAGGACTGAATTCAATCCTAGACAAAATATGCTATATTTATTCACTAATCACTTGTCTTAAAGAAAATCAAATACACAAGATTTGACAAAACTGAAATCCTACCATTTAGATACAGCCACTATCAATCGTATCATATTTTTCTCCCAGTCTTTGTTTTCTATACAATGTACGTATGCCCACTGAGTCAGGGGCTCTCCATACTCTAGGGAGCTGTTCCATAAGTGGGACACTTCGTTATGAAGAGGGAGCCCGGACTGAGCACAGCCTGTCTCTAACCCAGCTGCGCAGGAGAAGTGTACAGGCTAACAGTCAGGTTCCACTTTGAGTCCTTGGGTGTGGGCTACAGGAATTGACCAATTCTAAGGCTTATGGTAATGTTATCCAATACAATAAAATAGCTCCCTGATTCTTATCTGCTTTTGGCCTTGTTTAAGCAATGACACCAGCACTGACAGATATGACCTGTACTGTATACATGGGGTCTCACACCTCTCAGAATCTGGGAGCTGACCAGGAGAATGCAGGTCCTGAGGTGAATTTCACATTAATGACTGTGCCAAAGTCAACTGATAAGTCCACCCATAGCTGCCCTGGATTCTGTGACCACTAAGGCCACCTGATGGGCAAGGTCTGGACCTTTGGAGATGCTAGGACTTCCAGCCAAGGATACGGATGCAGGGACTCCCTTGCTCCATGACTGAGGATCCCTTGGCTGAGTGGTAAGTGCAGGTCAGGGATCCAGAGCACCCACATTGGGACCCACCCCTGGGTTCTCAGTTTGGCTTTTCCACTTAGGAGGTCAAGAGCTGAGAACATTTATCTCTGCACCATCTCCTTCTGAGGAAAAGGAATATTAACCAAATCTGGGCAACAGCTGTGTTGAGGGAAGAACAAGGTAGTGTACAGACAGTGTGCAGTGGTGACGAGCTTTGTTGACAGGTGAATTGTGCTGTGTAAGAGGGAAATATCTCCTGAGGAAACACACACACGCTCACGCATGCAGGTTCACAATCACACCACATAGGCTCACACATGGACCCCACCCCAACCCTGATACACACAAACCCACATCATCTAAATGATGCAGCTACTTCCAGGGCCATAGAACTTGGGCATGGCTCTTTACTGGGAAATCACTCTCTAGCTCTACACCCCCAGCCCTCATCCCTGTAGGGACCCTGAATCAGGGTGTCTCTCCAAGCAAAGCCAGCAAGAGAGTCCCACCTTCTTCATCATCTAGATTGTTCCTCAGCACAGGGGTGAACTCTGAATACATACCGTTTTTGTTTGCTGTCCAATCCACCTGTGATTAGAGAAGAGAAAACAGTGTAAGGATCTCAGCATCCTGTGCTCTGTGGACACAGGTATTTCATCTCTTTTTTTGTCCTCAGAAAACCAAATGGGAAACTGTTGTTGAGCCAATGGCCCCAAAAGAAACCAGAGAAGACAGCTGTGGGAAAGGCTGGAGCTTTGCCTGGAAGATCTCTCAGGTCCACTTTCAGGAGCAAATACAAAAGTCTATTTCAAGGAGGGAAATTTTCTGCTGAGGAAAGTGTGTCTGACTCTACAGTTTCTAACTGATGTTGCCATTTTTTAAATGGCCTTTTGAATGAGTTATCTGTTGGGAAAGACCTTCAATCAGCATCCATCCAACCAAGCAAAATTGTATACATCAGCTGTCTTGAACATTGTAGATCTTCATATCTGAAATCAATTGGAAAAGAAAGAAATGAAGCAAACTTTTAATCTCTGATAAATAAGGGGAGCTTACCCTGGAGGTAGCAGGAGCCACTTTAATTGTCCTCACATGGGGCAGTTTCTCCAACAGGTCCTCAGGGGGCTCTAGGAGGACACAGAGTAAGTGTCAGGACACTGGTGATGCTGCTCAGGAATTACTCAGAGAGCCTCGTTAATGTGGACACAGGGTGGGAGTGTATGGATGCAGGTGGTTACTGAGTGTGGACTGAGGTGCTGTTGGACAAACCTCCCTGGTGGGTGGAGGAAGGCAAAGGGGAGGAACATTTCAGAAATGAGGAAGAGAACCTTTAGCTTTCTAGCTGTAGGGAACCTAATCAATTTGAAAGTGTCAGTCTGAAAAAGCTTGAACACTAACATTGCACTATGTTTCAGTATAGAGTCCCACGGCCCCTCTGCCCATTTGAAAGTCCCTCCAAATCCCCCTTCTTTTTGAAATGTTACAAGACTCTTTCAGCTTCCTTCTAATCAAATATGTTGCTCCTTCATTCATCGTCCATTCTGTTGGATTGTTGACTTATTTTATTGTGATGAAATATACATATTTATATATGTATATTTACATAATTTTCATAATTTTGAAGTATACAGTTCACTAGCATTTCTTACTTTCACAATGCTGTGTACCCATCAACACAATCTACATCTTAATCTTTTTCATCATTTCAACGTAACCTCTGTACCCATTAAATCATAATCCACCTTACTCCTGCCTCCTGACCTTGGTCATTTCTACTTCCGGTGTCTGTGAGTTTGCCTACACTAGGTACCTCATACAAGTGGAATCATATAATATTTGTCTTTCTGCGCCTGCCTTATTTCACTAACAATAATATATTTTTTATATTATTTGGATCATTCATTTTGTAGCATAAGTCAATCTTTAATTCCTTTTTATGGTTGAAAATTATTCCATTCTGTGTATATATCACATTTTATTTATCCATTCATCACCTCATGGACTTTGGATTGTTTCTATCTTTGGGCTACTAAGAATAATGCGACTATGAACATTAGTGTACACATTTCTGTATGGCACCATAATGGTGACAAATAATATTGTACATATTTCAAATATCATTGAATATAACAACACAAGGTGTGACTCTGAGGTGAACTATGGACTTTTCATTAGTAAAAATATACTTACATTGTTTCACTAATTGTAACAAATGTACTTCACCTATGCTATATATTATTAATAGCTGAAACTGGAGTGACAGGATACAGGAATTTTCTGTATTGCATGTACAACTTTTATGTCAATATAATCCTGTTCTAAATAATGTCTAATAATTTAAAGAAATCTCAAAACATGGTTTCAGGGCGGGATGTGTTGTTGCTGACGTTCAAAAATCAGCTGATGTCTAAACCATAACTAGAGACCATCTTCCCTCTTAAACGTGAACCAAATGTTGAATTTTAAATGCATGCCGCAGAGCACAGGGAGATCAGCTCGGTGCTTTGTGACCGCCTGCAGGGTGGGATGGGGAGGGTGGGAGGGAGGGAGATGCATGAGGGAAGGGATGTGGGAACAGATGTATATGTATGACTGATTCACTTTGTTATAAAGCAGAAACTAATAAAAAAAAATAAAATTCAATAGATAAATAAATAAATAAATAAATAAATAAATAAATAAATGCATGTTTACTTCCATGGTTAAAACTGTACCAGCTGGCTTAGTAAGTTTCAATTTGAACACATGGAATAAAAGAAGAATACTGCTTAATATTTCATAGCTTTTTCTTCAATATGAGGCACGGAATCAACTAGAATAATTATTCTTGAGTGAACCGAATGAGACATTTTCCACAGTACCTTCAGCTGGGTCATTTATAGGGTGCATCCTAAAATGTGGCCGGATGCGGATCTTTTTCAGCCAGCCTGGGGTTGATATTCTTGACCTCTGATGAGTGTTTCTTCTTCTCGCATTCTGGGAGCAGCATCCTGGGAAATGCATTACAATAGAGACAACTATTGACATCTTGCTGGCAGAAGACCATGGGGAAATTAGCAATAATTTATTCACAGTTCAATCCTTTGGTCCCTTTCCTCACCAGCTGCCCAGCAGAGCCTCCTGAATCAAAGTTGGACTTAGGAAGATCTTGCAGTTTGGTATGCAGTGAAAACACCCAACAGACAGGTTTTGTGGGCAAATATCTTTATTTAACTGAGAATGTCTAGAAACTCAGCAAACCATTGGGACCATGACTGATGGACTGGATTCAAATCCCGTTTAGAAGAAGCATGTACTTGGGAAAGATATGTAGATCCCTCTTTGCCTCAGTTCCCTGTTCTGAGATGTAGGAATGTTAATATGGCCTAAGTTTAGCATTATGTCATGTGTCCAAAAATGATTGAATATAGGTAAAATGTTTGAAAAATAAAGGACCGGTGCTTCACAAATGCGCTATAAGTGTTCAATCCTGAATGATGGCAAGAAGAAGCTGGACATTTCGTAGCTGTTGAAAGCAGAGAAGTGATTTGACGGCTCCAAGTAAAGGGGGATTCAAGCTTACTCTTCAGCTTTTTCATGGGAACAATGCTTTACAGCTCATGGAGAATATCCATTATCATGTCTGACACCCAGCCCTGTTGGGGGTGAAGGGGAGGGCAAAGTGGGGGCTGTAACCCATATGTTATGGTGGAGGGTGTGGAAATTTAGAGATAAGTGACTGTCCAAGAATCACAACCATGATGAATGATGGATCTGTGACAGGACAGACCCCTGGACCCCTGAGCCAGGAGTTCCCCTCACTCTCTCTCTCAAATTCTCCTGCCCCAATTTTTCTGTGGGTGAGAGCTGATGCCCTGGAGGAGCTGCCTGAGCCTAGAAAAGAACCCAAATCCTTACCCTACTTTTCGTCTCTATATTTCAATCCCTCATTCAAAATACATCAGTTTCTTATGAACAAAGCTCCCCTGAAGGACCACAGGAATTCCAACTGTGTCCGTTCTCCCCAGCCTCTTCATACCGTCAACTATCTCACAAGCATCCTTCACAATGACCAGCTCACCATGCTGAGTGACCAGTGGTCTGTTACATTCCTAGGTTGCCTCAGAGCTCAAAACCTCTAAGCAAAAGGCCACATGATGGCTCTACCAAGAATCAGCTTCCCTTCAATTGACCAAGTTTGGATGAATAGTTACCATGAATTAACTGGGGAGGTGGCCATCTCTGCTGGGCTTTGGTGGCTTAGTTAAGTGTGTGATGCTCAAAGTCTCACTGACAATTGATCTGAGCACCCATTCGAGCAGCCTGGACCAAGGGCTTGCTAAGAATGGGCAAGCGTTCAAGTCTTTCCTCACTAATATTCTGGCTCTATAAACTCATCATTTTCTAGACCCTGTAGTGGAAGGCAATAGAATCCCACATTCTTTTTGAAAGTCATCTCCATACTCAGAGGCTGGAGACCCCACCCCAGGATTCTCCTTGAGAATCACCAGACAGACCCTCCTTCCCTCAGTGACCAAATGTTCATTCCACTAATGTGATGGCACTGGCCCTTCTCACCAAACTCCCTGGCAGCCGCCAAACAGCCAGTGATCTTGTCCACAGCAACCCATGGAAATCCAACCAGTGAATCCCAGGTTCTTTCCTTTATAAAACTCTCTGGATTTAGACCTTGAATATTTGGTTTCAGATTGACAGCTACATTTAGAAGAGCTGAGCTGTAATTCCCCTTTCCTCCTATAATGACCATTGCTGAGGAGATATGAAGATTCTCCTGCTTCAGTAAAAGCATAATGAGTGAGTTCCCTTTATCTGTTCTCTGGTAGAGTGTGTACAAAATTGGCATTTGGAGATAGTATGTTTTTCTAAATTTAGGAAAATATTTAAGGCAGCTGGCTTGATAGAAGAATCAAAAATATAACTTAAGTAATATAACAAACTATAAAATATATTTATAACTGTAGATAAATGTGGTAGAAATCAAAAAAGAAAACAAAAAAGATGAGGAACATATATCAGTAAAAGTTAACCAGCACATTTGAAGGAACAGCCTTCAGAGGATGAATATGAACCTACCTCCAGAACAATTCAGATTGTCCATTTTCAAAGTCTCAAGGGGTGAGAGTGAGAGCTTCTCATCCGTCACCGTATGTGAACCTCTCAGTTCACAGAATGGCAGTTGGAATGGAATGCCAAGATGTGCATTATCATATTACCATAGTGACAGGTCACAATAGAACTTTCAGAATGAACTGGACTCTGCACAGGATGGATCCAACTGCTGTTGTCTAGAAAGTGTGTTTCCAAGGACAAGTTTGGCTCTTCAGAGTAAACATTTTATTTCCGAAGTTGAATCTCAGGCGCACAATTTACTCTCTCATTAAGAAAATAATTTATATGGGAGAAAATGATCTGCCCCCCCAAATACAGTTGATAGTGTACATTTCAGGGTGAAGATGGACAAAGGTAACACGTTGAGAATAAAAAGAGGTTCTATTCTTGACTGAAATATCATCCTGTTGCTGAACGCAAGTCCATGTGCCTGACAAACAGTGAGGCCAAACAATACCAACATGTCGAGCTTGGAGCATTGGAGCAGAGAAAGGTTTACTGCAGGGCCATGTGAGGAGATGGGCGGCTCATGCCTTAGAAAACCCTGAACTCCCCAAAAGCTTTCAGCAAAGCCCTTTCATGGGAAAGGTAAGGGAGGGGTGTGGTTAGTTGCTTCAAACTTCTAAGGTCAGATCCTCTTTTCTTGAGGTCAGGTCATGGTCAGGTCACGATGTTCCTGTAAGCCTCCATCAAAACAAATGTTACTCTCTGTACTGACAAGAAAGGGCAAGGTCCCGAGGCTCAACTCTTGCTCTCCAGAGTCCAGGTCCTGGCCAAGAGGAGGGGGTCTGTGTGCAGGCTGGTTACCCTGCCCGGGAGTGTCCGTCCATCAACCAGTCTGGGTTCTCCCACCAGTGCCCAGGCCTGCTTGAAGAAGCAGATCTCAGGTGGCGGTGCCCTCCAGGCCAGGTCCCCAGACCCTGCCCAGCCTTCATCACTGAGGGAGCCAGGCGCCCAGGACCCCGCCGGCCCTCAGGCTTTTCCTTTAAACTGGAGAGAATCATTTGTAGCAAATACCAGTCAGGTGAATTCCCAGCTGCCAACAACTGCCCTTTGACGAGAACAGCCCAACCACAGAGGCGGACCTGAAGTAATGATGTGCAAAGTCCTTGCAGCTGAACCTTGACCTCTGGCCTCTTCCTGGGGTGGACAACTGATCAAAGCTGGACCAAGTTTTGAAACTTGAGCAGAGAGTCTGAAGCCGGTTGAAGCTCTTACCTGGATGACAGTGTCCGTGTACTCCAGGTGCTGAGGCCTCTGTGCACCACGACCCATGGGGACCGCTGCTGCCATTAGGTCGCTGAGGCAGGGACGGGGGGTAGGTTCACGCCTGCCCAGCCCCTATTACAATCTCCACCCATTTCTACTCTTCCTCCCCACACTTTTCTAGATAAAATAATTTAAAATGTAAGATTTAATCTTATTATAAACAAAGTTAAGTTTTCATGTCTAATGTCCAGTTGTATTCTTAGTGTCCTATAAATTCGGTTTTTCTCCTCACAGAAATTAATATTTTTGCCACGTATTGCAAGTATATTTCCAATTTGTCACTGTCTTTTTATCAGTTACTCTTACTTTTATCATGAAGACATTTATTTTATTTTCAAAAATCAGTAATTCAAATATTTTTATTTGTTACTTTTGGCTGTGAGAAAGGTAAGGAGGAAGAATAGTATGACTAATATTCATATTAAGGACTAAATACTCCTTTAAGAAAATATTTTACTAATTAGGAAAATAACTACAGGTTATGTTACATTAGTTCTGCCTTCAAGGTGCCCACACTCTAGTGCCATGAAGATATAAATCAAATTTAGAGCCCAATAATAATAAATAGCTCAATCCAGGTGACTTGTAACACCCATTGCAATGTTTGCACTTCAAACTGTTTTATGTGATTCCCTAATTATATTATATGGTAACCTAATAAATGATCTCAAATCCATTAGATAAAAGGCATGATAAAAAATTAAGAAATAGACTTAGTAAAATAAAGGGTACCATGGCAAAATAATGTGTTTCCCTTGATTTATAAACCCGTTAATCCTGAATGAACATTTTGGTAACATTTCATCTGGTTTGTGAGTCCATTTTACAAGTATAAGCAGTTCACTTGGAGGAATTTTGTTGATTCCTGCTGGGTTTAAAACTTCAGTTAAGTGACTACCATTCTATTTCTCACGAGAGCTAGCTTAACTCCTTCCATTTTTCTTCATAATTCTCATCTTTGAGAGCAGGAACATGTTGGTTGGAATAATTTTGCATCCCAGTAGGAGCAATTATACATTTTCTCATGTGATTGATACTGCACGCAAGTCTATTGGTGATCAGTAACCTGTGCCTTGTAATTCCTTTAATTTCATTTATATTCAGCTGGGAAAGGAGCCAGATTTCTCCTGGCTTCCACACACTCGCTGATGGTTAGACAATAAATAAGATTTTTATTTTCCTTCCTGTACTTGTAGGCTTGTCGGCTATAACACTTTCTTCTTTTTGCAGCATTTTCTGTCACTATCTTTATTTTTAAATTAAGTGTATTTTATTTTGTGCAAAGTACCCCTTCAGCTTCAACAGAGAAGTTTCACTCTGCAGTATTTTTGTTACTATTCAGTCATATGATTTTAAACTTTATTATTTCTTCTTTCATCTAAGGGTTACTTACAAGAGTAAGTTTATTTCTCCCTAACTTCAGATGTGGTTGTTCCTTAGTAATCCCTTTATATCAAATACCAGCTTAATTGCGTTCTGGTCAAGAATGTGTTCTTTAGGATACTGTTTCTGGGAATATAATAAAACTTGCTTTATTACCTTGTAGCTGATTAATTTTTATGGATATGCTATGTTTGCTTGAAAATGATATGCATTCTACATTTGTTAGGTGTCATGTTCTATCTATACTCATTATATCAAGATCTTGTTTAGTTTAAATCTTCTATATCTTTATCAATTCTTAACATCTTGTTAATATTCCTGGCTTGGATTTAAGTTTTTTTTTCTTCTTAGCATTTCTACATTGTTACATGTGTATATATGTGGTGCTATTATTAGATGCATACATATTTATAATTTATACTCAGTATGATTTTTATCATCCTGATGACTTTAATACTACTATTTAACGTATTGTTTGTTTGACATGAACACAAATACATCATTGATATTTTAAATATTTGGTTTGCTTATAAATTTATGCTCTTTTAATTTCAAATTCTAAGTTTTTTGGGTTTTTTTAAATTTACTTAGGGCCTAAAACTTATCCCCTTGCAAAAAAGCATATAACTTTATTTTTAAATTGACTTATTGATTTTTTTTAACCTGGATTATTTCTTTGGCACATTTAATTTCATATATATTGATTCATTCTTACAATCTTATTTTACTTATTTAATGTTTTCTATTTATCTGATTTTCAACATTTGTTTTGTTGGTTAGCATGTAGGTACATATACTTGGGTGTGTGTGTGTGTGTGTGTGTGTGTGTGTGTGTTTTAGTGTAACTTTTCAATTTTGGATTGATTTCCCTTATATACTACTCTAATTGCATTTCACACAACTATTTTATTTTTTTTGATTGAAGTATAGTTGATTTATAATGTGTTATTTTCTGACAATGTGATTTGGTTTTATATATATATATATATATATATATATATATATATATATATATATATATATGTATATATTCTTTTTAATATTCTTTTCCATTATCGTTTATTACAAGATATTGAATACAGTTCCCTGTGGTACACAATGTGTCCTTGTTGATTATCTATTTTATATATAGTAGTGTGTATATGTTAATCTCAAATTCCTCATTTATCCCTCCACTCCTCTCCCTGTTATCCCTTATGGTAACCATAAGTTTGTTTTCTAGGTCTGTGGGTCTATTTGTTTTGTAGATAAGTTAGTTTGTATCATTTTTTTTTCAGACTTCACAAATAAGCGATATCATATGATATTTGTCTTTTTCTGTCTGGCTTACTTCACTTAGTATGATAATCTCTAGGTCCACCCATGTTGCTGCAAATGGAATTATTTCATTCTTTTTTGTGGCTGAGTAGTATTTTATTGTATATATGTACATCTTCTTTATCCATTCATCTGTCGATGGACATTTAGGTTGCTTCCATGTCTTGGCTATTGTGAATAGTGCTGCTATGAACACAGAAGTGCATGTATCTTTTCAAATAGAGTTTCCTCCAGCTACATGCCCAGGAGTGGGATTGCTGGTCATATGATAGTTCTATTGTTTATTTTTTTAAGGAAACTCCATACAAGTTTCCATAGTGGCTGCACCAATTTATATTCTCACCAACAGTGTAGGAGGGTGCCCTTTTCTTCATACCCTCTCTAACATTTATTATTTGTAGAATTTTTTGATGATGGCCATTCTGACTGGTGTGAGGTGATATCTCATTGTAGTTTTGATTTGCATTTCTCTGATAATTGGTGAAGCTGAGCATCTTTTCATGTGCCTTTTGGCTATCTGTATGTCTTCTTTGGAGAAATGTCTATTTAGGTCTTCTGCCCATTTTTGGATTTGTTGTTGTTGTTGTTGTTGTTATGCATTGTACGAGCTGTTTGTATATTTTGGAAAGTAATCCCTTGTCAGCCGAATTGTTGGCAAATATGTCCTCCCATTCCATAGGTTGTCTTTTCATTTTGTTTATGTTTTCCTTTGCTGAGCAAAACTTATAAGTTTGATTGTGTTCTGTTTGTTTGTTTGTGCTTTTATTTCTATTGCCTTGGGAGACTGACCTAAGAAAACATTGGTATAATTTATGTCAGAAAATATTTTGCCTAAGTTCTCTTCAAGGAGTTTTATTCTGTGATGTCTTATATTTAAGTCTTTAAACCATTTTGAATTTATTTTGGTGTAGGGTGTGAGGGTGTGTTCTAACTTTATTGATTTACATGCAGCTGTCAAACTTCCCCAACACCACTTGCAGAGAGACTGTCCTTTTCCCATTTTATATTCTCGCCTCCTTTGTCAGAGATTAATTGACTATAGGTGTGTGGGTTTATTTCTGGGCTCTCTATTCTGTTCCACTGACCCATATGTCTGTTTTTGTGCCAACACCACACCGTTTTGTTTACTGTAGCTTTGTAGTATTGTCTGAAGTCTGGGAGAGTTACGCCTCCCGCTTTGTTGTTTTTCCTTAGGATTGCTTTGGCAATTCTGGGTCTTTCATGGTTCCATATAAATTTTAGCATTATTTGTTCTGGTTCTGTGAAAAATGCCATTGGTAATTTGATAGGGGCTGCATCAAATCTGTAGATTGCTTTGGGCAGTATGGCCATTTTAACAATATTAGTTCTTCCAATCCAAGAACATGGCATATCTTTTCATTTCTTTGAATGATCTTCAAATTCCTTTACAGTTCTCAGAATATAGGTCTTTCACCTCCTTGGTCAGCTTTATTCCTAAGTATTTTTCTTTTTATATGATTTTCAAAGAGATTTTTTTTAACTTTCCCTTTCTGATATTTCATTATTAGTGTAAAGAAATGCAACAGATTTCTGTATGTTAATCCTGTATCATGCTACCTTGCTAAATTAATTTATCAGTTCTTGCAGTTTTGGTCACACTATTTTAGATATTATATACTGTTTTTATCTTACAATGGCTACTTTCTAAAATAGTACATGTTAAAATGTTAATTATTACTTTCCAAATTATATAATAAATCCAGAATTCTTTAATTCCAATATTTTATCCTGACATAGTTTTTACTTTACTTCTGCAATACAGTAAGCCCCCTACATATGAACCTTCAAGTTGCAAACTTTCAAAGATGCAAACGTGTGTTCGCATGTCCAATCATGTAAGTTACTTCATGTGTCTGGCTTCCATTGTCACGTGCATGCGTCCTCTACAAGTGGTTGTGCTTTTGTGTATTTTACTGTACAGTACTGTATACAGTATAATAATACAGTATCTTTATTTCAAGCCCAGGATGTTTGGAAGCAAGTGTAAAAGCAATGGTATATAGCTGTTGTATTAGTTGGGTACCTAGGCTAACTTTGATGGACTTAACGAGCAAATTGGACTTATGAATGAGCTCTCAGAATGGAACTCATTCATATGTAGGGGACTTACTATAATTTATAAGTATAAGCATTAGATGTAAATGTTATATTTTCATATACTCACAAATAGCTTTGACCAACATGATTACATTTTCAATATTAATTCTTGTGTTAAAAAACATTATTTGATGGAGTAAATTTGAAGATGTAATTGGCTTTATTCAATGATTCATGAATTGGGCAGCATCCCATCTAGCAAGCAGAAAGGAGCTCTGAGGATCTGTACAAAATGGAAGGCTTTTATACACAGAAGGGGGCAAAAAGAAGTTTCTAACAAAGTATTATTTCAAGCAAGGTCACCTTTTTGGGGGGGATGTCACCTGTCTATGAGGCAGATTATCTCACTGGAACTAACCAGGTAATTCCAGAGTAACTGGTTAAAGTCACATCCCTGGAAGAGGCTGCAACTGTTAGTTATTAAGTCTATGATTAAGACCTATGATTCTTTGGATCTTCTTGTGGGTAACCTAAGTCTCTCCCATGCCTTCAAACACCTGTCCTCCCAAAAAGCCCAGATCTGTACCTTGGGTCCAGACCCGTCTACCAGGCCCCTCTAAAGCACTGAAGATGAAGTAAGATCCTCTCGCCACCCCCAATCCCTTTCTACTGTGCTCTGTATCTCTCAAAAAGATGCAGCTGTAAACTGTCACCCACGCTTGCTGCCCTCTCTTTTCTAACTGGTCACCAGGCCTCACCCATTCTCTCTCAGATCTGCAAAATCCAGTCCCACCTTTTATAACTTAAGTGGGACCCTCAGATTACAACTCAGCCTGCACCAAATCAACTGCCTTCCACATGGAGGTCCGAGTGAGCCTCTGAACCACAAGTCCATCTCAGTCTTCTTTGGTGTTTCCCACAGCCTTCAGGATAAACACCCAAACTTCTGACAGGACAAACAAGGCCCCCTTCTCTTGGGCCCCACTAACTTTCCAGTATCAACTCTCATTTCTTTCCCAAACCCTGAGTTCCAGTCCTGTACATTAGTTTTGCCATATTTTCTTATATTTCTCAAACATCAACACACACTGCTCTCTCCTGCCACCCCAGGAGCTTCTACATATCCTTAGAAAGGATGGCACCTCCTCCAAGAAGCCTACCCTGAACTTTCCCTTCCAAGATTCTGTGCTCTGCAAAGGGGAAAGATCGGGGGGAGGGATACATTAGGAGTTTGGCATTAACATAGACACACGACTCTATATAAAACAGATCATCAACAAGGACCTACTGCATAGCACAGGGAACTCTACTCTATATCCTGTAACAAACTTTACAGGAAAAGAATCTGAAAAAGAATGGATACATGAATAACTAAATCACTTTGCTGTACACCTGAAACTAACACAATATTGTACATCAACTAACCTCCAATATAAAATAATAATTAAATTTAAAAAAAGATTCTATGCTCTATAGCACCAGAACTCACTTCTTCCAGAGCACTGACTACTGTGCTTGTGTTTACCTGCCGCCCAGTAGAAGGGGAGATTACCTAGGGCAGAAGCATCGTCTCCAGCAGCCCTTGGTTCTGACAACTCATTCAAGTGCCAGGCTACTTTACACACATAACCTGCTTAATTCATTCTAAGAACCCACAGAAAGAGTGGTTATTAATGTCATTTTACAAGTGTGGGGATTGTAGTCCATAAGAAACCTGCCCAGGCCACAGACAGCATAAGCCCTGGAATTCAAACCCTAAGCTGCCTTCACACCAGTGAGCTTTGCACTATCTGATACGACTATTGAAAAAAAATTTTTTTCCTGAACCCTGTTTTAATGGAAAGGAAATGAAGCTGGGATATATCCATTTCCTAATCGCTTTGGTGTGTACCAGGCAAAGTCATTCAACAGACCAGGAAACATCTGTGCAACAATTAACGATGCTCCAAACTGTGCTAAGTGTTCTACTTTGTAGAGTCTAGAAGCATTAATACAGTGCATCCTTGTAACCACCACAGAGACTGGGACCTGTTAAGCCCACGCTACAGATGAGAACACTGAGACCTAGAAGCCTTAAGGCACTCGGCCGGGGTCACCGAGCTGGCAGGAGTCCTAGGCCACACGCCCCGTCTAGTGCACGCACACCCGGGCACTGGGCACTGGTTCTAGTGCCCACCCTCCACCTTGCACCATCAAAAACCCCGCTTCTCAGCGCCAACACGAGGGGCCCTGGAAGCGGGAAGTACAAACCTGTCTCGACAAGCCGTGGATGGAAGAAGCTCTGGATACAAATCAGGGGCAGCGGGTGCTCAGGAGCAGCGCCAAGTGCACCCCGCGGAGGCGGTCGGCCTTAAGTCCGGTGGGGCATCCCGCAGGGAAGCGTGCACAGAGGGCAGAGGCACCAAGTCCTGCAGCGCGCACAGGTCCTCAGAGCGCGGAAAGAAGTCGGCCGCGCTGTCCCGGCACAGCTTCACCGAGTGATCATGGCCCAAGCACGGCCTCGGGAACGCTGGCTGCGGACACGATGGCCACACCCGCCTGGGGGCCCCGGCCCCTCGGGCGCCCACCGCCCGGCGGCTGCGGCCCCGCAGCCTGCGCAGGACCGGCGTCGCAGCCAGAAGACATAGGGCCACGGGCCCCAGCTACGCCGACTCCCCCATGCCGCGCTCCAGAGACCCCGCGCGGCCCGGTGTTGGCGCAGGCATCTAGGGCCTCCATGCCACGGAGCTGGTGTTTACGTCAGCGGGCGGGACCGTTGGGGCGGGGCTCGAGGACGTCAGCACGCTCGCCGTGCGCCCGCACGCAGCCCTGTCTCCCATGGTGACGCGGCCTGAAGAGTAGGGGCTTGAGCTCTGAGACGAAGGCAGCGCGAAACATACGAGGTGTGGAGACTTTGGGGTTTCCAAAAAGCGTTTGCTGACTCATCCAAACAAAACTGAGACCTGGTTGTATCAACGCATTTTAAAAGTAAACTCCCGTAAGTGTCTGTGCTCCCCCCACCCAGGAGAGAGCCTGCACTCCGTGAGGGACACACGAAAGGCTGAGTGAACGTCTGCCTGTGGTCCTTTACCTGGTGCACGGGTGTGTGAATTTATGCGGAGAGCTCTTAATTTCTGTAGTTTCTGCTAATTTGACACGGTAGTTGGCAAATGGTGACGTGTTCCATGCATTCAGGACATGATCGTGGTTACTAATAATCACTTTGTTTGGTACTGACAACTCCACAGAGAATTTACTACTGAATATCCACTTTCCAGAAGAGAAACTGAGGCGTAGGAAGTGAAGTGACTGAGTAAGAGTAAGGACTCAGACAACTGGTGTTAGTAAATTAACCCTGCAAGGAGGCCGTTAGCCTGCGGTGGCTCTAGTGATGCGGCCGCCTATGTAAACCAACAAAAATCTAAGTCTGTCAACGCCTCAGGGTGGCGAACACTGCTGAGGACAACGAGTCACAAATCACCAACTAGGCTTTAAAGTTATAACAAGTCAGTCATTACCTTGCTTTGCTTCTGCCCTTTTAAAATAAACATCTCTGCAGCTCCTGTGGCTGGAGTGCTCCTCACCATTTCCGCTTTGGTGGTGCCTGAATTGAATCTATTTTTGCTCACGTAAAGTCTTATTTTAAATATGCCTCAGTTTGTCTTTTAACATTGGTCGTAGAAGTTGGATTTCTGTCCAGTTTCTAGAACAGTGGTCGTTCTCTGGTCAGGCCTTAGGCGTTATGCATACAACGTTCCTCTTCTACCACCACCTTCTGGATGCCTCCACCCACTACCAGCTCCCGCGTATCAGATCCCCTAGATGTGGTCAGAAATGGCTTTCACATGCAGCATGCTCACATTATAATATCGCAGACACTCCTCCGTCCTCCAGCCAGCGTGTGAAGTGAAACATTACCATTCCTCTTGAAGAGCCTGCTGCGACCACTTTCCCAAACACAGCCACTCCCCAGCTGACCCTGGGTAACCACTCTTCTGAACTTGGTCTCCATCACTGCATGGATGTCTTTCTATTTAGGCTACATTTTTAAGTATTCTTAAACCTCATATAGTATTCTACTATGTTTTCTCTTCTTACTTGCTTTTTTTAGTGTTATCTTTGCTAGGTTCATCCATGCTGACACATAAAGATCTGTCTAGTTCATGTACTTTCCTCACAATGTAGGATTCCCATGTAGGGAAGTACAATAATTTATATGTGCATTTTCCTGTTGATGGACATTTAAATTGTTTCCAATTTTCAGTATGATTTCTGTTTTAAAATATTTTTATATACTTTCTAAAGGTCACTTTACATTTACTGTTATTACAAAATATTGCCTATATTCCCTGTGTTGTACAATACATCTTTGAGCCTATCGTACACCCAGTAGTTTACATCTCTCACTTCCCCACCCCGTATTGCCCCCTCCTCCCCCTCCACACTGGCAACCATTAGTTTGTTCTCTATATCTGTGTCTCCCCTTCTTTTTGTTATATTCGGTAGATTGCTGTATTTTTTAGATTCCATATATAGGTGATATCCTACAGTGTTTGTTTTTGTTTGACTTATTTCACTTACCACAATGTCCTCCAAGTCCATCTATGTTGCCGCAAATGACAACATTTCTTTCTTTTTTAAGGCTGAGTAGTATGCCATTGGTTATATGTACCGCATCTTCTTTATCCATTCATCAGTTGATGACACTTAGGTTGCTTCCTATCTTGGTAATTGTAAATACTGATGCTCCGTACATTGGGGTGCATGTATCTTTTCAAATACATGTCTTTGAAAACACGTGTTTTTGTTCTTTTTGGATTTATACCCAGGAGTGGAGTTGCGAGGTCATATGGTAGTTCTACTTTTAGTTTTTGAGGACCCTCCATACTGTTGTCCACAGTGGCTGCACCAGTTTACATTCCGACCAACAATGTACCAGGGTTCCCTTTTCTCTCAAAATTGTAAATTTTCTTCCTGGGGTAATTGAGATGATAGTTGAATAATAACATAAGATCAGGCGAAGTCTAAAGGAATTTTAGACAAGCTGGATCGAGTAGGAAAACTTCTGTTCGCTGGCGTCTGAGTGTTAGAGAGACACCAAGACATGTGGGCCAAGTTGTGGAGAGAAGGGAAACACAGACGCAAGCTTGACACTTGGTGCAGCTTTTCTCCTTGGGGCATTTGCTGATTCAAATGTTACAGCCTAGGAGCTGAAAAGCCAAAGAGTTCAAAAGACTCTAACGACAGAAGCCAAACGGCAAGAACCGTTTTACATTGATAAACAGCATTTTAACTATGGAGAAGCAGAAAATGAAAAGAAAGAACTTTGCATTACATTTAATAAAAGTTTAGGGAGATCTTTGTGGTATATTAGTGAACTTATTTGTGGAAATTTAGCCATGTACATTGTGTTGGAGAGGCACCAAGAGTTCAAGAATTCTCACAATTTGAGTACACAGTTGCCTTACATGTAGGCATGGTGGCATCCATTTACATAACAATGATTTGGAGGATGTTGTGTTAGTCAGCTCTTGCTGTGATAATGCTTTGGAACAAATCACACCAAAGTCAGTTACATAAACAAGAATTTATTTCTCTTGGACCTATGGGCTAGCTGCAGTGGCTCTCTTTTAGACCTCTAGATGGCTAGTTTTGCTCCGTGTTTTGGGTCAGTTTGAGGTCTGTCACACACCTCTTCGTCTGGAGCCCAACTGTGAGGCCGCAGCTCCCAGGCCCTGTCTTCTCTAAAAGTTCACTGAAACATAAGAGGTGAGCCCAACCGCACAAGCCCATTTAAGGCCTCTTCTGCTCATTTAAGGCCATCATGTCTGCTCATACTTCAGTGGCCAAAACATGTCACAGATCTAAGCTGTATTTAGAATATGTGTATTTGTTTAAAGTTGGGTGCTCTCACAGAAGAATATTGCATTTTGGACAGTGTTAGCTTAGCATTTCCCTTGGCATTTGCAAACGTGATAAACGTCGTGTGCACTTTTTCACCTTTGAGAACTTTTTGAAATTGTGGGACAATTTCTATGGGAAAAGAGGAAGGTACATTTTAGAACTCAACTCTAGTTATAGCAGTGTTGGGAGAAGAATTAATGAGATAAGGTCAATACAGATGAAAGATTTGGGATTCACATATTCATAATTAACATTAGCATTCTTCAGAACATTCCTGGAGAATTGTGATGCTTGCTTTACATGATTTTATCATAAATCATTATAATCTGACCAAGCCACTTCAGTAAAACATACATCATACAGTACATCGCATTTTAGTTTTTCCTACCACTGCACAACTTATCATCAGGCAGGAAAGGCTACATATGATATGGTTCCATTTATGCGAAATGTCCAGCAGTGGCAGATCCATACACACGGCAAATATTATACATTAGTGGTTGCCAGGGGTTTGGAACAGAGGGAAATAGGGAATGGCTCCTTAAAATGGGTGTAGGTTTCCTCGTGGGGTGATGAAAATGTTTTTCAGCTGGACAGCGGTGATAGTTGCACAACATTGGGACAGTACTAAATTCCACTGAATGGTACAGTGAATTGTAAAATGATCAAAATGGTGAATTTTGTGTTCTGTTCATTTTACTACAATAAAAAGGAGAAAGAATTAGGGAAAGACTTAGAGTTTGGGAAAGTAAGGTGAACTGGTCAAGAAAAAGACAGCTCTACTGTTCAGTTTTCTCTCAGCTCTCCCAGTGCATTAATCCTCAGCAAAAAGTAGCCTGAACTTGTAGATGATAGTCATTCAACACAGTGCAGGGAAAAGTAAATAAAATAAAAGCCAACTCTTCTTCTTTAGCACATCTGTGAAAGGTTAACTTCCTGCTCAGCCACATGGACATTCATGAAGACATTTCACTTCAGGTGTCCTCTACTTCAGTACTTTACTCACAGCTCATTCACACATGTAGGCAACAGCGTTCCTTAATTCGATGGAATCTGCAGTGCTGGTTGTGACCAGTCTCATGAAAAGAAAAGGGAAAGAGGAAAAAGCCTCCACATTGACTTGGTGGTCTTGACAAAATGGATGCAGAAGACAGCTTGAGTGTCAAACTGGAAACTTATTTTCCTTTTCCTTTTCTTTTTATCTTTCCTATCAGGTCTTCTGCCCACTTCCCACCCCCTTCTTTCAAACAGGAGAGACACTAATTAGCTGCTTTTTCTTTGTTTGTGCTAAAACAACTATTGTTTTGGGTTTCTTGTTGTTCGGTGAACATTTTTGTTTTTACTGCCAAATGAGCTTCGGTGGTTGGTGTAGGGGGTCTCTTGGGAACTTAACTTTTTCCAGTTTAAGTGGGAAAGCTTTTTTGTTTGAATGGGCTTTTACTGGGTGCTTCAAGGTTTGCTCTTGGCTCTTTGATGGGGGACTGGATAGCACTGTGTTTCCTTTGAGGCTCCGATAAGTAAAGGATCCTATGTCCTCCTGGGCACTTTGTGTTGATTTTGCTGTGTGTCCTCTCTAATAGCCAGATGCAGATTCCAGGAAAATGACATATAAATGAATAGAAGTAATCTAATATTTTTAGAATTTGCTTTGGCCATACTCCTGGTCTTATTCTACTTGTAGCAGATGGCTTTAAAGAGCATTAGCTATGTATATATTAAATATAATATAAATATACCAATATTAAATATTATATTGATATATAAATTTAATATGCTAATATTTATATTAATGTATAACAATTATGTATTATATTAATATATATTTTTGCCTAGCGTATATTATATACAAAATATATGGGTAATGAAATGTATTTATATGGTTAATATGTTCATAATATTAATAAGATATATCCTGTAATATTGATTATAAAACAATTATATCATAATATATAAATTATAAATATATATTTATATATATTATAAATATATATTTATTATTATCTGATATAATACACTAGAGTTCATATATTCTATATAACACAATACGTAATGTATTAGTATAAGACAATTATATTATGTAATATAAATATAATACATCTATAAAACTATATACATTTTAATTGTACATTACACATACAAGTATGTATAGCTATTTATAATTTTATTTACATAGGAATCTGTTCATCCTAACAATTGATGTAAAAATATGCAATATTTTCAATCAAATGGGCCTTAAGCTCACTACCTACACATAACTACTTTTATAATCGTGAGCCCTGTCTAACTCATGCTTCCATATCTCTCAACCTGCTTTTCTACACATGCACATAGACGACACACATTGATACACGATATATATGTATACTACCAGTTTTCAGTTCAATGTATATAACTATATAATATATATAATTATATTCCTGTGTATGTATACAAATATAAATCAAAGGTATGTGTATAGGTATGTATTTCATACGTTTATATAACTATATCATACAAATAATGTATGTGTATATAAATACATGACTATATACATACATACACAGAAATATACTTATTTAAACAAAAGGGACCTAAATAAACATAGTTCTCTAAGAATAAAACTAGTTATGTCTCACTGTTTCAATAAGAGTTTATAGTTTTCTACTGTATGTGCTTCTATAATTGTTATGAACAATTCCCATTTGTTGAATGTTAAGTTGTTTTAATTTTTTGCCATTATTAATGAAGCTCTAAAGAATACGGTGGGCAAGATGACTTGAAAAACTCTCCTGAAGGAAAAGGGTTAGGTATGCTAGGTTAAATGTACACAACTTATTTTTAAGTGCGTGGTTGATTTTTGAAGTATGCAGTAGAAATTTCCAGGACCCATGAAAGAAGGGTGGTACATGTGTGAGAGTTATAGCTATATTAGGAGTGGGTTGAAGATCTTGATAGCTTAGAACAGAAGCTGGAAATCCTGTTTTTATGGAGCCAAGTGGCAAATATTTTAGGCTTTGTAGACCAAAGAGCAAAATTGAGGATATTATTTAGGTACTTAGGTAACCATTTAAAATGTTACCAGTTAAAATGTGAAAATTATTCATAGCTCACAGGCCATAGCAATAGGCTTGTGTCTGGATTTGTAATACAGGCCATAGTTTAGTGACACACCTGACATAGAGACTTGTTTATAAATGGCCATAACCACGTGAGAGGCAGGAGGTAAGACTCCATCCCTACTAGATGGGAAGTTAGAACTAAACCTATCTATCCCTAGTTTCACCTTCAATGAAAGGGTGTGCCAGGAGAAAAAAATATCTGTTGGCAAAGGGAGACTAAGACCAAATTCTCTTGGCCTCTGCTCTGGGTAGGAAACAGGTAGGAAATCTTGAGAATTCTGAACCCCAGATCTGTGTTCCCAGTGTTTGGGTTGCAAATTTATGTGCGGTCTTGCAAACAGAAGCTAAGAAATTAACTTAAAATGCTCCCAAATCGGTGGTATTCCAAACACAAAACTAAACCCTTTCTGGAGAGGTAGACCTTCAACACAGGCCTATAGCATTCCCACAGATAAAGTTTAGCTAAACATGAGCTCATGATCTAAATTTACACAATAATGAAGAAATCAGCTAGAAGTGGAGAGAATCAGCAAAAAACAATCAATACCAGAATTATATTCCCAAGGCCATCCATCAGATGTTGGAATAATCAGGTGCAAGGCAGAAAATATACATAAAACTAGAACTGAAACAAGGAACAAGGATGTTTTAAAAGACTGGGTAGGATCTTTAAAACATTTTTCAAGTACATGTCATTGATAAAGCTAAAAACTCGAAGGTTGTGTAATACAGCAGATTAATCATGGAGAAGTGTGAATTTATGCTGTTTTTAAAAATATGGCAGGTCAGATTTTCTGCCTAATTATATAAGTAGATTTATCTTTAAAAAATACACATTACTTTAAAGACTTATTGGCTGTAAAATAAGTTAAGGTTATGTCAAAGGGCTTCTCTCCAAAGAAAAGTGAGAAGTAGCAAAACACAGAAAGTCGAGGGGAAAACATGTCAATATATACATTGCGGTAGGGTGAACTAAGCCTTAGGCTAGCAACAGTGTGGACGAGCTGACCCTTAGATACTTACAACTAATCTGGAATCTTCAAAAAGTTCAACTATTTATAACTAAAAAGATTTCTTAAAATTAATAACCAAGTGTTTTAATTGACATCAGAAGAGTAAAACAATAAACCCTGAGAACATAGAAAAATAGATAATAAATATATGAGCAGAACTTAATAAAACAGAAAAAAGTATAAAATTGAGGTGATTTAGTAAGTCAAAAGAATATTCTTTGAAAAGATTTAAAAAACACACTTTGATTAAGCAAAACAAAAACATAAGTAAATAATATCCAGAAAGAATCAGGACAATGTTAGAGCAGAGAATATATGAAATGCCAGTAAATTTGAACATTTCTGTAAAGTGGACAATTTCCTAGCTCCTAAAGTTTACCAAAACTGACACAAGAGGAAATTTATAGCTGGAGTTCTTTCACCAGTAAAGGAATTATGTCAGTAGTTTACAATCTTTCACCAAGAAAATACCAGACCCAGCCAGATCATTTGGGAGGTGAATTCTATGAAACTTCTATTAAACAGATAACATCAATATGAACAAAGAAAAACTTCTAGAGATAGCGAAGGAAGAATTCTCCTTTATTCATCTTATGAAGTCTATAAAATCCTAATACTGAAACTAGATTAGGACTGTAAGGAAAAAGAAATTTACAGGTCAAATTTACTTGTAAATATAAAAGCAAAAATTTTAAACTATGATATTAGCTACCCAAGTTCACTAGAGTAAGAAAAAGCATGAGCAAGTTAGGTAATCCAATGAATGAAAAGGTAGTTTAATGTCAAGGATATATATCAATAGATTGAAAACACCACATTTTATTTCTTTCATCTGTCTCTTTAAAAAATGATAAGTACTTATATTGATCTCTCTTGTACTAGGCACTGTGCTAAGTCACTTACATATTTACTCCTTTAAACTTTCTATCATCCCTGCGGGAAAGTTCTATTTTGCTTCCATTTCTTAGCTAAGACTCTAACCCCCAGGAAAGTGAAGCAACATTTGTAAGTTTTTGTGGATGGTCAGTGATGGGACCAGTACAGGAACATCCAAAGTCTGTGCTTGGAAACAGTGCCCCATGTTGACACTCACATTACAGATGAAAGGAAAGGAACCATGCACTTACCATATAGATTAAGTCTCACATTACAGGTTAAAGGAAAGGAACCATGCACTTACATTATAGATTAATACCCCCATAACAGGTTAAAGGAAAAAGAAACATGTGCTTCCTCAAAAGTTGTAAAGAAAGCATATCCATTTCTTAATATATTTCCCAATTTCTTTTGCTTGTTTTCTGACCTTTGTAGTGCATTTTGCCATGAGGCAAATTTTATTTCTTATATAATTAAATGTATCCTTTTTTCTTTGTATCTGAGAAAGGTATTCCTCATGAATACTTTATTTCATGTCTCCCAGGTTTCTGATACTTTTACAGTTTCATTATTTTTTAACTTTTAACTACTTGCTGTATCTAGAATTTAGTAATGATAGCCATATTTTCCCACTTTTGTTGAATAATTTTTGCTACTGATCCAAAATGTGAATTTTATTTTAAACTCAATTCCCTTATGCTCTTGCATCTAATTTTAAGATGCTTCCTATTCCACTGGTTGTTTTGCCTATCTAAAACAAAATGCTACCTTAGTTATAATGTAATTATAATATAATAAATGTAATTAGTAAACATAATACGACATATAATAAATAGCATATATAAAATAACAAAATATAATTTACCATATAACAAGGTCCAAGGAGAGCAATACTATACAATCACTTGAAATATCCCGCAAAAGATAGTTTATAAAATTCAATATTCATTTGTAATTTAAAAGAAAGAGTAAAATAGGGATTGATGAATGCTTCCAAAATAAGAAGAAATTATATGTCTACAAGAGAAAGAGGTAAATGATAAACTTTAGTAACACTGGCAATAAATGCAGGACAAGATGAGGATGCCTGATATAATGTTAAAGAAAAAGTATTATGTAACATTGTTTTTGCAGCACTGATGAGTTCAGTGAAAAGAGAATCTCATAGAAAAGAGTATCTCGTTCTTCTTAATGTCTGTACACTTGTCCATTGCATGAACATAACAGCTTATTTAGCCACTATGTTACTGATCTGCATCTGGATTTCTAGGTTTTCATGGAGTATTTTATTATGCACAATTGTTTCAAACACTAGGACTTCCTCTTATGTTTATATCTTTTGAAAGAAACAATATCTCCACAGATGATTTATCTGTGCTGGCTGCTAGCTGACTTTGGGTACTTCTCAGTTCTTCCCTTTACCTTCCTTGTCAATATGAAAACGGAAGGCAAGAAGGTCTCCTGTTTAGAGGCTGTCAAGATAGATCTTGGTGATAAAGTCTTGGTGGTAAAGGCTAAAAGTATCAACCCAGAACAAACGTTTTTCCAGCTGTAACTATGTGTGATTTCCTTGGCTTGATTCCGTAGAGGATGTCAGACCAGACTGTAGAATCTGCCGTCAAAGTGCTTCCAGTAGGATGAGCTAAGTCAAGTATGGTGGCATATGTAATTCAAGATAAAATATAATGTCTCCTTTTCTCTCCTAGCAAAACTTGGTGGAGTGAATGTAGAAGTCACTGTATGCTTTGAATTAAAGGAACACAATAAATCTTGTTTTGGAAGGTAAGTATTCTGGTCTCTTTGTGGAGATGAATTGGAAATTGTCTAGAAGAAGGAAAATGAGGTTAACCAAAGTTAAACTCATAAATAATTGAGCATTAATTAGATATCTGTGGTCTATGTTTGTCTTTGATCATAATTTCTCCCAATTTATAGACCTCTTTGATACTTGATGAATCCTTGTCAAAGATGCACTTAACAATGGTTATCACTTGTGTATTAGGTTTTGCCTGGGCCCTGAAGAAACTATCCTAAATTACCAGCTATGATTGTCACTTGATTTCCTCACAGAGAACAATCAGAACTCCTTGTCTTAAGTGGCTTGGAATGTGAAACTAGTTAGTCTCTTAGATATTGTTAGAGGACCCTACAGAGCCCATTGGTGAAAGTTTGGAAAACATGGGGCTTCTTAAAATTGATTCTTGTAGTGCTATAGGAAAGATCACTGAACCAAAAGGATAACGGTGTTTCTGGTTCTGTTGTTAGCATTCTCCATGGAAACACTGCTGAAGCTTCTGGACTCAATTTCCTTCCCCATATGTGAATGTCACTGAAAATATCCAACTCCATTCTATCCCCATATAACTTCAGGAACTAAGCAAAATGAAGACTCAAAATTCATTTCAAATAATGAAATGAATATATAACGTAGAATGGAACTGGGAAAATACCTGGTTTAAATTCTGGAAAGTACCAACTATACAATTCTGGATAAGTTGCTTACTCTTGCTTAGTCTAATTTAATGCCCATCTCACAGGATGTTATGATTAATTTAATATCTTTGTATAACACAGAGTGTTATGTAATTTCTTCTTGTTTTTCTTGAGTAAATACATATCCTTAAGCAACTCACTGTAAACAATAGTTACTTACTTGCTTAAATTACTCTTATCTTCTATTATCACCTGAACTGTGTCCTGCTCAAGTTAATATGTGGAAGTCTTAACCCCCAATACCTCGTAATCTGACTGTATTTGGACATAAGGCCCTTAAATAAGTAACTGAGTTCAAATGAGGTCAAATGGGTGGGCTCTAATTCAATATGACTGGTGTCCTTATAAAAAGAAAATATTAGGACACAGACATGCACAGAGAGAAGACCATGTGAAGACCAAAGGAAAACATGGCATCTACAAACCAAGAAGAGATACCTCAGAAGAAATCAATCCTGTTGACACCTTATCTCAGATTTCTAGCCTCTACACCCGTGAGTGAGTAAATTTCTGTTGTTTAACCTCCTCAGTCTCTGGGACTTTGTCATGGCAGCTCTAGGAAACTAATACAACTTTTTATGGCCTCCTTGTCTCAAGTTGAAAGTTCAATATTTGGCATCATAGCTAAGAAACAAAAATATCATCTACATTCCTTGTTGTAGTCTTTCTTCCCCATTCTCATTGCTAGTAATTTCCATATTTGGGTCTGTTTTCTGTATCTTGTAAACAGAGCATTACGCTCATTTCTTGTCTTCCTGCTAATATACAATAAATGTGCAGATACGAAATAGATTTTGGAGGAGTGCAACATATAGTTGGTACACGTGTGATATGTGTGTATTCATATAATTTATACTTTTTCTCTATTTTCTTCCTTTGGTGTGAGCTAAGATTCTCTGCTTTTGTGACTAGCGCTCCTGAATACTAATCCCTGAATTTAATTCACCAAAAATTGTCAAAAATAATAATCATATGGGGAAAGAGAGAGTGATAGAGGGAGAAGAACAAACAATCAGGCAAGGGCAGTACTGTGAATTATTAGGCTCTTATTAATAAGATTATTTTAGTCTAGAGGAAATGACCGTAAGTACCATCAGTGAGCCCAGTTGGTCTTTACTGAGTGCTAGACACATCCCTGAGTTCTGTTCTTAGTCTCCAACTGTATGATGACTACTGTCTGGAAGTATTATCTGAACAACTAAAGTCACTTAATGGAAAAGGAATATGTCTTTAGAGAAGCAACAGTAATTTTTCTATCTGATTAAAAAGCAATGTTGACTGTCTGGAAACCTCAGTCATATTTGTAAGCAGAAAAGCATTGGCTATTCAAAGTGGATGATGTAAAGAGATGAGCAGCAACTTTGGCGATAGGTATACCCGGATTTAATTCTCACTTCTACCACTTGGCAGCTGGATAGCCTTAGGCAAGTTTCATACCTCCCTGAAATTCACTTAATTCAGTCTGTAAAATGGCATAATAACTTATTATAGCATCCTTTTAGGAATTTTAAATCAGTTATTGAAATAAAAGTACACACTATATAGACAAGTATGGATTCCTCAATAGGTGTTTGACCTTTCATTTCTCCAGTATCCCACCCCCATCAAATAAAGAAAAATACTTTTTTAAATTTACAAATATTTCATTATTCTAAAGTTAAAGCCATAAAAATAAAAATAATCAAATGGCCTACGATCATACCATTAGAAGAACAAAAGAATAGGTGTTCATGAGAGTTCCAAATTAGAATACAAGTTTTCATTAGGCACCTGTTTATGTATGCTATTCTGCTCTTTAAAATAAATAATTAAATTTGAAAGACTTATTTCCTCACTTTTAAGACTTTATTAGTTTACAAATTACATATCGACCTATGCTAAATATTATACCAACCCATGCTAATGAATTCAGTACAGAAAACAAAAAACACTGCACTCAAGCAAACTACATATATATGTGTGTGTGTGTGTGTGTGTATATATATATATATATATATATATATATATATATATATTACTTAAATGCATTTATATCCTAGCGTGTCTCATAAAGCATTGTGGTAACTCACCGGAATACAAACAATCAAATATAATGGCAAAAGCACTTAATATAAACAGGGCCAAGGAAACATAGACAGAAGATGAAGAAAAGATGAGGGAAATGTGAACAGGAGGAAGTGTAGTTAATCGAGTTGTATGTTTTGACCTTAAGATTCTCTGTGCGGGGACTTCCCTGGTGGCACAGTGGTTGGGAATCCACCTGCCAGTGCAGGGAACATGGGTTTGAGCCCTGGTCAGGGAAGATCCCACCTGCTGCAGAGCAAATAAGCCCGTGTGCCACAACTACTGAGCCTGTGCTCTAGGGTCCATGAGCCACAACTACTGAAGCCCGTCTGCCACAACTACTGAAGTCCCAGCACCTAGCCCGTGCTCCACAACAAGAGAAGCCACAGCAATGAGGAGCCCGCACACCACAACGAAGAGTAGCCCCCACTCGCCCCAACTAGAGACAGCCTGTGTGCCACAACAAAGACCCAACACGGCCAAAAATAAATAATAAATAAATTTATTTAAAAAAAAGATTCTCTGTGGATAAAACAACATGTAAATAATTGGTTACAAAGCCACATTATTTGAAGGTGCCAGACTGCATATTAACAGTCTGACACAAAGGGACAGCACAGGAAAACGATTCAAAGATAGAGATTTTTAAATATTTGCAGTTTGAAACCTTTTAGAGCACGTGTAATGAGCTCGACACACATTTCAACACTCAACATGTTAATCACATGTTCAAAGTATGTCTCAAAGTCATTGGAAATAGCTGTTGTCTCTGTCCCTGATATCCAAAACTGATCTGTGATGTGTAAAACTCAGGAGGTATTGATATCCACTTTTTGGCATCTGAACAGGAAACAAAGTTGTTTCGCAGTGATAATAAAGAATGAAGTAAATGCAAAAGGATACAAAAGACAAAGTACTGAGGGAATGTATTAACAGAACGAGTCAAACTAAATTCTGGTGAACTGGGGCCTACGATTGTACACACTCCATGGAAATACCCCAGCCTAAATACTGGCATAGGAGGAAGGGTACTGCGAAGCCCATCACAGTATAATCCTTTAAAATGTCCCTTTCAAGGTTGGCTCCACTCAACACTGAGTATAGGAAATCTTCCCATCAGGCAGAAACACTGGCTGCCCAATGATTGACCAAGAAATTAACACACTAATGAATAAATGATGCTAATTTATTTCTATCCCTGACAATGGGAAACAGCATACACTCTGTGTCAATGGTATGTCCTCCTTCCCACTTTTCTAAGTGGTAAATTATGTTTTTCCCTTCATTGCTTTATATCATGTGTGGCAGGCATGATGGGAAATGGCTATCAATGGTTCTGTTATTGATTTCTACCTTCCTTTCACTGTGGCTAAAGAAGATACTTTGTATGATTTCAATTTCTTAAAAATGTATTGGTACTTGTATTGTGGCCTAACATATGGTCTTTCCCGGAGAGTGTTCCATGTGTACTTGAGAAAAAGGTGTATTCTGCTGTTGTTGAGTGGAGTGATCTATATACGCTGTTAGGTTTAGTTGGTTAAATGTGTTATTCAGTCCCCCTACCTCTCTACTGATCTTCTGTCTAGATGTGTTTTCCACTATTGAAAGCAAGGTATTGATCTCCAACTATTATTTTAGAACTATCTATTTCTTCCTTCAATTCTGTCAATGTTTGCTTCACATATTTGGGGGTTGTTTGGTACATATATGTTTATAGGTGTTCTATGTTCTTGATAGATTGAACTTGTTATCAACATATAGTGGCCTCCTTTTCCTCTTGTGATAGTTTTTGATTTAAAGTTTATTTTGTGTGATAGTAACATAGCCATCCCAGATCTATCTTCCTTCCTTCCTTCCTTCCTTTCTTTTTCTGTCTCTCTTTCCTTCTTTTTTGTTACTATTTGCATGGGATATTTTATTCTATGCTTTAACTTTCAAGCAACTTGTGTCTTTTGAAATCAAGTGAGATTTTTGCAGACAGCATATACTTGGATTATGGTTGTTTTTAAAGTCCATTCTGCCAATGTTTATCTTTTCATTGGAGAGCTTAATCCACTTACTTTTTCAAAAATTACTGATGAGGAAGAACTTAATTCTGTCTATTTCCTGCTTGTTTTCTGTATGTCTTATGCATTTTTTGCCCCTCATTTACTCCATTACTGACTTCTGTGCTTAGCCGATTTTCTTGTGGTGAACTCTTGATTCCCTTTTCATTTCTTTTTGCATATGGTCTATTGATATTTTCTTTGTGGTTATCAAGAAGATGACATTTACCATTCTAAAGTTAAAACAATATAATTTCAATTGAAACCAACTTCAGTAGCACACAGAAACTCTGTTCCTCTACAGTTCTGTTCCTCCTCTTTACATTATTATTGTCACAAATTACACCTTTTTACTTTGTGAGCCCAATAACATGGATTTATGATTATTTTATACATTTGTTTTTTCAATCATGTAAGAAATAAAAAGTAGAGCTACAAGCCAATAACACAATACTGGCTTTAGTATTTGCCCATGTATTTATCTTTACTGGAGATTTCTATTTCTTTCTACAGCTTCGAGATGCTGTCTAGTGTCCTTTCATTTCAACCTGAAGGTTCAATTTAGCATTTCTCATAGGGCAGTGGTAGGAAGTTGTAAAATAAATGCCCTCAGCCTTTGTTCATCTGGGAATGCGTTAATTTCTCCCTACGTTTTGAAACCAGTTTGGCCAAATATAGAATTCTTGGTGGACAATTTTTTTTCTTTCAGCACTTTAAATATGGCTGGCCTCTTGCTTCCGTGGTTTCATAGAGGAAATTAGCTCTAATCTTTTTGAGGATCCCTGCTTTGTAACAAATTTCTTTTTTCTTTCTCCTTTGGGAGAAAAGATTCTTTCTGTGTCATTTGGCTTCTGAGAGTTTGATTATACTGGTTTTTGCTGTGGGGTTCTTTGAGTTTCTCTTAGTCCTGAAATCAGCCAAAGATTTATAGCAACCAAACACATAGTGAACCAGGGAAGAGGCAATTTGAAAATGGCAGGAAAGCTTTGTGGCATTTTTACTTGCCCTTGCCCCATCCACTGTTAGTGTAGTGATGGTCTTAAAGTGGTGGAGTCTTAATGCAGTGATAGTCTTAAAGTAACAGCAGACCATTCCTAGAATGGGACCCTCAATCCTGCTTCAGGAGGGAGCAGAAGAGACTGTACTCTCAGATTATTATGTGTATCTGTTCTAACCTGTCTGGGAGCTACCTGAAGGACTGACACAAGATGCTTATCTCTGTCTTAGCTAACTTGGAACACAGTCTGGAAAAGCAGCGGTCAATGCTCAAAAAAGTGCAAGTTGAACTAACAAAGCACAGATGGCTGGGGCAGAAGACTGTGCATTGAAATACAGTAGACCACAGAAGATGCAGGAGCCAAAGTTGGGGGAGATTCTTTGGGAAATTAGAACCTACAAAAAGTACACATGTGTCCAGAGAAATTAGGAAAGCCACATGCATACTCGAGATAAGATGCATGTTCTGAAAACACCAGAGGAGTCTCTAAGCTTTTACCATGGGCTGAGCCCTGAACTCAATGCAGGTCAGCTAAATGTTGAAGGAGTGATCCAGCAATCTGCACAATGGGCAGAGGTGTGTGGTTTTGGGTGTGCATGTGGATGTGCTTGTGTGTATTTATTTTTGTTTGTTTTAGGTGCAGGAATTCAAGGAAATCTCTGTCAAAACATTAGCTAAACATGAACTAAAGGAACAGAGACTTCGGTGCATACATACGATAAGGAAAACAGTCATTGCAAAAATAGTTTGGAAAGGTCCCTAAACAAACAGACTACTACAGCCTCCAACAATCAAAAGCCCAGGAAACCCTGGGAAAGTGGGAGAATCTGATTTCCATAGATACCACATTATAATATTTGAAAGACAAATTTTCAACCAAAAAAATCACAAGGTATACAAAGACATGGAAAAGTATGGTCCATTTAAGAAAACAAATTAATTGATGAAACCATCCCTAATGAAGCCCAGACATTTCTCCACTGCATATTCTTGCCTCCTTTGTCATAGATTCATTGACCATAAGTGCATGGGTTTCTTTCTGGGCTCTCTATTCTGTTCCAGTGATCGATGTTTTTGTGCCAGTACCATGCTGTTTTGATTACTGTAGGTTTGTAGCATAGTCTGAAGCCAGGGAGCATGATTCCTCCAGTTGTGTTCTTCTTTCTCAAGACTGTTTTAGCTATTCAGGACCTTTTGTGTTTCCATACAAACTTTAAAATTATTTGTTCTAGGTCTGTGGAAAATGCCCTTGATATGTTGATACAGACTGCATTGAATCCATTGATTTCCTTGGGTATGATAGTCACTTTAACAATATTAATTCTTCCAATCCGTGACCATGGTATATCTTTCCAGCTGTTTGTGTCATCTTTAATTTCTTGTATCAGTGTCATATAGTTCCCTGGGTACAGGTCTTTTACCTCCTTAGGCAGATTTATTCTTCTGTATTTTATTCTTTTTTACGCGATTGTAAATGGGATTGTTTCCTTAATTTCTCTTTCTGATAGTTCACTGTTAGTGTATAGAAATACAGTAGATTTCTAGATATAAATTCTGTATCCTACAAATTTACCAAGTTCATTTTTGAGCTCTAATAATTTTTGGATGGTGTCTTTCAGATTTTCTATGGATCATGCCATCTGCAAACAGTGACAGTTTTACTTTTTCCTCTCCATTTTGGAGTCCTTTTATTTATTGACTTTTCTTGTCTGATTGCTGTGGCTAGGACTTCCAAAAGTACCTTCAATAAAAGTGGTGAGAGTGGGCATCCTTGTCTTGTTCCTGATCTTAGGGGAAATGCTTTCAGCTTTTCACCATTGAGTATGTTAGCTATGAGCTTGTCGTATATGGCCTTTATTATGTTGAGGTATGTGTTCCCTCTATGCCCACTTTCTGGAGAGTTTTTACCATGAATGGATATTGAATTTTTTTCAAAAGCTTTTTTTTCATCTATTGAGATAATCATATGGTTTTTAGTCTTCAATTTGTTACTGTGATGATAAGAGACCTAAGAGAGCTACAGAGGCTAAGTGACCTATCCTTCCCTGAATGGGTAGGTATCCTTGTTCTGCCTTCTAATTGAGTTAGTATCTGAGTAAAGAACTGCCAGGTGTCATTTAGTTCACAATACACTGTTGTGGCAATATAGAAATGAATTTGTCTAAATCATTTGGCTTTTCTAAATTATAGTAAATGAATATACTGAATGAATACTTCAACTTAAGGAAATGCTCTTAAAGATATATTAATGTAGGCACTTCAGCGGAGAATTGAAAACAAAACAAATAATTCAGGTAAAATTAAAGTACACTCAGTTGTATCCAGTTTCCTCTTGTAAATCTCTCTTTTTCATTTGAGTGGACAGTCACTGGAGAATATCTGACTTGGGGCTAAGGAAATCTAAGCCTTCTTGGCCACACTGTATTCTCTTATGTCGTTTAATAAAGACACCAGTTGGGTTGCTGAAAAAATAGTGGGAAAAATCAATGCCTCACATCCAAAGGGCAGCTCTTGAAAATATGTGGATTGTTGTAGTCATTTTGCTCTTCTGGCCTCAGAAGTTCTAATCTTAACCTTAGCCCCTCATGCAGAGAGACTTTTTAAACCAATTCGCACATTACTCATTATGTGACTGTTGAATAAGAGAAACCCAGCTCTTTTCCTGTGCTTTCAAGCAGTTATCTTCTTCAAAACTTTGTTTGGATTGTTATACCTTAACCTTGCCTGGCAAGGGACTTATGGGAAGGTTGTTATTGTTTGAAAGTTTGGTGCCAGTATCTGCAAAGAAAGAAGAAAGTAAAGAAGGAAAGGTGTGTTTATCAAACATCCCAATAGTGAAAGTGTGTGAAAGCAACTTTTGAAAAAGTGAATCTGTCAGAGTTCAGCCGTATTATTACATTTTATTTTATTCATTGAACATAAATAATTATCAGTGAATCCTTTCTAGATTTTCTAGTTTCCCAAAGTTCCCTGTATTCACATTCTAAGGTGAAAAATGGTATTTTAAGTCACTGCTCTCCACCTTATATTATTTATAATCACTCCTCATGACCTCTTCCTTCAAAGAAACGTGATCCTGAGAAGTGTCCTTTGTTTGTCTTTGTGGAATAAGTGATGGGGATGCATCCTGGAGACCTGTGAGATGTTTAAATTGTGGCCTAATGAAACTAGGATGGAGAGTTCTGGAAAGATCTGGAAAGATGGCTGGTAGAGTGTGGTCAGATGTGGGAGAAGAGACGTGTACCGAGAGAGGGAGAGGAAATTTTCAGAGGGAGACAATTAAACAAATAATTCAATAAGTTTTGTTGTGTGGTGTGGGATGCAAGCCTTTCTCTCCCCCTTTCCTTCACAATCTCTTTGTTAAAGACTGTGTTTTTCATTAGTTTTACTAAGATAGGATTTGCCGTTTTCTTTGGATACTGAGAATGGACCCATGGAAACAGTTACATTTGGGTTATCTCTGACTATCTTTAATGAAGAACATAAATATTGGCCACACTATCTATGCACATGCTATCACCATGCCTTTTTTGTTCTCTGTTCATATATCTAAGTCCTCTTCTTTGAGGTCAATCTCAAATCTCATCTGAAATGTACATTTATTGATAGATTCAAGCCATAATGAACTGTCCCTTCTTTGTGCTCCTTAGGCTCTGATTATTTATAAAAACTCATTTTTGAACTTAGACCCTGTCCAATATGATATATTACTTATTTCATCAGCATATGTTATATCCTCAACACAGTTATAAGCTTTTGTGGGGCTGGGATCATACATTCTGTAATTTTTCTCAGTACTTACACTTACTTTGATAGAAAGCGCATTCATTCATCTAAACATCATTTATTGAGTGTTAATTAAATGTCTCAACTCAGTCAATATTGTTTGAGTGAATGCATGCATGAATGAGGGAGTATGCAATAGGTAGCCTAATGTACCGCCCGATGTGAAAAAACCAAAAGCATAAACACAAAAGCAAGCCGAAAAGTGGCCCAGGACTTTCTGTAAAATATCCTGCTTTTGTTGGATGAGGCCATGAAAATCAAGATGCTCCTGAAAGGTCTTAAGAGCTGACCAAGAATAGTAAACAATTGAAATTCTCTCAGGCTTATTCAACCCTATCACTGGACACATTTATACCTCTCAGGAATGTTATTAAAAGAAGAGATTAATAAAGCTTTTATAGATGAGTTGATAAATCTCTAAACATTTAAATCTTCATTTCCTCCTAGGTTTCTCTAGTTTGGGTTTCCAAAAGATTTCAAGAAACCACAGGATAATTAAAAAATTAGACATTATCTTTCTTACCTTCATGTTTTTTGATGGTAAACACATTTTATTTTCTCCATAGTGCTGCCCAATTTCCACCAGTACAGTTCTTAAGTGAATTTTGCTCTGGATGGTGGGATATATAAGATGTAAATGAATTGTTTGTATATGTTTTAGAATTCTTCTAAAGGGCCTGGCCATGGAAATGCATTGAATCTTACTTAAATAAGTAAAGGAACTTCCTCAGAATTATTATTTTATTCTGGTTAGGATACTCTCTGCCCTGGTTTGTTAAAATTTCCCTCTAGAGTGGTTTTAATTTTGTTTCTGATAGGGTCCTAGGATTTATTGCCACACCCATCCTGCATCTGGTTTTCTTTGAATTCCTCTCCTTGCAGTTTCTGATTCATACAGGGCCTTACAGGTTAGTGACAACCTGGCCATCACAACTCTGGGAAGGACAGGCCTACTTTTCAGAGGTGCTGATGTTTTCTGTACCTGAAGGTTTTCAAGAGATATCAATCTTCCTCACCACCTCCCTTGGCCCTCTTAATGGACTAAGCAGTTCCTCATGAAAGTTCTGTAGGATATCTGTACTAACTTCTCCATATTGTTCCATCCTGAGTCTAAATTCCTGGCCTCAAGGTAATGTTAGATTTCTAGCTCCAGCCCCTATGTACATAAGGCCTCTACTAAGGAACAGAACGCATACACATCAGTCTGCTCTTATTTCTCTGGATTTAATTTCTCTGTTACTTTCTGAAACATGCAGGTGCTCCTTTCTTTCTTTTAATCTCAGCTATGTGCTGTTAACATTTTGAAAACTGACCCAGAATTTACATGTGTCTCCAGTAAGAGTACATTAAATTGAGCTTAGTCTGCTCTTCTACTGGCATATTTGAGATCCAAATAATTTGCTACTTAACTGGATTCAGTTACCTGTATATTTCAGGCACCTAAAACTCACCATGTTCCAAATTTCCCCCTTTATAGTTAGTAATTTTCTTGGGAATCTGGATAACATTAGATGGAATAAAGTTAGTGAGTGGCCCAGGATTGCCTGAAATTTTGTTTGTCAGAGTGGCCAGGGAAAGTTAAGCAAAGAAGCAAACCAAATGAAAAACAGAATCACATTATTATGGCTGAGACAAGATTCCATGCAGAACTCTCTGTAGAGCTGGGTTGGGTCATAACTTATGCCAGAGCTCTAGGTGGGGTTGACACCATCTCATGCCAAGCTCTCAGTTCTGGGCTAATGTCATCTCTGGTCCACTCTATGGAGTGGAAACTTTGGAGGAATGGCCAATGTGTTCCACAGTGTAGGAAGAGGGAAATTGTGAACGTTACTTTCTAAATTGTGGAGGAACTAACCACTGTAAATGTGCCTTGAACTATGGTGTTTAATTTGACCAGTCAGATCAATGACTTTCCCCTTGAATGAAATGCTGCTACGTATATGAGCAGAAAAACAAAACTGGTATAAGGAATAGATAGCTAGTGGGAAGCAGCCGCATAGCCCAGGAAGATCAGCTCTGTGCTTTGTGACCACCTAGAGGGGTGACATAGGGCGGGTGGGAGGGAGGGAGTTGCAAGAGGGAAGAGATATGGGGACATATGTATATGTATAACTGATTTACTTTGTTAGAAAGTGGAAACTAACACACCATTGTAAAGCAATTATACTCCAATGAAGATGTTTAAAAAAAAACTAGTGTAAGGAGCTGGAGAGACTGGGAGTCTTATTTTCCCAGCAATTAACTTTTCCTCGACCATGACCTTCCTTTTGAGTCTCCTAGACCTTGGGGATGATAGCAACCCCTTGGGTTGGGGGATGGCAACCCCATCTTCACTAGAACCTCTATAGTTAACTTTGATTTTTCCCACACCGTCTATCCATCCCATGTATGCAGTCAGACATTTGATCTTGGACTTTTACTGACAAAATATCCTTGAATATAACCATTTCTTTTCACTGCCACTGCTACTGCTTTTGTCACTGCCTTAACTAGAGCTTTAACTTTAAGTTCTTTATATAAATATCTAAATATCTATATATAAATAAAATATACAAATAAATAAAATGTAATATTAATTTTGATGATTTAAAAGTCTTTTCTTGATAAAGACTTTTCCTGATAAATATACACAATATCTTATATAAATATTTGTGTATTATCTGTTCTTTTCTTAGAATTTTAGTCATATGATTCTATCTCTTGGTATGTCTAGAACTTTTTGATTGAATGCTGACTATTTTATTTGGCTTTTAAAATTTTTCTCAGTGGAAATGTTGTTTTGCTTCAAAATATTTTACTCTACCTGGAAGTAGCAAATCTTCAAATTACAATTTGTTAAATGCTTTGAAATATCAATACTATAGGTGTCACAAAATCTAGAAAAATGACATTTGAAAATTAACTACTGCCAGATGTGTCTCTATAAAACTTTTTCCCCACTCTTGTAGCTATATATTCTTTAACTGCCTCCTGTTTTAGAAATAAAATTGTAAGAAATAAACTTTGTAGTTTATAGACATAGATTTCTTTTCACATGGTTGATTAGAGTTTGCTTTTAGTTATTAATAGTTTAGAAAAGTTTATTTCAGCATCACAATTTATTATTGATAATGTCGCATTAATGTTCATTGTTAACTTTGAGAAAACCTCTATGGATTACTTCCTCATAAATATTTACTATTATAAATGCATTACTGATTTCAGTACTGCTATAGGTTTGTGCATTACAGGAATTCTGATAAAATACTCATTGACACCATTCCATTACACACATTATTGATGGGGTATATTCTTTTATTTCTTTCTTTATTTATTTTTGACTGTGTTGTGTCTTCGTTGCTGTGCGCAGGCTTTCTCTAGTTGCAGCGACTGGGGGATACTCTTTGTTGCGGTGTGCAGGCTTCTTATTGTGGTGGCTTCTCTTGTTGCAAAGCACAGGCTCTAGGCACACAAGCTTCAGTAGTTGTGGCTCGCAGGCTCAGTAGTTGTGGCTCACGGGCTCTAGAGCGAAGGCCCCATAGTCGTGGCACACGGTCTTAGTTGTTCCGCGGCATGTGGGATCTTCCCGGACCAGGGCTCGAACCCGTGTCCCCTGCATTGGCAGGTGACTTCCTAACCACTGTGCCATCAGGGAAGCCCCTGGAGTATATTGGGTTTTTTTTTTTTTTTGCGGTATGCTGGCCTCTCACTGTTGTGGCCTCTCCCCGTTGTGGGGCACAGGCTCCGGACATGCAGGCTCAGTGGCCATGGCTCACGGGCCTAGCTGCTACGTGGCATATGGGATCTTCCCGGACTGGGGCACGAACCCGTGTCCCCTGCATCGGCAGGCAGACTCTCAACCACTGCACCACCAGGGAAGCCCTGGGGTATATTCTTGACAGAAGGAAATTTCCGTTTTGACTAAGCATTGAAGAAAACTGAATCTTTGACTTATCCTTCACATGCCTGATGATTGAAATAATTTTCCACAGAATAACTTCTGGTTTTATACTTTTCAGTTCTTTTTTTCTTCTTCAAACGCACATGCTTTGAGAGCTGTGAAGTGCAAGACATGGCTATATTGTAAGGTGGTTTTTGTCCTTACGCTTCTGTGTCTTGTGCTAGTTAAGTCAGTAGAGTAGTCAGTAAGAGTACTGGAAGTTATTCCTGTAATGGGATATTATATAGTCAGTTACATATGGTGGTGTCTGAAAATCACATAATAGCCTCACTTAAAACATCTCCTTAGCCAGATTTCAAGAAAGCCTGTGACCAATCCAATATGATCCAACATAGCAGAATATGATAGAAGGAAAATTGACAAAGAAATAGACGCTGGACTTACCTGATGGAAATAAAAATATCTCACTTTTGACAATTTTGCAAAAACCTATAATGACATGAACTAATTTCTAGGGTTCTTCGTAGGACCTAAAAAGGAACCCATAGAGTTGTGGAACAACAATAGAAGCTACTGTGATGAGAAGCCCGGACACCGCAACAAAGAGTAGCCCCCACTCGCCGCAACTAGAGAAAGCCTGCACGCAGCACTGAAGACCCAACGCAGCCAAGATAAAAATAAATAAATAAATAAAAATAAATTTATCTTTTAAAAAGTGATACTCAGGTTTGAGGCATGAGAAATTTGATGAGGAGAAATTAGCTAATGTTTGCAGAACTTTTAAAATATCAAACTCAGTCTCTAAGATTTTAGCATTCTATACAACATCGGTTACTTATTAGTGGTTTGGGAAGGCCAATTTAAAATTTTCTCATCTTACTGTATTGAAATTCACGGCCCTAATGTTCTCCACGTTGACTATATGAATGATGAAGAAAAGTCAATCATGTATTTCATTTCCAACTGGACAGAAAACAATATTTTGAAAAGTGTTTGGCCTACTGACTTTTGATTTCTTCTAAGGCAAATGGATAGGTAATTTTTATTCCCTGATTAGGAGAAAAATGGAGGAAGAGGGCAGGGTTAAGAATTAAGATTTCAAGAGCATGAGAGGTAGATGGCCAACCATAGTTCCTAAGGTTCGGTGCCTGTAACTGTTGCCGCTGCTTAAGCGTGCCAAAGCAGTGGTACGGCTGCTGCGCTCGTGTTTGCTACCACTAGAAACATTCTTGCCAGTAGTGGCGGCAGCGGGACTCAATTACTCCCTTTTTTCACTCTCTCCAGAAGCTCCAGATGGCGTCTTCCGTGGGCAACGTGGCCGACAGCACAGAACCAACGAAACGTATGCTTTCCTTCCAAGGGTTAGCTGAGCTGGCACATCGAGAATATCAGGCAGGAGATTTTGAGACAGCTGAGAGACACTGCATGCAGCTCTGGAGACAAGAGCCAGGCAATACTGGTGTACTTTTATTACTTTCATCTATACACTTCCAGTGTCGAAGGCTGGACAGATCTGCCCACTTTAGTACTCTGGCAATTAAACAGAACCCTCTTCTGGCAGAAGCCTATTCGAATTTGGGGAATGTGTACAAGGAAAGAGGGCAGTTGCAGGAAGCAACTGAGCATTACCGGCATGCATTGCGTCTCAAACCAGATTTCATCGATGGTTATATTAACCTGGCAGCCGCTTTGGTAGCAGCAGGCGACATGGAAGGAGCAGTACAAGCTTACGTCTCTGCTCTTCAGTACAATCCTTCTTTGTACTGTGTTCGCAGTGACCTGGGGAACCTGCTCAAAGCCCTGGGTGGCTTAGAAGAAGCCAAGGCATGTTATTTGAAAGCAATTGAGATGCAACCGAACTTTGCAGTAGCTTGGAGTAATCTTGGCTGTGTTTTCAATGCACAAGGGGAGATTTGGCTTGCAATTCATCACTTTGAAAAGGCTGTCACCCTTGACCCCAATTTTCTGGATGCTTATATCAATTTAGGAAATGTCTTCAATGAGGCACGGATTTTTGACAGAGCTGTGGCAGCTTACCTTCGTGCCCTAAGCTTGAGTCCAAATCATGCAGTGGTACATGGCAACCTGGCTTGTGTATACTATGAGCAAGGCCTGATGGATCTGGCAATAGACACCTACAGGCGAGCTATTGAATTGCAACCACATTTCCCTGATGCTTACTGCAACCTAGCCAACGCTCTCAAAGAGAAGGGCAGTGTTGCTGAAGCAGAAGATTGTTATCATACAGCTCTCCGGCTGTGTCCCCGCCATGCAGACTCTCTGAATAACCTAGCCAATATCAAAGGAGAACAGGGAAACAGTGAAGAGGCAGTTCGCTTGTATCGTAAAGCATTAGAGCTCTGCCCAGACTTTGCTGATGCCCATTCAAATTTAGCAAGTGTATTGAAGCAGCAGGGAAAACTGCACGAAGCTCTGATGCATTATAAGGAGGCTATTCGAATCAGTCCTACCTTTGCTGATGCGTACTGTAATATGGGAAACACTCTATGGGATATGCAGGATGTTCAGGGAGCCTTAGAGTGTTATACTCGTGCCGTGCAGATCAACCCTGCATTTGCGGATGCCCACAGCAATCTGGCTTCCATTCACCAGGATTCAGGGAATATTCCAGAAGCAATTGCTTCTTATCGCACTGTTCTGAAGCTTCAACCTGATTTTCCTGACGCTTATTGTAATTTGGCTCATTGCCTGCAGGTTGTCTGTGATTGGACAGACTATGATGAGCGAATGAAGAAGTTGGTCAGCATTGTGGCTGACCAGTTGGAGAAGAATAGGTTGCCTTCTGTGCAGCCTCATCATAGTATGCTCTATCCTCTTCCTCATGGCTTCAGGAAGGCTATTGCTGAGAGGCATGGGAACCTCTGCTTGGCTAATATAAGTGCCCTTCATAAACCACCGTATGAACATCCAAAAGACTTGAAGCTCAGTGACGGTCGACTGCATGTAGGATACGTGAGTTCTGACTTTGGGAACCATCCTACTTCTCACCTTATGCAGTCTATTCCAGGCATTCACAATTCTGATAAATTTGAGATATTCTGTCATGCCCTGAGCCCACATGATGGCACAAACTTCCGAGCGAAGGTGATGGCAGAAGCCAATCATTTCACTGATCTTTCTCAGATTCCATGCAATGGGAAAGCAGCTGATCGCATCCATCAAGATGGTATACACATCCTTGTAAATATGAATGGTTATACCAGGGGTGCTCGAAATGAACTCTTTGCTCTCAGGCCAGCTCCTATTCAGGCAATGTGGCTGGGGTACCCTGGGACTAGTGGCGTGCTTTTCATGGATTATATCATCACTGATCAGGAAACGTCACCTGCTGAAGTTGCTGAGCAGTATTCTGAGAAACTGGCTTATATGCCCCATACGTTCTTTATTGGTGATCATGCTAATATGTTCCCGCACCTGAAGAAAAAAGCCGTCATCGATTTTAAGTCCAATGGGCACATTTATGACAATCGGATTGTGCTGAATGGCATCGACCTCCAAGCATTTCTTGATAGTCTATCAGATGTGCAAATAGTCAAGATGAAATGTCCTGATGGAGAAGACAACGCAGACAGCAGTAATACAGCTCTTAATATGCCTGTCATTCCTATGAATACTGTTGCAGAAGCAGTTATTGAAATGATTAACAGAGGACAAATTCAGATTACAATGAATGGATTCAGTATTAGCAATGGCCTGGCAATTACCCTGATCAACAATAAGGCTGCCACTGGAGAGGAGGTTCCCCGTACCATTATTGTAACCACACGTTCTCAGTACGGGTTACCGGAAGATGCCATTGTGTACTGTAACTTTAATCAGTTATACAAAATTGACCCATCTACTTTGCAGATGTGGGCAAATATTCTGAAGCGTGTTCCCAATGGTGTACTGTGGCTGTTGCGTTTTCCAGCAGCAGGAGAAGTTAATATTCAACAGTACGCACAAAATATGGGCCTTCCCCCGAACCGTATCATTTTTTCACCTGTTGCTCCTAAAGAGGAACATGTTCGGAGAGGCCAGCTGGCTGATGTCTGCTTGGACACTCCACTCTGTAATGGCCACACCACAGGGATGGATGTCCTTTGGGCAGGGACCCCCATGGTGACTATGCCAGGAGAGACTCTTGCTTCCCGAGTTGCAGGTTCCCAGCTCACTTGTTTAGGCTGTCTTGAGCTGATTGCTAAAAATCGGCAAGAATATGAAGAGATAGCTGTGAAACTGGGAACTGATCTCGAATACCTGAAGAAAATTCGTGGCAAAGTCTGGAAGCAGAGAACATCTAGCCCTCTGTTCAACACCAAACAATATACAATGGAACTAGAGCGGCTCTACCTACAGATGTGGGAGCATTATGCAGCCGGCAACAAACCTGATCACATGATTAAGCCGGTTGAAGTCACTGAGTCGGCCTAAATAATGACTGTGTGCCCAGGAGAATTACCCCTGTAGCTGAGCCTCAACCTTCTGGGGGAAAGGGAACTACTTTTTCAATATCATGGTGCAGATGGGTGACAGACAATGATAAGAAATAGCACAGCCAGACTTGCTTCCTGCATGGTCACGATAGGGAGAAACCCAAGAGATGCGAAACTGCTGTTCCACAAGGAGTCTCCATCGAATTTTGCAGCAGCCAGGTGTCTGGAAGGTCTGGAAGGTGAGTCTGGAAGGTAAGTCTGGAAGGTCTGATCTCCCTTGGTCTTCCAGGGGATGGATGGTTAATGTGGAAGGGAGATAGAGATTGCCCGGCCGTTTTGTGATTATCACGGATTGATTGAGTCTTCTGAATTAATTTTTTTCTTTATATTTTGGGTATTGGAGCTTTTAAAAATGTTTGGTTTCAGGTATTTTTATTCATGTGAAGTGTATATGATTCTCTTGAGATAAGGTTTTAAGCTAAAATATTCCTTGTTTTAGTTTCTGAACTCTACCGATAAATGGGGACTTTGCTGGTGTAGTCTTTTTATAGGTTTTATAAACCACTTGAGCCTCTATCAGTCACTTTAGTGTCTGACATAACGTTTGGAACTCTCAGTGCTTTGTTGGTCTGTAGATGATGGCTTCAATTCTTTTTCTGGTCCGTTTCCTTCTTCCCTTCCCCCCACTTTAAAAATTCTCCTGTAACTTGGCTAACAAAATACCAAGTGTGATTCAAAACCTCCCAGAATGTTTCTCTTCAACACATCATCTGGTGCCAAATGAAGATTGTTAGGAGTGCTTATTAATTATGAAGGGCACAGTTGTGGTACTGTCACTGACGATAATAATAATGGATTTTTGGCCTAGAGTTTTGACCTATTTCACCAGTGTTTTACCATTGACTGCCCCTCTATGCTGCTTCCAAAAGTGAGAGTGTGTGATAAGATTTTTACTTTCATTTCTAAAGTTTGTTTTTTTTAGGTGAGTCCTGTTCTTCCTTTTTCTTTCAGCAGAAATGAAATCCCAGGTAAGTATAAGTATTCAAATATTTGATCAGTAAGTCACAGTTATCTCCAGTACATTAAATAACTTTCATCAAAAAACATGTTATAGGTGAAAAGCTCTGAAGGACCAGCTATGTATATGATAATTATGTTTCAGGCCTTCTAGGGTATTATATATAATAACTTGTCTTCTGGTCGTGGTCTTGAAGTCTTTATGGATTCAGCCTCAGTAGTAGCGAACTGCACTGCTACTTGGTTTGGAGTACAAATTAGACTTTAGCCCTCCTGGAGGTTGAGTTTTTGGTATTGAAAACCATAGGAATGAAATTATTGTATTTCATCAAAGGATCGAGGGCTTGAGGCTTAAACAAGCCAACATATGTGTGGGAAGCAGTCAGCCTTGAGAGCAGGCTACGGACATGCCAGGCATGCCGCCGCTGCTCGAAGGGACTGTCCCTACTTGTTCCCCTCCTTGTTCCATTCCACGGGAGATAAATCACCAGGGCCCAGAAATCAGAAAGAATGTAAAATGAGACAAGCCAATCTGTCTCCACCCTGCACGTGCAGGTTATTTTGGATGATTCTGGGTTTATGGGTTTTCTCCCAGGGAAGTTATCCTTGAGCCGAGACAGTCATTAGATGATGTAAACCACCGTCTGGCAACCTTCCCTTTTCTAGTCGATATAATCTGCAACTGTAGCATAATAAAACTTGCCTTGCAACCGTCAGTTGTCTTGGTCCTTCTGACCCCATTTGTCGGTGCTACTTCAGTTCCTTACCCCGTCCCTTCTGACCCTGGGCGGTGAAATCCTCTTTCTGAGGCTGGTCCGCGGCAAGTGGCGCCTGAACAGGGACCTGAAGCGTGAAGCCAATGAAAAGAAAAAGAAAGTGCAGGTAAGAGAACCCTTATGCAAAATATGTGTGGACACGAGTAAAAGTGAAACTAACAGAGGCATAAGGCAACAGTCAGAAGTAAAATAAGATGGGGCAAAAGGGCTCAAAGGAGCGTGAATTATTTGCTCCGGTTTTACTTTCGATGCTTAAAGCTCGGGGTAATAAAGTTTCTACCTCACAGTTGACTGAATTTTTGCAGCATATCCATGATGTATCTCCCTGGTTTCCTGATGGCGGCTCTGTGACATAGAAATCTGGCAGAAAGTTGGAGAAGATTTTAAAAATTATTATGAGTCTCGAGGGCCTACTCATACTGCCGTTGTTACATTTAGTTTGTGGAATCTGATAAAAATATGTTTAGGTTCTTCTCATGATAGTGTTGATTTGAATGTAAAGTCAGAAAAACATAAGCCTCTGACAGAAGAAACGACTGTATTATCAGCTACTGTGTCGCCACTTCCTAAACCAAAAGAGCTAATAAATTTAAATATTTCAGATGAAGAGGAACATTTTGACTTAACAGATGAGGCTTTTAAACATAAAAGAGAGAAGTATCCTGAAGATGATTTTCTAATGGCTATAATAGATAAGTCAGTGAAAAAGCTGCAAATTAGTAAGGACTGTCTTCCTCAAAATTCTCCATCTGTAAAACTGCTCAGTCCCTTGCAACGTGCTGTACAAGCAGCAATAAAACGAGGAGAAGATCCTATTTTCTGTTGTCCTGTCACGGAAAGACCTGATCCTAATAATCCTCAACAGGCTATTAGGGAGCATCAGGCTCTTCCTTTTAAAGTTTTGAAAGATTTAAAATCTGCTTGTGCTCAATATGGGCCCACTGCTCCTTTTACTACTGCTATGGTTGACACTATTACAGGAGAAGCTCTTCCCCCTGCTGATTGGCAGTCTATTGCACGAGCTTGTTTAAATGGTGGAGATTATTTAATATGGAAGTTTGATTTTTATGAACGGGCTGCTGAACAAGCAGAAAAGAATGCTACCCATGATATTCCAGTTGATTATCATATGCTGATTGGGGAAGGACCATATATTTCTTTACAAGTTCGATTAACTTATCCCTTTGTTGCTTATCCTCAAATAAATCATTTGGCATTACAAGCCTGGAGGAAATTATCTTCTACACACAAAACTGAGGATCTTTCAAAAATTAGACAGGGACCTGATGAACCATATGCTGATTTTGTAGATAGATTGTTACAGCCGGTGGGGAGACTCATTGTGGATGGACTCACTGGTACAATTGTAGTTAAGCAACTTGCTTTTGAAAATGCTAATAATGCATGTCAGGCTGCGATTCGACCTTGGAGAAAACGGGGAACATTGGAGGATTATATTCGCCTTTGTGCAGACATTGGGCCTGCTTATATACAGGGTGCTGCTATGGCTGCAGCATCAACTAAAGTGGGGTTTAAAAACAATCCAAAGAGAACAAAGACTAGTTTTAAATGCGGAAAGGCAGGTCATTTTGCTGGAGAATGTAGATCTTTTCACTGTAACCCTGGTCCTTCCTTCCCAACTCAAAACCCTCCAGATGGTCAGAAAATCCCTGGTTTATGCCCTAAATGCAATAGGGGAAAACGTTGGGCACGCGATTGTTGGTCGCTCAGTGGCCCACAAGGATGGAACACCACTGTCGGGAAACTCCTCCCGGGGCCTTCCCCGGCCCCAACAGATAATAGGGGCAATGTCTGTGTATCCTCCTCAAACTATCAATCAGACATTAACCAAAAACAAAAACATACAATATCTTTGCTCTCCAGAGAAACAGCAGGAAGCGCAGGACTGGACCACAGTACCTCCGCCCGATATGTATTAACTCCTGAAATGGGTCCTCAGGCCTTCTCTACGGGCATCTATGGACCTTTACCCAAGGGTTTGATGGGACTACTATTGGGAAGAAGTAGTGTCACCATGAAGGGTTTAACTATTATGCCAGGAGTCATAGATTGTGACTACGAAGGAGAAATAAAAATCATGGCACAAACTATTAAAAATATAATAATGATTTCTCCTGGGGATAAAATTGCACAATTGCTACTTTTGCCCTTTGTACCTCATGGACAAATTTTACAACATCAAAAGAGAGACACAAAGGCTTTTGGATCATCTAATGCTGCCTACTGGATTCAGAAGATAGGGAAAGAACATCCAGAAAGGAAATGAACCATTAATGGAAAGGTTTTTTCAGGTTTGTTAGACACTGGAGCTGATGTCTCTGTTATGACACAGATTCACTGGCATAAACATTGGCCCGTTAGTCCTACTATTACAGAACTTCAAGGAATAGGACAGAGTTCTTCTCCTATGCAAAGTAGTCAGTTATTATGGCAAGATAGTGAGGGCCATTCAGGATACTTCCAGCCTTATGTTTTGCCTAGGCTGCCTTTAAACCTCTGGGGCCGAGATATATTAAAAGAAATGGGAGTATTACTTTATAGTCCAAATTCTCAAGTCTCTAATATGATGTTGGATCAAGGATTTCTTCCCACAAAAGGGCTGGGAACAAATCAACAAGGACCTGTCTATCCTATTGATGTGAAAATAAAATATGATAGACAAGGTTTGTGTTTTTCTTAGGGGCCTTGGATTCTCCTCCACTCACTGCCGATCCAATTACTTGGCTGAGTGATGACCCTGTATGGGTGGACCAATGGCCCCTCACAAAGGAGAAATTAGAAGCTGCAGAACAATTAGTACTGAAACAATTAGGGCATTTAGAAATTTCCAATAGTCCTTGGAATACTCCTATTTTTATTACCAAGAAAAAATCTGGAAAATATAGGTTATTACCGGATCTAAGAGCTGTTAATAAAACTATGCTAATAATGGGAGCTCTTCAAGCAGGCCTACCCTCTCCAACAGCCATACCACACGATTATCATCTTTTAGTTATAGATTTAAAAGATTGTTTTTTTCACTATTCCTTTGTTTCCTGAAGATAGAAAACATTTTGCTTTTAGCTTGCCTTCCTTAAATTTTAAGGAGCCCATGAGGAGCTTTCAATGGAAAGTATTGCCTCAGGGCATGGCAAATAGTCCTACATTATGCCAAAACTATGTGGCTCAGGCCTTAACTCCTGTGAGAAAAAGGTTTCCAACGTTATATCTCATACATTATATGGATGATATACTTTTAGCCACTGATAATATTTCTTTATTAGAGACTGCTTTTCAATTTTTACAACAATCCTTACAATCATTTGGCGTGGTCATTGCCTCAGAAAAAATTCAAAGACAATCTCCATTTTTCTATTTGGGAAAATATATTGATAACACTACCATTAGGCCTCAGAAACTGCAAATTCGAGTTGATAATTTAAAAACATTAAAGGATTTTCAAAAATTACTTGGAGACATTAATTGGCCAAGGCCTTCCTTAAAACTTACTACTGCTCAATTAGAGCCTTTGTTTGATATTCTTAAAGGTGACTCAGCTCCTTCTACTTCACGCTCTATGACTCCAGAAGCACTTCAAGCTTTACAAGTAGTTAATAGAGCTATCAGCTCTGCACAGTTAACTCGAATGCATACTCACCTGCCAATTTCTTTAATTGCTTGTCCAACACCTCATGTGCCTACTGCCATCTTATGGCAAACTGTTGGCATTATTGAATGGATTCATATGAAAACTACATCCTCTAAGGTTATTAACCCTTATTTTGAACTTAGTAGTAAGCTAATAATGCAAGGTAGAACTAGATGCTTACAACTTCTGGGTATAGAACCTTCTCAAATTATTATCCCTTATTCAGTTAGTCAACAAAATTGGCTTTTTCAACATAGTAATGAATGGGGTCTTGCTCTTGCAGGATTTTCAGGTGCCTTGGAATGCCATTACCCTGCTGATAAATTGATCCAATTCGACAAAGTTAACTGTTATATCTTTCCTTCTATAATTAGGCAACAGCCTATTCCTCATGTACCTTTGGTTTTTACAGACGGTTCTTCTTCAGGAGGGGCTACTGTAATCACTGACGACGGAACAAAACTCATTAAACAAACTTCCTTGACTTCAGCTCAACGTGTTGAACTGTATGCTGTCATGATGGCTTTTAAACATTTGCCTTCTATATCTTTTAATTTGTTTTCTGATAGTAAATATCTTATCAGCTTATTATTTCTTCTGGAGACTGTGACCAGAGGACATACTAATGACCCTGAATTATCATCCTCTTTTCGTTTGCTTCAACAGCTTATTCGTTCCCACGATGGCCGTGTTGCAGCTCTGCATATCCGTGCTCATTCTAACTTGCCTGGTCCATTGTCTAAACTTAATGTGACTGCAGATGTTTTAACTCGATCTAAACGTGATCTTTATCCTGTGCGTTTTCCTCCCAAAAATAAAGTTAAAGTTACTCTTCCTCCTCAATCTCTTTTCCCTAAAGCAGGACATATCCCAAATTACCGTCCTCCTCCTTTCCGTTCGTCATGCTGTCAAGAATGGCTAAGGTATTGCATTCATTATCTTCATACTGTTGATACTCATGGTCCATGTCCTGGACACCCTCATATTATGGTAAGTTATGATCAAACTGCTTCACAAGCAGCACAGCAGTCGCATGCTTTACACCATCAGTCGGCGGCTACGTTACGCAAAGAATTTTCCCTTACTCGTGAAGCCACCCGACAAATTGTTAAGCAATGCCCACAGTGCTTACCTCACCTTCCTGTTCCACATTATGGTGTTAATCCTCGTGGATTATTACCTAGTTATTTATGGCAAATGGATGTTACTCATATCCCGTCTTTTGGGAAATTACAATTTGTTCATGTCACTATTGATACTTATTCTGGTTTCCTCTGTGCTACAGCACAGACCCGAGAAGCTACTAAACATGTTATCACTCATTTATTACACTGTTTTGCTTTTGTGAACCTTCATTTTACAGGAACCAACATTACTCTTACAGGCCCGGCTACCAGCCGACGAGAGGATCTTAAGGATACCATCATTTGGTATAAAAATGGGCAAGCTATTAATATTAGAGGTCAAATCTCATATGCCTCGCCACTTTGGGATTCCGCTATTACTATGGCCAAGGTTCCAGGTGAAGATTCAGGAAATTATTTCTGTATGAAGCATTTACTTGGAGGACAAGGGATACTTATAGTTGGACATAAGGTTACTATTCTTAACAGAAAATCAAAACCTCAATTTCCTCCTTTTATGACCATTAACTTTGCTGGATCCAATTTTGAATGTTGCAATGCATCTTGGAATAATAACCAAATATGGTGTACTACAGATCATACCAAGGGGTCAATTCTTCTCTCTTCTATTCCCATCATAGATAGGTTTATCACATTTCAAAAGAACTGGGATATATGGAAACTAGCTCTAACTTATTCCAATACACCTGTTATAACTTGTGTTGCTCCTCCATATACACTTTTGATTGGTTCTATTAACATTGGTAATTCTTCCAAAGGAGGATATAATATTAGCTGTGTTCATTGTATTTTTAGCAGTTGTATGTTCCCTTCTGCAGGAACACAATCTGTGCTTATACTAAGGCAACCCATATATGTTATGGTGCCTGTACATCTGAGAGAACCTTGGTATGAAGATACTGGAGTACAGGCATGGGTGGAACTCTCTAAAGCCTTGCAGAGAAGGAGACGCTTTATTGGGTGGCTAATAGTAAGTTTACTTGCCTTGGCTGCTCTGTCTGCTACCGCGGCTACTGCCCGTCTTGCTCTTTCACAGAGTATTAATCATGCTCACTTTGCTAATCAATTATCTCAAAATACCAGTCTTGCTTAATCTTTACAAAGTCACATAGATTTACAGATTAATAACAAGTTAGATGAATTTAAAAACGCAATTTTGAGGATTGGAGATCAGATGGCAGCATTAAAATTGAGGATGCGTTTAGCTTGTCATGCAAAGTATACGTGGATTTGTGTTATTCCTTACAAGTACAATGACTGTATTTGGGAATGGGAAAAAGTAAAAATGCATCTGCTGAGTGTTTGGTCAGATAATAATATTAGTCTTGATCTTAAGAAATTAAATGCTGAAATTCAGGATATACAACATGCACATCTTGATGATATTTCACCAGAAGATGTAATTCAAACTTTACTGGATCATTTAAAGTGGTTAAACCCTTAGTCGTGGATTACTAGAGGGTTGTCAGGAGTTATTACCCTGGCCATAATTTGCCTATTATTGATAATAATCTTCTCATGTCTGTTTCGTATCCTCATGCTTCAGTATACTACTCTCGGCACTAAGCTTCATGGAATTATTTTGCAGCAAAAATTAAAAAATAAAGAAGGGGGACCTGTGGGAAGCAATCAGCCTTGAGAGCAGGCTACAGACATGCCAGGCATGCCGCTGCTGCTCGAAGGGACTGTCCCTACTTGTTCCCCTCCTTGTTCCATTCCACGGGAGATAAATCACCAGGGTCCAGAAATCAGAAAGTATGTAAAATGAGACAAGCCAATCTGTCTCCACCCTGCACGTGCAGGTTATTTTGGATGATTCTGGGTTTATGGGTTTTCTCCCAGGGAAGTTAACCTTGAGCCGAGACAGTCATTAGATAATGTAAACCACCGTCTGGCAACCTTCCCTTTTCTAGTCTATATAATCTGCAACTGTAGCATAATAAAACTTGCCTTGCAACCGTCAGTTGTCTTGGTCCTTCTGACCCCATTCGTCGGTGCTACTTCAGTTCCTTACCCCGTCCCTTCTGACCCTGGGCGGTGAAATCCTCTTTCTGAGGCTGGTCCGTGGCACATATGAATATGTTTTTGTCTTGCTGTACTGCACATATGCTGTCTAGTAACAGATATTTTGTCTGCTATTAGTGTTTTAGATTATGTCTTTCCAAAGCGCTGAGGCAGTGCACCTATTTTGATGTTGCAGCTGATGCCTGAACGTATCCTAGCTGACAAATTATTGATTAATAAAAACATGAATTTCTGAAAGATTTGTACTGTTAACCAAAATCTGAGCAAGGAGTCTCAAATGTAATTCTTAGCCAGAATTACATGTTAATGAACCATTTAACAGTGTAAATCAAGGAACATCAATGTAGGGATTTCTTTTCATTTATTTCTTACCTGCTTGAAATATCAGTTAAAGGTTGCCAGCTTGGTTGCAGATGAACAGACATTTGAAGTTCCCTGAACTACGTAATGTGGAATAGGATAGTAGACTTCCAACGCCCTCAAGGCTGTGACCTTGCAGCCATTTTACATAGCACATCATCCTCCTATAGGGATGAACCTTTCCCTGGCCCAAAAAGTAGCCACTCCGTTGAAGCTTTGCTTATTGTAACAGGCTTTTGTTTCCAGGTTACATGTCTGTGGAAGACTTAATTCTGAATAGAGATATAGATATTACTGGAAACTAATTGTTTTTGCTATTATACTCTGCTTTATCAAAAAAGTAAAACATTTAAATTGTGCTACAAAAATTCAGATGTCTTACAATCTTTAAACAATAAATGAATGAATTGCCCTTAAAAAAAAGAATTAAGCAGTTAGTTAAGCTGTTGGTCCCACATCAGACAAATTATCCTTATACCTCCTGTCAATATTGTTAACAGAGACTGTTATTTTATTAATCCTTATGATCCCATGATTCTTTCTTTCATGTTTCGGGGCACAGCAGGTGAGAGAGTGGGTTTGTTAAGCTGGGTGGGTTTATCCTTCTTTTATGCGTTCATTCAATTTTCTGTTCATTTACTTATTGTATACATATGGCAATAGAAGCTGCTAAGGCAATCATTGCTATTCTGCAAAACAACAAGGCACAGAAGCAGATGTCTTATTTCCGAGATTTCTCCCCCCAGGATTATTATGATTAAAGATCCTTTCCCCCCACTCCCTGGAGAGGACAAGGGGCTGCTCGCTGGAGGATTTTTAATGACTTGGGGAAAGGCTCAAATATCCCCCCATTATGGTAATCCACCCCAGGGGCAAACCACACAAGAATATTATGAATTTATTTTATTTTTCTATCCTTGCAAAGGTAATACTCAGCTCATTAGAATATGAAAACTATACTGTCAAATTTCAGAATTACATGGATGAAGAAAATCACCAAAGTGGCATCATATCATGTGTGTTATAGCTGTATTTACTATATTGACTATATTAAATATGTTGTGTTATCAATGTATTGTATAACTATATATTGAAAAGGCAAAATGCTGTAACGTATTTCAGAGAAAATAATTATGTTGGCCAACCCCAAATTGTACATTGTAGACGGGTCCTAGGAAAAGAAGATTCAATTCATAGTGAACAAGAGGTTAGCTTCTGTTTTCAGCCATGTGCTATTTCAAGAATTAAACATCATGAATAATACAGGATATAAGAGGAATAGTCTAAAGATGGAAAAGCACATTTTGATTAGGAAAGAGAATTTAAGTCTTTTTTTTTTAAGGAAAACTGCCTTATTACTATGAGATAAGAAAATTGTTTCCTTCTTTTCTTCCTTGCTTTCTTCTTCTTTTTTTTAACCTTTTTAATTTTGGATATTTGACCTCTAAGCTGAGATGACTGAAAATGCCTCCTCTGGGCATCAACCTTTTTGAAAGACTTTTTCCCCCTCCCTGAGGGCTATTTGTCTCTTGGAGGCTTTGTCTACATTACTCCTCAAGAGGCAAGCATTTGTCCTTGCACTAAATGCTGACATCTCCTGATAAGAGGGAAGCTGCAGAGTAGAAGAATTGAAGGTCAGTATGTTGATATTGGTCTCAAGCGCATTGATGTACATTTGTGTATTGGGGAAGGGGAGTGAAGCTTGAGAGTGGGCCAGTGGGGAGGGGTAAATATTTTGTGATGCTGTCTACCTATGGGCTTATAAAGTTTACGGCTGCATTAGGAGGACAAGCATTACCATTAGCATGAAAAGTAGGGCAGACCTCAGTTGCAAAAGCTTCTAGCCATACACATAGGGCAATACGTAAATGATACACCTTATTGCATTCACCCATTCACCCTCCCCTGTTCACGCTAATTGGAAATTTCCATCCATTTCAGAGAAGTAACACAACTATCAATCATCTTCCCTGGCACGAATCTTCCAGGAGAAAGAAAATGGAATACACCTAGCGACAGAGCTCACGCACTAGTAGTCCATGTGTCTTAGATTTAATATCTGATGACTAGCTGCATTGAAGCCAAGAGGTGGTTCACAAAGTTGCTGCACATTAGAATCACCTGGGGAACTCTGAGACCTTCCCGTGCCCAGGCTCCTCCCTAGACCTACTGAATCAAAATCTCTGGGGCTGGGACCCAGACACCAATGTTTTTCTTCAAAGCTCTTTAGGTAATTCAAACGAGCAGCAAAGCTTGAGAACCAGCCCAATAATGGGAACAAACTTATTTCACACAGATAAAGTGGGGCAATTCATATGTTAAAAGAACGTGAATATATGTATATATTTCTTTTTTTCACTTTATTCTGTTTGTATTTCAAATAGGCTTTTTTTTTTCCTTCTGCAAAAAGCATTATTGTTTCCATTTGGTCCAAGGCTTGGGAGAGGGCTCCAGGGCGGTTACAAAGCTGCCTAGTGGCTGCAGAGCGGGGCTTCAGGCAGAAGCTCTGACGCCAGAGGGTCTCCTCAGACGCGGCTGGACTTCAGAGACTCCTGTTTGGCTCGAGGGTGAGCCTTTCAAAGAGATACTCGCCCAGCACAGCCTGCGGACCAGCCAGCCTGCGGAGGTTGGTCAGGTGGTCGCCCATCTTCTGGATGAGTTTTACCTGCTCCTCCAGGAAGCGGCTCTCCAGGAAATCACAGAACTGGGAGTCTGCACGGGCAGGACCCATGGCGCGCAGATCCGTTAGTGCCTGGTTCAGATTCTTCTCCCTAAGAATGGCGGCTTCCACAGCATCCTGGGTTTTACCCCACTCATCCTGAGAAGGCTTCTGCGCATCCTGGAAGAGGGCGCGGCCGCAGCACTGGTTTTGCATTTTCAAGAGGCGCTGGGCGCCCTCACACTTCTCCTCAGCCAGTTGGCGAAAAATGTGGCCCATACTGTCCAGAGTCCCATTGTTGCTGTCGAAATAGATGCTCAGAGAGAGGTAAGTGTCCACAGATGCATGTTGAACAGGCAGTGGACGGCGGCCTCCACCTCGGTGGAATAATTCTGACGAACCTGTGAACTCGTGGTTGATCAGTGATAAGGAGCTAAGCTCAAAAACTGGTGTTGGCCTGTCCTGGAGGCTGAGGATAGCTGAGTGTCTGATTCCAAAGGTTGCGAAAGGAAGAAAGGTTGGAAGGTGGTCGGGGGCTGGAGCAAGGAGCGTCCCTGGGTCTGTTCATTCCAAACACTGTTGAAGCAAAAGACAGATCTGCAGGACTGCCGAACGCACTGCCTCAAATAGGCTTTGATATAAATGAACAAGAAGTCCAAGCAAGGACAAAACTTACCCTTCCTCCCACCAAAATAGCTGGTGATACTAGAATCTAGATCTGGGAAGGGATTCTTCCATTGCTTTCTTAACATTCCAAGCCACTAGAGCAGTGGTTCTCAAAGTATGGTCACCTTGTAACCAAGCAGTACCCTATGGGGCCTTCCTAGGACAGACCCATCCCCCATATCCTCTATTGTAGTTTCTCTCTGAAGTACTCAGATAATAGTATCTCAGGCATATTTCTTGAGTTTTCAGATGCTAAAAACCACCACCCAATGGAAGAAATGAACTCCTTGATGATCATGAGCACGTAGCCCTCAGACCTCCTGGCACCTAAGGATGGATAATGTTACCTGCCTTGTGGCCTCAACATCAGCCAATCAGAGGATTGTGCACGAGCTGATCACATGCCCTGGGATGTCCCTCCCTCACCTGGCCTTTAAAAATGCTTTGCTGAAATCCTTTGGAGATTTCAGGGGTTTTGGAACACGGACCACCCCTCTCCTTGCTCGATCCTGCAATAAACCTTTCTCTTCTCCAGACTCCAACCTTTAGGTTTGTTTGGCCTCACTGTGCTTCAGACACATGAACCTGCATTCGGTAACAACTTGACCAGCTTTACCACCGTCCCCTGATAATGTGTCAGATATTCAAGTTTTAGGGCCCTATCCCAGCCCTATGGAATCAGCAACTCTAGTGGGGCTCAGTGATCTCTGTTATAACAGGCCCTCCATATGATTTTTATTCACCTTAAAGTTTGAAAATATCTGCATTGTCAGCTGGCCAAAGTGTCCACCAGCAGGTGAAGGGGAGTGATGCCTGGAAAAGATAGGGAGTAGCCAAGGCAAGTACAGCAGCATTTGCCGTGGTAGTAATGGAGAATGCCTTTTCTCCACTGGTTGGCACAGACTAGTATCTGGGAGCAGTGGCAGGGTTATTTAGGATGCTTTACAATTCAATGTAGTGACCGCTGTCCTGGTTTGCCAGGGACTTCCCCTGTGTGAACACTTAAAACCTCATCCTGGCAAACCCCTTAGCCCTGGATTTGAAAAACTTAGGGAATAACATGAAATTTAGGGGAAACATGATCTAGGATTTGGGCAAGTCACAAGTGCTAATTAAAGCTAAGCAAGTATGGTCAGCATCTAGCCTTCTTTACCCCTTTGTGGGAAGGTAAATCTGATTGGGTGAAAGGACTTATTGTTAAGAAATCTTTGTAGAAACATCCCCTTCTGCTTAGTCTGCTGGTTCTCAGTTCTGGCTAGACACTGGCATCGTCTGAGGAGATTTAAAGTTATTTTATTGGTCTAGGATGACCAACAGTCAGTGTGAGGGTTTTTAAAAAGTGCTTCAGATGATTCTAATATGCAGCCAAATTTAGGTGCCACTGCTTAAGCTTTTGAACCACTGCTACATATTTTCACCTCATCTTCCTATGAGAATATCCAACTGTAGTTGAGGTTTGTTTGTTTTTCTTTTTCTTTTTTTAACTCTCTTATTATAAGATTTACTGTCTTAAATAAGATTGAATGTACAGAAAATCCTGCTAGTCCATCTGGTACAGCTAGATACTTAGAATAATATCGTTAAGATATATACCATTTAAGTACTGTGACTGGCCTTTTTAAAATTAACATATGCATTGAATTAGTACAATCTCTTTTGAAGTTGTCATGTTGGGGAGCTATACCTGTAATCTGCTGCCATTGCTAAATATCTGGACAACTCTTATTAGGAATTGTTTTTAAAAATCTTTAGGGATTAAAACCAAGAGTGCTGTATTATTTGTACTGGGACCACAAAAACCTCACAAAGTTTCCCCACTGTACCTTCTACCCCCATCTCTAACCCTTGGCAACTTCTAATCTGTTCTCTATCTCCACAGTTTTGTTATTTTAAGAATAATACGTAAACATAATCATGAATTACTTAATCTTCGGAGATTGGCTTTTAAAAATTTTTTCTTCAGCATCATTCCCTTGAAGTTCATTTTAATTTTTGCATATATTAATAATTTGTTCCTTTTCGTTGCTCCGTAGTATTCTATCATAAGATTTTATCACAATTTGTTTCAACATTCATCCATTGAAAGACATTTGGGTAGTTGCCAGTTATTGGCTATGATAAATAAAACTGCTATGAACATTTATGTGTAAGTTTCTGTGGGAACTTAATTAAGTTTTTGTTTCTTTTGGATAAATGCTCAAGAGTACAAGTACTGCGTTGTAGGGTGAATCTACTTTTAGGATTAAAAGAGACTGTCAAGCTGTTTCTCAGAGTGGCTAAACCATTTTATTTTCCCACCAGTGACGTGATATAACTTTTCTACGTACTCGCCAGCATTTGATGTTGTCACTATAATTTTAGTTATTCTCTGATATCTCATTATGGTCTTAATTTGCATTTCCCTAATGCTAATGATGTTGAGCATCTTTTCATGTGCTTCTTTGCCATGTGTATATTCTCTTCCATGAAATGTCTGTTCCTGTCCTCTGCCTATTTTCTAGTTGGATTTTTTTAAGTTGTTTGGAGAGTTCTTTGTATATTATAGATACAAGTCATCTGTCTCATATGGGATTTTCAAATATGTTTTCCCACTGTGTAATCTGAGTTTTCATCCACTTAAAAGGATCTTCTATGAAGCATTTTTAACTCATTTTGATGAGATACAATTTATCAGTTTTTGCTTTTATTGATCATACTTTCGGTGTCAAGTCTAAGAATTATTCACCTAGTTCTAGATGCCAAAGATTTTCTATTTTTTTTCCTAAAAATGTCCTGCTTTTACATTTAAGATTATGATCCACTTTGATTTAATTTTTGTGTAAGGTGTGGAGGTTTAGGTTAAGGTTCATTTTTTGTTTGTTTTTGTCAAGGGATGTCCAACTGTTTCAGTACCATTTTTTGAAATGTCTATTCTTCCTTGATAGCTTTTGCACTGCTGTCAAAAACAGGTTAAATGTATTTATGTCAGTCTATTTCTGGGTTCTCTATTCCATTCCATTGATCTATGTATCTACCCTCCAAAATTACTGCAAAGTCTTGAAATTGGGTGGATTAATTCCTCCCATTTTAATCTTCCTTTACAAATTGTTTTAGCTATTCTTCAGCCTCTTCTTACCATATAAATCTTAGAAAAAGCTTGTCTATATCCGCAAAAACCTTGAGGGCATTTTAAGAGTAATTGTGTTAAGCCTCTTAACTTGGGGAGAATTGACATCTTTATTATGTTGTGTTTCCTAATCCATGAACAAGGTATGTCTCCCTATTTGTTTGGGACTTTAAAATTTTTCTTCATCAGCATTTTGTAATTTTCAGTATAGAGGTCCTATAAATGTCCTATTGGGCTTGTATTTAAGTATTTATTTAGGTCAGTTGTAAATGGCATCACATATTTTAATTTAAGCTTCTACACATTTGTTATTAATATATAATGTGATAAAATTGTGTTGATCTTGTACTCTAAAACATTTACAAACTAATATTATTTCTCAAGCTTTTTGTGGATTCCTTGGTATTTTCTCCATTTAGATTATCATGTCCTCTTCAGACACAGACAGTTTTACTTTTCCTTAGGCAATATAATAGGATATATTACTCTTCAACATTCAGTAGGATATATTCCTTCCTATTCAACATAGTAGGAATAGTCCTTTTATCTTTTAAATGAACTTTTTAAAAATTTAACTTTTAAATGTATGTATTTATTTATTTTTGCTTTATTTTCTTACTAGAACCTCCAGTAATACATTTAATAAAAGTGGTGAGAGCAGATATCTGTGCCTTGTTTCTGATCTTACAGAGAAAGCATTCAGTCTTTCACGGTTAAATATAATCTCGGTATAGGTTGTTTGTAGATCATCTTTATGAGTTTCAGTATGTTCCTTTTCTATTCCTAGTTTGCTTGGAGTTCTTTTTTCTTCTTTTTTTAAAATCATGAATGGGATTGGATTTTGTCAAGTGCTTTCTCTGCCTTATTGGATAGGATCACATGACTTTTCCCTTTAATCTATTGGATATGGTGGATAACATTGTTTGATTTTCAAATATTTAACCAACTTTGCATAACTAGAATAAATGCCACTTGGTCATGGTATATTATTCTTTTTATATATTTCTGGATTTAATTTGCTAATATTTGGCAGAGGATTTTTACAGCCAATTTCATAAAAAATATTGGTCTGTAGTTTTCTTCTTTCTATCGTATCCCTGTCCGGTTTTGGTATCAAGGTAATACTGGCTTCATAAATTTAATTAGGAACTGTTCCTTCTACTTCTATTTCTTATCAAATCATGTAAAATTGGTGTTAATTCTTTATGTCTTGGGTAAAAGTGAAACATCTAAGCCTGAATATTCCTTTTGGGAGTTTTTAAATGAAAAAACAGTGTTTCTAATGGTTACAGGAAAACTGAGATTATCTATTTCATCTTGGCTGAGTTTTGGTAGTTTTGAGTGTAGAAGCATTGGCCCATTTCACCTACATTTTTCAATTTATAGTGTAGACTTGCTCATAACAACTTGTTCCTCATTAACCTGCAGGATATGCCATGGTATCCCTGGTTGCATTTCTGATATCTGTGATTTGTGCCATCCATCTTTTTATCTTTATCAGTCTTGCTAGATCTTTATTGATTAGATTGTTTATTTCCAAGAACCAGCCTTTTGTTTCATTGATTTTCCCCCCTATTTTCCTGTTTTCAGTTTCATGGATTTCTATTTCATCTTTATTATTTCCTTCTTTCTGCTTGTTTAGTGTTTTTTCCTCTTCCTTTTTTACTGTTGTAATATAGAAAATTAGATTATTGCTTTGAAACACTTTCTTTCCCAATTTAGTGCTATAGACTTCTCTTTCAGCATTGCTTTCACTTCATTCTGCAAACTTTGATCTGTTATATCTCCATTTCCTTTTATTCTATGCATTAAAAAATATTTCCTTGATGCTGTCTTTTTTACCCATGAGTTATTTGGAATTGTGATGTTTAGTTTTCACGTGATTGAAGATTTTCCTGTTGTCTTTCTGTTATTGATTTCTAGTCTGATTCCATTATGGCTAGAGAACATACTCTATGATTTTAATTCTTTTAAATCTGCTAACTTTTTTATGAATATATAAATGAAAGAAATAAGAAAACCTCTGAGTCTTAGCATCCAACACTTAGGCACATTACAATTTAAATCTGCTAAGGTTCTTTTTATTGCCCAGTATATAGTATATGAGTGAATATTCCATGGACACTTGAATATGTATTCTGCTGTTACTGAGTGTGTTCTTTAAATGTCAGTTATATCCTATTGATTGATGATGTTTTCATTTCTTCCATATTCTTGCTGATTTTTCTCTCTGGTAGTTCTATAAATTGCTGTGCTGAAGTCTCAAATAATAATTGTGGATTTAAAATTTTCTCCTTTTACTACTTTTTTCAGTGTTTGCTTCATGTATTTTGAAGTTCTGTTGTTTGGTGCACACACATTTTGTATCATTGGGTCATCTAGGTGGATTATTCCTGTTATCTTTATGTAATGACCCTGTTTGCCCCTAATAATTTCCTTTGCTCTGAAGTCTACTTTATCTGATATTAATATAGCCATTCCTACTTTTTCTGATTAACGTTCACATGATATATCATTATCTTCCTTTTACTTTGAACTCCCTATATCATGATGTTTAAAGTAAACTTCTTATAGACAGTATATAGTTGGATCATGCTTGTGAATTTTTAATCTACTCTTCCAATCTCTGTCTTTGACTTGGTTATTTAGATCATTTACAGTTAATGTAATTATTGCTATGTTAAAGATTAGGTCTACCATTTTATTTTTTGTTTTGTCTTTTACCTTAGTTTCTCAATCCTGTGTTTCTCTTATTTTGCCTGGTGGGTTACTTAAACATTTTTTAATAAGTCCATTTTAATTTAATTTATTTATAATCATTTGTGTATACTGTTTGTATAGTTTTCTTAGTGGTTACTTTTGGCATCACAGTATACATATGTAACTTACCATAGCCTACTGGAATCAGTGTTTTATTACTTCAAGTGAAGTTTCAAAATTTTACTTCCATTTAGTCTCTTAATATTCCCCAGTTTTAAAGTATGATTTTCTGTAGTATTTCCTTTCTCTACATTGAGAACCACATCAGATGGTGTCATAATATTTGCTTTGACCATCAGATAGTATTTAAGAAACTCATGAGGCTAATGATAGTCTCTTATATTTACCCCATTTGTTTTCACCCATTCCATTGTTCCCCTTTTCTTTCTGAAGTTCCCAGTCTTCTGTTATTGTTTTTTTTTTATGTTTTCATAACATTAGGTGATATCTGGGCTTTCCAGTGCCATTGGATATGAGTTTCAGGAAACACTGAGTCTGGCTCACTTAATGCTGCTGAGTTGGAGGGTTTGTATATGTTGGGCCTGTTGGCGCAGCAGGTGCTAGCAGATTAGACTAATGTTGATGGGACTAGTGCCACAGGAGGATGGGTTCCCATTCAGGCTATGCTGCTGCTACAGTAGATCAAGTCCCCCTCTACCCCAAGTGTGGGGCAGTGACCTGCTGCTGTCACTGCTTTGTATTAGGCTGCTTTTGCCTCAGGTGTGTGGTGGGATCCCTTGGAAGCTGCTGCTGCTGTCAATCACAAGGTTAAATTCATTTCAGAAATACTTAAGTATAAATATATAGCCTGGCTCCTGTAGGACCCCTGTAATAGTTTTTTATTGCTTTCATACAAATTACCACAAATATAGTGACTCAAAACAATTTAAATTTATTACCTTACAAGTCTGACATTGGTCTCAATTGAGTAAAGTAAAAGTGTTGGCAGGATCGACAGATGAATGGATAAAGATGTGGCACATATATACAATGGAATATTACTTAGCCATAAAAAGAAATGAAATTGAGTTATTTGTAGTGAGGTGGATTGACCTAGAGACTGTCATACAGAGTGAAGTAAGTCAGAAAGAGAAAAACAAATACCGTATGCTAACACATATATATGGAATCAAAAAAAAAGAAAAAATGGTTATGAAGAACCTAGGGGGCAGGGCAGGAATAAAGACGCAGCCGTAGAGAGTGGACTTGTGGATACAGGAAGGGGGAAGGGTAATCTGGGATGAAGTGAGAGAGTGGCATGGACTTATATACACTACCAAATGTAAAATAGATAGCTAGTGGGAAGCAGCCGCAAAGCACAGGGAGATCAGCTCTGTGCTTTGTGTCCACCTACAAGGGTGCGATCGGGAATGGAGGGTGGTAGGGAGATGCAAGAGGGAGGAGATATGAGGATATATGTATACGTATAGCTGATTCACTTTGTTATGAAGCAGAAACTAACACACCATTGTAAATCAGTTATACTCCAATATAGATGGTTAAAAAAGAAAAAAAAGTGTTGGCAGAGCTACATTCTTTTCTGGAGGCTCTTAGGGGTGTTTCTGTTCCCTGGACTTTATCCGCTTCCAGCGGTCACTTGTAGTCCTTGACTCAGAGTCCCCTTTCTCCACCTACAAAACCCAAAATGTTGAATCTCTCTGATTCTGCTTCTATTAAGACATGTCTCTCTTTCTCTTTCTACAGTTGGGAATGGTTTTCTACTTTTAAGGACTCATGCAATTAGATTTGTTCCATGAGGTAATCCAGGATAATCTTTCTCAAGGTCTGTAACTTCAGTCATATCTGCAAAGTCCTCTTCACCATGTAAGGTAACATATTAATAGGTTCTAGGGATTAGGGTGAGGGCATTTTTAGGAGCCATTATGCTGCCTACCACACCCTTAACAGGTGACCTTGAGAAAATTACTAAGATTTTTAAAGCCTTACTTTCCTCAAACATAAAATGGAAAGAAAGCTAACTAGTTAATATCATGAAAGTGAAACAGTATATATGAAATCAACTAATTCAAAAAATGAGATTTCTTCTTTTTCTTTATGATTTACATGATTCTCAGAGTTCGGTTACTTGAAGAGTTACTTTTTTTTTAAACAGAACTAAGGAATTTCAGGGTTCAGGTGCTGTAAGATTGTCTGAATTATCTGAGTAACAATTAGCTAAGCACAGGTGTAAAGCATTTGATTTACTCCCTGGTTTTCTTTATCTTCTCATCCCAGTAAATGCATATCCCTTTTCTAGCTCCAGCCAGTAGAGTCAGAGCTTGTTTTACTGTTTAACTAAAGTTCAATTTAAATTCTCTCTACATCTCCAGATTCTCAGCCCTGGTTGCATATTATAATCACCTGGGGAGATTTCAAGAACTACCGATGCCAAATTTCTACCTATCATGGATATTTGAGGAGGGACCTGGAATGAAATGCTCTAGCTTATGGTTTTTGGAACCAAATCATAGTCTACACTGAGCCAAATTATTTGTGAGATCACCTCTAAAAAGGAATTTATCTGTGGTGACTAATGCTCTTCCTTTGTCAGTATGCTTGATTTGTCCCTCTTTGGGGGAAAAAAAGAGGGGGAAAAAACCCCCAGCAGTTGTGCTCCCTGAATTATAACCTGATGCTTTGGAATTAGTGTTGGCTTAGAGCGCACATCTTCGGATACCCATTCTCTCTCCTGCTTCCTTGCATGAACTTATATCCTTGGGCAGTGTTTCATCCACCACCCTCTTTTGCTTCTAATCTTAGCAAGTAAAGTCTCCCCTTAATGAAATAGCATTTCATGAGGCTTACTGGGAGCATAGGTCTGTTCCAGACCTATCCTATGTTAGCTAAAGCAGATATAAGTGATGTATTTTTGGCATTCATCCTTGTGGGTTGGAAAGAGAAGACAGAATTTTATCCTTTAGGTGTCATCGGACTGGACAAATGGGCTCTTTCCCTCTGCTGCCTATCATGTAAAAACCTGAGGGTGTTACCTCTAGAAGGTATCTTCTAGTTATCAAAATAGTTCAGATAAGTCAAATTTCTCAGTAAAAGATGACAAAACTATGGCTTAGGTGGTTAATTTTCTATGTCAATTTGTCTGGGCCACCATGCCCAGTTATTTGGTCAGATATTATTCTGGATATTTCTGTGATGGTGTTTTCGTGTTTTTTACAATTTTTATTTATTTATTTATTTATATTTTTGGCTGCGTTGGGTCTTCGTTGTCACACGTGGTCTTTCTCTATTTGCAGCAAGCAAGGGCTACTCTTTGTTGTGGTGTGCAGGCTTCTCATTGTGGTGGCTTCTCTTGTTGCAGAGCATGGGCTCTAGGTACACGGGCTCAGTAGCTGTGGTGCACGGGCTTATTTGCTCCACGGCACATGGGATCTTCCCAGACCAGGGCTCAAACCTGTGTCCCCTGCATTTGCAAGCGGATTCTTAACCACTGCGCCACCAGGGTAGTCTCCGTGATGGTGTTTTGGATGAAATTCATATTTAAATTGGTGTTGGACTTTGAGTAAAGCAGATTATCCTCCATAGTATGGGTGCGCCTCATCCAATCAGTTGAAGCTCTTAATAAAACAAAGACTGACCTCCCTGTCGCAAAAAGGAATTCTGCCAGAAGACGTACAGAAATTGAACTGCAACTCTTCCTAGAGTCTCTAGACAGCCTAACCTGCAGATTTTGAATTGACCAAGCCTCTATTATTGTGTGAACCAATTGTTTAAAATCTCTCTCTCTCTTTCTCTATCTTTATATAGATATGGATATAGATCTAGGTATCATTATTGATATCTAGATCTATATCTATCAATATATATGGGCACATTGTATACACATGCTGTTGGTTCTGTTTTTCTGGAGAAGCTTGACTAATATAGTGGCCCATATAAATAAAAGGATGAACCCAAGTTCACCCAGGTAGAAATTAGTACAATGAGAACTGGAACTTAAGGCCTCATGACTCATTCAGCTGTGAACACTGACCCAGAACTGGGGTCCTCAAACTCTGGCCCACTGATCAGATCTCGCTTGACTCCTGGTTTTGTACATAACATTTTGCTTGAACACAGCCACACCCATTCTTTAATGTATGGTGCATGGCTGTTTCTGTGCTACAGCAGCAGATAGGCAGTTGCAACGGAGAGGTATGGTACACAAAATCCAAAATATTTACTATCTGACCCTTTACAGAAAAGATCTGCTGACCCTTGCTCTAGGATGCCATCTGATTTCTGATAACACAGAGGAGAATAATTCATGCACATTGGGGTTGATTGTTAATCTCCTGTCCTCCTTAGGTCAAAGATCTCTTAAATGCTCACCCTTGCAATAGCCAGCTTGGGGAGCATTGTCTGAGGATGCAGAAACATTTCTTGCCAGGTCTTTCCAATCCACACTGCTCCCTGACTATGGTTCTTAAAACCTATTTTAAAAAAAAATTTTATTGGAATATAGTTGATTTACAGTGTTGTGTTAATTTCACGTGTACAGCAAAGTGAATCCGTTATACATATACATATATCCACTTTTAGGTTTTTTTAGAGTCATTTCCAAATAGCCCATTACAGAGTATTGAGTGGAGTTCCCTGTGCTAATAAGAAGAGCAGGTTCTTATTAGTTATCTATTTTATGTATAGCAGTGTGTATATTTCAGCCCCAATCTCCCAATTTAGCCTCCCCACCACAATCCCCTGGTAACCCTAAGTTTGTTTTCTACATCCCTGCCTCTACTTCTAAAACCTGTCTATTTTAACCAACTACCACTCATTGCTTACTGTCTCTGGCTTCATGTACTTCATAATAAATCTGCCTCTTGTTCAATCCTGGATGACATGTTCCAAAGACTGAGATAATATCTTATTCTACATAACTTGTGCTTGATATTGTCTAACTTGGGGTCTTTATCTATGTCCCAAAGAAGACAGTCACACTCTGTCTTCTAGTACTACTAATAATACCACATTTTATGTCATGAATTTGACCCAATGCACTGAACTATCCCTTTAGAAACTGTATGCAACCTGTCACTGGGTTTTAGCACCGGGATAGAGCTCAAATTAGTGTTCATATTTAAACAAATCTACTTGACCAGAAACTTTTTGTCTCACCATTTATTTTATTACACAAGTAACTTCTCTCTTTGCATCTATGATGTAAATATTTTTGATTTCCTAAATTATCTGGAAAATTATTTAGAGCTTCCATTTCAGTAGGCATTGGAATTGCTGTGTTATGACTATTTCATTATTTTATTTCCAATGTTAAATTAGGCTTCAAGCTTTGGCCAAGAGTAGACAGGAAAGGGTTTTAAAAGAAATGAAGAATGGGAAAGACTTCTGATGCAACGGAGACTTAATAAAGATTTGCTTTTGAATCAAGAATTTATAATAAAGGTTTGAATTTGAATCAATAAGTTATGTCATTGCAAAATAGCTCCCTGGTAAAATTCCATTCTTTTGTAATCATTAAGTACAGAAATTAACCATCAAAATATGCAGTGATCTTTTTCATTTTCTAAAAACAAACCTATATCTAGATGAGAGGAGAATTCATTTCATAACTCAGGCTCTGGACTTACGACTCCAAGTCCTGTTTTCTTTCAACCATGCCTGCTAAGTTTCTGTCTACCTTCTTGAGCATGAGGTAATGGCTTCAGCTTTCATCTCCTTACTCAGTATATAGCTTGGTGACTAAGAGTAAGGGATCTAAACCTTGAGAACTTGGGTTCCAATCTTGACTCTAAAATTTACTTGTTGAGTACTCTTGAGCATGTTATCTGTTTTTGCCTCAGTTTTCTCATCTATAATATAGAGATAACATTACTTCTCTCAGCGAGTTGCTATGAGGGTTAAAAAAATTCATACAATGCAAGAATTTATCAGTTCTTGGAACACAATAAATACTGAAAAGAAATGTTAGCCATTATCAAGGGCCCCTCATTTTATGGATAATATAGATTAGTTTATATAGGTCTAATATTTACATATACATAACTATTTTGTACCTATATGTGTGTATACGTTCTTCTTAGAAATTGAGCAGTCAACATTCACATCTAAAAGTATGTGCTCTGTGAAATGTAGATCTCCTGTGTACAGACACAGTGCTGTAGTTATCTATTGCTACATAATAAAGAAGTCCAAACTTAGTGGTGAAATAAACAAAAATTGTAATATGTGCCCAGATTCTGTGGGTCAGCGATTCAAACAGTACGCAGAGGAGATGGCTTGTCTCTACTCTGTGACTGATGTCTGAAACCTCAGCTCATGAGGATTCAAATGGCTGGGGCTGCAATCATCTAGATAATTTTAATTCACATGTCTGGCCCTTGAGATGGGATGACTTGAACACTGTGCCCAACAAAGACTGTTGCCTGGAGTGCCTATAGATGGCTGCCCATGTGGCTTGGACTTCTCATAACGTGGTAGTTAGGATTCAAGATAGAGTATCCCAAGAATGAGCGTTCAGGGTTGAAGCATTCCAGGAGAATCATGCAAAAGCTGCATGACCTTTTATGACCTAGTCTTAGATGTTACATAGTATCACTTTATACTATTGCAGGCGTTGGAGACCTTTTTCCATAAAGTGTCAGACGGTCAATATTTTAGGCTTTACACGCCATACAGTCTCTTTTGCAACTACTTAGCTCCGCTGCTGTGATGTGAAAACAGACACAAACAATACATATACTAAGGAACATGGCTGTGTTCCAATAAAGCTTCATTTATAAAAGCCGGTAGAGGCCTAGATTTGGCCCACCAGCCATAATTTACTGACCCCTGCTCTACTGTTTGAAGCCATGGAAAGCCTGCCCAAATTCAAGGGAAAATGCCCACATCTGGATGTGAAGAATGGCAACGAATCTGAGACCCTGTATTAAAACCACTACATATGGGATACTTAGAAGAAGATCTGTCTGCATACCTTGTTTCTCCCATGTATGGTGGATATGAGGTATTGGGACATGTTACATCTCTGTAAGCCTGGGTCAAGGTCAAAGTTGGAATCTGAACTCAATGACCTTGATTTCTGGAAGAATTGGTAACTCTACTTATGATATCCTTACACTCCTTACCCATATAAATACACCACAAAAGATAGATTTCAAGTAAACAGTTGCTTTATGGCAGCTTTTTATTATGTCTCCATTGACTGAATTATTCCATTTTGGTTAGAAACATGAGTTTTGTTTCTTTCCTAAAGAGATCTGCAACTTTTCAGATGCGGCATTTCATTCTAATGAGAGGATGATGTAGGTTTTTATAAACGGAAAAAGCAGGGCAGGCTGAGTTCACTCAGATCATACCAATGCTTACAGGAATAACCGAAGCTGGAACACAGGCTTCCAGGTTTTCCTGTCCTGTGCTCTTTTCGGTAGGTGCCATTGTCTGCTGGGCCTGGCAGTAATAAGTTTTGACCTTTACCTCTCTACGCTATTGTGAAGTGGTTTTGGGCTTTGTTAGCTTTCTTATGAGTTTGTACTAAATTGTGTCCATAAAGTAGGCTGAATTCCTCAGGGAAGGATGATAGCTGTTACTGTGTTATTACTGCAAATGTTGTGTTGGTTACTTTTTTTTCTTTTCTTTTGTCCAGTTGTATCCTGAACTTAAAAGTTATATTATCTGAAATGAACGATGTGCATCTGGTGGAAAACACTAATTTAAGGGATGAAAATTCCTGATGATTGCTTCAGTCAACCCTTAATACACACTGAGCTTCATTAGTAAATAGACAACTCTCAGACCTTTCCCTTGGAAGAGGTCACATAATCAGGCTTTGTGTTGATTTCGCATTCTGTTCGTTAGAGACAGAACAAAGTAGAATAATTGGCTGGTACAGGGAAAGCAGAAAGAACTTTCTTCTATTTTGGTGATGCATCCCGTAATAAGGGTTGAAAATGAGACTGGAGGTAAAAACGTGAAACTCAGAAGAGCAAAGGAGAGAGGATATTGTTTCTTTGAAAATATTCTTTCAGTGTTGGCCCAGATGAAATATGAAGCTGAGGAAATTTTTTTTTAAATGATGATTTTTGTGTTAACAATGTGAGTGTGGAATTAGTAAGAATCAGAAAGCAAGCATCCTTTTCCACCAAGGACTTGGGAGCAAGTGAAACCATAAATACTCCCGGTTCTTGGAAACCCTTTTGGAGCAGTAATCAGAGAAGGGTAAAGGCAAAGCCTCAGAGCAGAGGTGTTCAGAGCAAAGGGATAGGAGGAGAACAAAAGGAGAGTGGATATTTTTAGAGCTGTCATTTTGAAATTTACCTGCTTCTGATTCAGTGCTGCTTTGCTACTGTGTTGATCCCGTGGAAATCCTCAAAGCAGGAGCAGCCCTATTTTAAAATAATAAGGTTAGAGCAAGTGACTTGAATCCAGGTCTCTTTAGCTCAAGAGCACAGAGGAGAGTGTGAGGAAAGAGTGAGGCCACAAGGAATTGTTCACTGGGTACATTTTCCCCAAACCTCACTAACTGGGAGAAACTGACCACTGGATTATGTGGCTTGAAGGAAAGCAAAAATGTTGAAAGCAAAGAGTGTGGAGCTTGTTTAGAAAGCAAGCTCTATCATTTGGTCACCTGCTGATGATAATAGCATTGGCTGAGTCCTGACCATTTACAATGAAGGCACTTCTGTAGGTCATAAGTTCCAGGAGGGCCAGAACTGAGTATGTCTGTTTCAGCATTTAGCATGGTGTAGCATCTTAGAGCCCGGTACATTATTGGCATATAGTAGACTTAAAAATGAATATTTGTGGATTGTCTGAATGAGTGGATGAATGTGTGTGATTCATATCCTATTTGCAGGTCCTATGCCCTACAGTGGATTTTCAGTGTCAGATTGGGAACGTATTTATGATGGGGATTGGCATTGTTCCCTATCTAATGGATAAAGATTACACATCAAAGGACTTTACATTCACATCCCAAAAACCTCATAGGAATTACTTAACAAAAAAATAAAATTGGATTCTGTATAATTTCTAATTTATAAGCTGGCTAGACCACTGGTATTTCTACCAGTCCTCTGGTAGTTCCGATGATGTCCCCATGATGACCCAGGCATAATCAGAATGGCTTTAGGATTGGGGAGCCAAAATTTTCCTCAGTATTTACTGCTTTGCTAGTCCATTTAAGAAAATGGACTATTGAAAAAATAGCTTCAGACACAATATGGCATTTTATGATTTAGCATAAAATCTGAGAAATATAGAGGTTATCTGAAGCCTGCAATGGTAAAGTTCCCTCTGCTATTGAAGTTATTGTCTTTAAATAAAGATTCTACATCAGTAATGCTATATATATATATTTTTTTCTGATATTCAGGTTAATTTCCTATTCTCTATAAGGAAGTAATTGGTTGGTTGATATGAGAGATAGTGTGGCTTCCAAAAGTGAAAAGTATTATTTTATTGTAATTTCCAGCTACCTAAGGATGGGAGAGGCCCAGGACACTGCAGTCAGTATATTATGTGGAGCAGGTTATATTGTGGTTTATTTATGACCTTTTACATGTTTATTTTCTATGCAATTTTGTGTGCTCCTTTTTGAGTTTTGGTAGATAAGTGCTTTGTAACTTCGGAATACTTGGAGTTATATAGATATATATATGACATATATATATATATATATATATATATATATATATATTATCATAGTAGTTAAAGCCGTGGACAGTGTACTAGTCTACCTAGGTTCAAATTCTGGCTTGACCCTATGACTTCCCTGTGGCTTCCTCTGCTCACCTATTTAAAAGGAGTATAATAAGACTGCTGTGGTGAATTATATACTAAGTGCTATTTAAGCATTTGCTATAATGATTATGTATACTCGAAGGCAAGGGACTTGCCCCTTGATTGTCTCTGTATTCCTAGTGCTTAAGAATTCCTAGTGCTTTCCTAGTGCATTGTCTTAGGATAGAGATAGCTCAGTATAGTTCTTCTCACTATAAAGTACTGTTACGTTGAAAGTCTTTGCTTGTGTACTAATAATCTATGACATATCTGCTGAGGACAAGGAAAGGAATAGTTTTAAAACTGCAATGGATAACAAAAGATTGTATGATGTAATGCCTTTATTATGTAATTATAAAACTAACAAATGATCATGGTAGAAAATTTGAAAAACTCCTAGACAAAATAGAGATCAATAAAATTTGGAGTAGCGTTCAGAGTGTAGAGTTGTCCATGAATATTAGTGCTTTCACATTTTCCAGGACTTTAAGTAGACTCTGCTTCTTAAGAGTCTATTCATGATATTTTATTTTAATGATGTTTTCATCATGGGGACACACACACACACACACACACAGAAATCTGTTAAAAAAAAAAGAAAGACATGTAAATCACTGATGTTTCAGATAGCCACATGAAATAAAGTGAGAAAGATCAACAAGCTGAAAGAATGTGGAGTAGCATCTCCTTAATTGCTTACATAATTCTGATAATTACCTCTCTGTGGATAATGTAATTAATGGGGAATCTAATTCAAGAAAAATGTATGAACTTCAAGCCTTCTCGAAGCCAAGTATTTCTTTCCACAAAAGTTTAATTTCCACGGCCGTGCTTCCTTATTACCTGACAGGGAAAGTGTATTGTATGGCAAAGGATCTTCCCGAAGGAGGGTGCTTCCCACACTGATCGTCATAAATGACTTCGGAATTACTGTTGCTATATTACCAAAATCTTAAACTAGGGTATTTTTGACAAATGCGGTCCTTAGTTAATTTTTAGAGCTACAAACTGTCAGATGGCTCTGCAATAACAATTGTCTGGCTGTTCTTCAGGGTGATCACAATATGGTAATGACCTTGCGGTACCACTAAAAAGCAGGAAGGTGTGAGTCTTCCTTTGGTTCCAGAGTGAAATGCGAGTTGGAGTTGGAGTTGGAAAAGAGGCCGACAACCAAGTGATAGAGAAGAAAATGTGAGGTCATTAATGAAAAACCAGGTTTAAGTTAAGGTGAAGAGGCATGAGGAAATGGTCAGCTGTTACAGTATTACAAAGATCATGAAGAAGCCTATCCATGAATGTGGTTTGTATTGCAATCTGCTGAAAAAGAGACAAATATCCTGGCCTGGCCTTCATGGAGATTATTTTTATTGATTCTGATAATAGATTATTGTTGAAAAGGGCTTCCTATAAATTATAACCATGCAAAGGCAGCAAGATAATTTGTTTTTTCTTTATGTATGTGTTTCTCATTCCTACTCACTTCTCTCTTAGGGGAAGAGAAAATCACAAAACACAAAAATGTCAAATCTCAGCTATTCATTTTCAAAATAATTTTTTTTCCAAATTCCAAAGGAGGCAATAGGTTAACTTTTAAGATTTGTAAGGCTCAAAAAACTAGATTTTTACAAAGTGTAGCCAAATTTTGTTCCATAAATAGTAGCTTTGGAAAGAATATGTGATGATGCAAAGTTGGAAAAAGCTGGTTTTTCTTCCGTAAATGACTTCACCGTGTGGGAGAAGAGGCAGAGAAGAAATCAAAGTAATTAAACATGGGGTGAGTTTTTCTGATATGGGACTCTAGTGCTTTCAAATAGACTAGATAATCCTCGGGATAATCTGAGGGTAGAACAGACCAGTGCCTCATTTCCAATCTGGTACCCTGGAAGAAAACAGTGTATTTCCTTTGAGGTCTTGAGAGGTTTTTCTTCTTCTTTGTTTTGTTTTTGGTTCATTTTGTAATCAACTTTATTAAGGTATCATTTACACACAATAAAATGCAGACATGTTTAGTCAACGGTTCAATGACTTTTAATTAATGTACACATTTGTATAACTACCACCCCCATAAGATCGATAACAATTCTAAAACCCTAGAAAATTTCCTCCTAGGCTTTTGCAAAAGTATCCCCATCTCCCACCCCAAGGCAACCACGGATCTGATTTTTATCTTTAGAGATGAATTTTGCCCAGTTTAGAATTTCATGTAAGTTGAATAATATGGTAGGTGCCCTTTTGATCTGGCTTCACTTGCTCAGCATATGGTTTTTGAGATTCATTCATGTTGGGCTGTTTTAAACCAGGACTTTAGCCTGGGTGACTGATGTTGTCTGAAGGCACCTATAGGTACATCTGAGTCTCTGGCATTGTCACTGTCTGTTCTTGGCTCAGTATTTTCAACTTTACTAAGAAGCACAAGGTTGAAGTAAGGAAGATCATTGTCAGTATAATGGAGGTGAAGTGGGGTCTGTTATATAATATTCTCAGCATAAATTGACCTGCTTGGAATCATTGTGTTGATAATCGACAAGGATACTCTTCCTCCAAAAACCTTGATACTATAAAACTTCTAAAGGACGCTGTCCTAGGACTCTTTTAGTTTTCATTTTTGGGGAAACATTTCTGGAAAATTGAAATGCTCACAACCTGAAAGAAGCAATTATTCACCTGAAGGCTAACTCTGCTAAAGTTGAGTTGTCCGACCTTTACCTGCTGATAGAACCCAAATAGCCTTGCAAAACAATGCTCTTATTGGATATAAGCATATAGATTGTTTAAGACGGACGTGTATATGCAGTAAAGTAAACAAAAAAAGAATCTTTGAGTTTTCCTTGCTGGTTTTTTTTTTTTCATTTATGCTTCTATATCATACGCTAATAGTTTAGGGTAACCTCAGGTTAGTTTTAGGTCCACTCTTTATGTAAATGTTGATGTACTCCATACGCAACTTTTTTCTACCTTCCTTCTTTTCTTCCATCTTTCCTTTCTAACTTCTTATAATCCATTATACTTAATCCTGCATTTGTTGAGGTGGCAATTACTGTAGGAAATTGAAAGCAGTGTGAAATTTTGCTGTTCAGAATGCATGTTGACCAAATTCTATATTGAGAAAAGGTCTGAATTTACCCACAGTAACCGTTTCTCAGCGTCTCTGAATAAAGGCCGTAGAAACTGGACTATATATAATATCCTGACAGGTATGTAGAATTCATAGCAATTACCCTCAAAGAGCTTACCTAGCGTAGATGCCTATGAATGCATTTAATGATTGCTTTATTGGCAGCAGTGCCAACACACACAGTCTATTTTGTTTTATATGATTATCATTACCTGCTGTTTACCACTGTATACATTGCTAATGGTGTGGTTTCTATGGCTTGTGAATTTCACGGCCCAATATTATGTAATTTATTGCACACTTTAGTGTAGAAGATGGAGACTCCATAAATTTTCGTGTGCTCTTTGCCCCTTTGGAATGTATTACACTGAGATCAGGCAAAGTAATAAATTTATTTCAAATGTGCGTGATAGCTAAACATCAATTAGGACTTGATGGGAAATATTTATTCTTCCAGCAACATAACAGTTTTTAAAGACTAAGCCATTGAACGTGGAGTTCCTGAACATGGGACTCAGTTCACTGGGATCCCTTCTTAGAAAAATAAAGGAAAACTTGAATTGGATATGTGTGGCTTATTCAAGTAGTAACTAATCAGCTACATCTTGGTTAACTTAATTTGTCACAATGGTTTGGTATTTTATTAACTCTCTTCCCCTTCTTCCCCTGACTCTCACTAGAATGGATCATGAGTATCTTAAAACATACTAAGTCGTCTTCCATCCCTGTTAATCTAACTACAAAAACACACTTTCCTTATCCAATGTAACATACTGTCTTTTAGAGTAGCTGTGGTTTTAATTCTCTACAAAATTAAAACCAGCAAAGAGAAACATTTTCAAGGAGCCACCACATTGTAGAGCTTTAGAAAGAAGACTTTAGAATTAAGAGCAACTATATCATTTTATAGCTAACGCACCTGAGACCTAAAGTAGGAAGGTAACCATCGAGGTCAGGGAAAGGGGTTGAAGATCAGGTTTCAAGCTGAGAAAGAGTCTACAGGGACTCAATCTGAGCAGGTCAAAAACTGAAATGAGACCACGAATGTTCTGGGAAGGGTGGCACCTGGCCTCAAGGGTGGGATTCAAACAGGGAGTGGGCCTGGGGGAACTGAGCTTCTGCAGTAGGCAGAGAAGGCCACCTCATCTGTGGAAAGTGCCACTGACATCAGGGAGTTGAGGGGAAAGAGCAGTGAATTCCAGTCCCCCTGAGAAAGCAGGCCAATCTGATTAACTCTGAATTTAGGCTTATTTCAGATACTTCTAATTTTTTTGTTTGTTTGTTTGCGGTACGCAGGCCTCTCACCGTTGTGGTCTCTCCCGTTGCGGAGCACAGGCTCGGACACGCAGGCCCAGCATCCATGGCTCATGGGCCCAGCCACTCCACGGCATGTGGGATCTTCCCGGACCGGGGCACGAACCAGTGTCCCCTGCATCGGCAGGCAGACTCTCAACCACTGCATCACCAGGGAAGCCCAGATGTGTAGTTCTTTAAAAATATTTTTAACATTTTTCCAGCTACATGTAGACTATAACTTAGCATAAAAACAATATGGGTTTTATTTTAAGTAATTTAACATTTTGACATCCTCATAATGAAATTAAATCCAGACGGTTTCTCTCCATGTTCTCTTGAAATAGTCCTTGATCATCCACAGTATTTCCCATCATCACAAAGGTGGTACCAAGGGCAGAGAACTCCAACATTATTAAAGTTTCATAAAGCAAAGTCAATTTTAAGAATATAATGTCCCCTAACTGCTAAAGGTCTTGACAGATAATTTCAAGGGAAGCATAAATTATTTTCTGTTTGTCAGAGGGCAAAATTATTTAGGTTGACTTAATGAATAGTAGAGTTTTTGAGTGGAGAGTGTTCTTAAAATATTATGTAGATCTGTCTAGCATCTGTCAACAGATGCTAGCCACGTGGCATTCTTTATGTGGAAACAAATTTTAAAATAAGGTTAAAAATTCAGTTCCTCAGTTGCATTTGCCATATTTCAAAGATGTTTATTAGCTCCATGTAGCTATTGAATACTGCTTTGCATAGTACAGATATAGAATATTTTCATTATCACCAAAAATTCTATTGAGCAATACTAAAATTATACCCAGATATTCACAGAGAAGGCAACCAAGTCTCAAGGAAATAATATAACTTCCCCAAGGTCACACAGCTATGTTTTTAAAGAAAAGCAAAATGACACAAAGGAAATAGTAACAGAGGCATTAAAGAAACCTAGTAAGTTTCTGGAGCAGTCAAAGTAGGGTTTAAAAGTGCACACTTAGCTGTTAGCAGGGTTGAAGCTCTTGATGGTTGGTAAGATCTACCTGCCTGAATTTGGACATTAGCATTTTATGCAATGAATTAAAAGCAAAAAATCATTTCAACGAATGCCTTCCAGCTCCATATTTTTAGCCACTGCCGTGCTTCCAGATTATGTTTATCACTTTCTTATACAGGGCACCACTGTGAAATGTGATGGTTTATCTGACCCCAGAGAAATCAGGAAATCTTGTGGGGGTTATGGCTCTATTTGAAAAGGTTGATTTTTAAATGCATCATGCATACTGGCCCTGTTTTAAAAGGGATTCCTGCCATCAAATAATCAAAATGTAAACCTCTTCTCAGCTTGCAAAAGTCAAAGATAGTCCCTGCATCTTTATTATTTCATTGAAATCCAAATATTATTTTTCCTTTCTCTAACTTGTTTTCCTCACAGTGTGATCAACTATTGCCAAGGAAGGAAAGGTTAGATTTATCAATCAAAGTTTGCTAAAGGCCCCCTAGGTAATTGAACCCTCAGGAGAAACAATCCTCATGTATTCTTTTTCTGTTGTTTCAATAGCTTTGTAAAGAGTCATTTCAGTATGTTTGGTTCTGTAGCAGAGGTTCTGTGAAGTGCTTGTCGTCCTCAGAGGTCCAGAAAGTCTGCGAGTCTGTGGGTAAAGATGGGTAAGGAGAGAGAGGGAAGGAGGATAGAGAGAGGCTCAGGGCTGAGATAAGGACAGTGATCTAAAGACTCCTGGGGGTGAGGCTGGGGTGCACAGACACCCACGACTAATCTAGACAGAAACTGAGTAATCAAGGGGATGACCACTGTGAGGTCATGTGGTCACCTCTCCCTCTAGAAATAAACATTGCCCTCAGTAAGTCTCCTCCCACCCCAGAAGAGCATTAGGAAGGTCTGGAGAGGGGGCTTATTGGCAGAAATGGAAAAAGCAGGTTGAAGGGATTAGCCTGGAGCAGAGAGACCAAGAAACCCAAGCCAGTAGGTGGAAGGCAGACTTTTCATGGAAGTCTCCAAGCCCAAGTCAAGTTCTGGGACCACCAAGTACAAGTCAAAGAGTGCTCATTTAACCCCTTTGGGCCCCCATGGGTGTGGAGGAAGACTGGACAGAGAGGGAGAAGGGGCCAATGAAGGTACAGTATTTACTATGGGATTTAACACCTGAAAGGCCTCCCAGTAGCTTCAGGTCTGCTCAAGAATCCTTCATGTCCTGCTGGTTTGCAGTGAGTGGCTCACAGCTTCAAGGCCTCCTCTGCCAGATAGAGAACTATTTCAACCATCCTGCCTCTATTTTGGACTGTAGCAATGCAGACAGGAAACCTGACCCCATTTTCAGGTTCTAAAGAGAAATTCTAAGTACCTGAAAGACTGAGGAACATGGTGGCTTTTATTTAAGATGGGGAGCTAGAGAGCACATACCTGGACTTGGGCCTGCAGCAGCACCAAATTCCACCAAGAGTTCCCTTTATTTTCTCTCGCATCTCTGTTTCTCCTTTTCTCTCTGCTGGATTAGCCACGGGGACTCCAAGTTCTTCATTGTGTGGTCCTGGTACCAAGATTCTCCTGGGAATTATAAAGCTATTCACCTTCTACATCGAGCACTTCTTATTTTTTCCCCAGCAAAGTTAAGTCATCCTTAAGAGGAGTCAGGGTGCTAGCTCTTAAATATATTTTAGTCATCCCTTTGTACATTAAATGCTCTTTCTTGGAGACTGCTCCTGACGTGGCGTTCACCGTGCTCTCAGCTGGCCTCCTGAAGTTCTGCCCTGCCTTCCCCACCAGGTACAGTTCAGGAGCTGCCTACCTCAGGGTGATAGGTTATCTTCTAGTTGCTTTATTCCTTTCCCTTTTACATTTAGAAAATATAATTTGAATACATAAACTTCTCTGTGGCCACAGCTTTATTTGCAACCCACAGGTTTTGTTATGGCATATTTTCATTATCATTCAATTAACAAAATTCTAATTCCCATTGCGACTTTATCTTTGACTTACATAATGATCAGAAGTATGTTTTTAATATCCAACTATTTGGCAAAATATTGGTTATATATTTTTTAAATTCTTGCTTATTCGGAGTCTTGTTTTATAACCGGAATATAGTCAATTTTATAAATGTGCCATGTGCACCTAAAATTTTCTGCATAATATATATATTCCATCATTGTTGTTGCAGTGTTTTATGTAAATGTAGGCCAAAGTTTTTAATGATGGTATTCAGATCTTCTCTAACCTGCTGATTTGTTGTTGTGGTTCTATGTTACTGATCTAGGTAATTTAGATTTTTCTATTTCTACTTAGTTTTTTGGAATTTCCCTTCATCTATTGCATTGAAGTTTAGATTTATAATATATTCCTTGTAAAGTAACAGTGGGTTTTATTATCCTGCCTTATCGCCAGTGATACTTTTTGCTTTCAAATTTATGTTAATATTAAAAAATCTTCTTCAATTTTACTTATTGTTGTTAGGACATAATTTTTGAATCCTTTAATTTTCAATCTGACTCTTGTCTCTTGTAGGTGGCATAGAATTACGTTTTTTGTTTGAATAATCCTTGTCCTTTAATTTGAGTATTTACAGTTAAGGTATTTTCTTGTAGACCGTTTACTCCTCGTTTACTATCTGTCCCACCTTGTTATGTTCCTTTTGCTCTTCTTTCTTCCTTTTAGATTTCTTCAAATTCCATTTTCCCTTGTATTAGCTTGTTATTTGTACATAAGTAGCAGTTACACATGTACCATGACTTATTAGCTCTTTTACTGCTTCTCAAGCAATGCTGAGATCTTAAATATCTTTTACTACTTTTTCTCTTCCATTTTTTTAATGCATTTTAATTTTTGATATATTTTATTATTACTTTTTTGTGCTGTTAGATTTTATTTAGGTTTATCCACTTATTTATTCCTTCTGTTATACATAATTCTTTATAAAGTCCTTATTTTCGTCTATGATAATCTTCCTTCAGCCTGCGGGTCTCCCTTTATAATTTAATTCAGGCAGTTCTGATAAGAACATATTTTCTAAATTTTGTTTGTCTGCAAATTTCCTTATTTCATCTTTCCTTCCAAACAACATTTTCTCTGCCTCTAGAATTCCCAATGGGCAGTTCTTTTCTTTAGCACTTAAAAATATTATTCCATTATTTTCTAGTATCCAGTCAGTTTCGTTGAGAAGAAAGCTGTAATCTTAATCCTATTGTTCCTTTGAAAGTAATCTCTCTCTTTTTCGTCGGGCAGCTTTTAAGATGTTATGCTTTTCATTGCTATTCATGAATTGTACTGTGGTGATCTCATGTGTGGTTTTCTTTGGATTTGTTCTTGTTGCATTTTTTAGTGCTTATTGAATTTATGGCTCCATATATTCTTTTTAGTTTTAGAGAACTCTCAGCTGTTAATATTTCTGAAATATTGTTTTCATCCCAATCTCTCTCTCCTTTTTTCTTTGGACTCCGGTTTACACATATGATAAAAAATATTTACTGTGGCCCATGTGTCTCAAATGCGCTTTTGTCTACTTTTTATTCTTTTCGTTTCCCATGCTTTACTCTTAATATTGTTACTACTCTATCTTCCAGTTCACTTACCTCTCTTTACCTGTGTCCAATCCAGTACCGAGTTTTAAATTTCGTATAGTTTTTAATTCTATCAGTTCAACTTCAATCAGTTTGTAGTTTCTACTCGTCAAGTTAAGTTCTCCACCTTGTCATCTATTTTCTTGAACTTGATAATATTTACCGAAATATGTATGAACTTTAATGTTTAGGTCATCTATGATTCTGATTCTGTTTTGTTTTTTATTCTAATTCTCCTTTTCTTGGTTGTCTTGGTGGCTCTTCAGTGAATACCAGACTTGGGATATGACAAGTTGTATAGAATCTGAATGACATTACAGTTGCCCTTTGAACAACCTGGGTTTGAACTGCACAGATGCACTTATACATGGATTTTTTTTCAATAAGTAATACAGTACTACATGATGTGTGGTTGGTTGAATCCTCAGATTCAGAACCACAGATAAGAAGGGCCGACCATAAAGTTATATGTGGATTTTTGACTGCACAGGGAGTCAGTGTCTCTAACCCCTACATTGTTCAAGGGTCAACTGTATTTTCTTGAGGAGAGAATTTCCTATTCTTAGGTAGGGAGCAGAGGGGAAGATCACCTCAGTCACTGGACCAACTTCATACTCATTTTCCTTCTTTATAAGGTTCAATGTAGATGTTGCCTCAACCTTCCTAACACACACACACACACACACACACACACAAACACAGACACACACACACACACATATGTAGAGATTTCAATGTCCTAATTCATATCATTAGTTTACCATTGGGCCACAAATCTTTCATAGGTTCTGAACCCCAATTTTGTCTCTTCAGCATTATGAACCAACTAAGTCTTTGTTTTGACTTCAGTTAGCTTTTGTTTGACTTCTTAGCATCTTGCCTTGTCTACCTATTATACATGGAAAATACTGCAAGGGAACACTGTTGCTGAATCCAGCTCTGTTCTCTGAATCTTTACTCTCTCTGTGATTTTGGTCCTTAAAATTCTAGCTGCCTTGTTATTTCTCAATTCCAATTCTGGTTTCCTTAGTCCTATGACATTGTCCTAAGATCTACTGGCTTTTCTACCTCTTAGGAGCCGCATTTGGTTTCTCAGCCTTTTGCTCTTCATCAGTAGTTTCTAAATGTCTGGGCTAGAAAAGCATGTGCAGAATATTGTTCTCACTTCAGTGAGTTTCTTTCTCTATTTTACTTTTCTAGGTCATGGCTACCTCAGTAGCTTTCTAACGCTCACAGTCAAATGTTGCTTATGATTTATCTGGCCTTTCTAGTGTGTTTTCCTAAGGTAAACTGATATAGTTGGAAACAGAAGTTCATACCCACCATTTAAAAAATGCTGTTTTGTCTTTCTATGAATTCTCTTTTCGTCCCATCTTCTGTCGCTTTTTCCCACCAAAAATTCCCATTCTCCCAGATAGATTATTTTAGACTAAAAATTATTATTAAGCTAATATGTTAATTTTGAAAGGAATTAATTTTGCTTTGAACAAGAACACAGATTGGTGAATGGAATATGGAAGATTCCTTAAGACCTTTTTCATCTCTAAGAGTAGTATCCAACCATCGGTACCATAATAAGTTTGTCAACAATGGAAGAAAGCAGTCTTTATAAAATCAGCATTATTCAGTAATCTCAAAAACTGCTTCACTTTCCTGCTCATGCCACCAATTTCCAAATGTTCAATAGGAGCAGAGAATCATGGGATAGGATGTGGAGAAATGGCCTGTCATAGTAACTATAAATATTGGAAAAATGGAATTATAAATAAAGAGGGTTTTCTATGAATATATTTGAAGTGTTTGTTCCTACAGAACTTCTAGAATAAGACTCAAAAGTTTAACATAGAAACACCTCTTAATAAGTATGAAAATCACTAAAATTTATCTCATAATACTTTTTTCTTTTGTGTTATGTGATTGTCAGAGTCACACAAAACTATTTTTATCTGGACTTCACAGATCTTCTTATTTTTACTATGGGATCAGTTACCCTACATTTTTGAAATTTGGCAAAATAGTTAAAGTTGGAACATTTCCCCAAAATCCAGGGCATATGACTTACATTTCTGTAGAAGGCAATATTATATTTCTGTCTAGTTCTGGGGTAAACATTTTCATACCTGCCAATCCAATTTGACGAATGTATCATTTTTCCAGTGCACTAGTGTAAAGTAAATGGTAAATTCAGTCAAACAGTCATTTCATACATCAAAAAGGAAAATCAGTCAACACAACTGTCTGACTGAAATGAATGAAGAAAACAAATCAAGGCAAACAACTGTCCCAGTAGACTTGTATAAATACAGTAGTGGTGTCATGTGCAGGATTAATCTTCCCTCACCCTTAACTGGAGAACACTGGGCCAGCCAATTCAGTCACTCAAATGATACTGAATTATAATATTCCAGTTTCATTTACTCTCAGTTACTGCTGACTGCCCTTCCTTCTCCTTCATCTGTCCATCAGTGGAGAATGTCAGAGCAGGAGAATAGTAATATTGGCATAAGTTGTAATGTACTGTCGTGAATTCTACAGCTTCAAAATTCTTAGGATAACTCAATGATCTTAAAGAGTCTGGTGCAGAAAGGATATGTGAATTAAATCGCAGACCACTGTCTGACCCTACCAGCACTAACACCCCTTATTCCTGGTTCTAATATATCACAGAATACTCAAGAGGAAGGTTTTGAGTGGTCAGCAGAAATATGGCTCCAAAGCAGCCACATGGAAAAGAAATGTTGTCATCTCTGATCCACTTTAAAGTTGACTTGTCTTTTACTCATAAACCAGATTCAGTGTGAACTCTGTTCTGCTAAATGTTAGAGAATCTATTGGAGGAGTGTGGCCAATTCTTTTGAATTTTTTTACTCTCTAACTTTTTGTTTTTTTAACATCTTTATTGGAGTAGAATTGCTTTACAATGCTGTGTTAGTTTCTGCTTTATAACAAAGTGAATCAGCTATACATGTACATATATCCCCATATCTCCTCCCTCTTGTGTCTCCCTCCCACCCTCCCTACCCCACCCCTCTAGGTGGTCACAAAGCACCAAGCTGATCTCCCTGTGCGATGTGGCTGCCTCCCACTAGTGTGTGTTTTACATTTGGGAGTGTATATATGTCCAAGCCACTCTGTCACTTCATCCCACCTTACCCTTCCCCCTCCCCGTGTCCTCAAGTCCATTCTCTACGTCTGCGTCTTTATTCCTGTCCTGCCCCTAGGTTCTTCAGAAGAATTTTTTTTCAGATTCCATATATCTGTGTTAGCATACGGTATTTGTTTTTCTCTTTCTGACTTACTTCATTCTGTATGACAGTCTCTAGGTCCATCCACCTCACTGCAAATAACTCAATTTCATTTCTTTTTATGGCTGAGTAATATTCTACTGTATATATGTGCCACATCTTCTTTATCATTCATCTGTCGATGGACACTTAGGTTGTTTCCATGTCCTGGCGATTGTAAATACTGCCACAATGAACATGGTGGTACATGTCTCTTTTCGAATTATGGTTTTATTAGGGTATATGCCCAGTAGTGGGATTGCTGGGTCGTACGGTAGTTCTATTTTTAGTTTTTTAGGGAACCTCCATACTGTACTCAATAGTGGCTGTATCAATGTACATTCCCACCAACAGTGCAAGAGGGTTCCCTTTTCTCCACACCCTCTCCAGCATTTATTGTTTGTAGATTTTTTGATGATGGCCATTCTGACTGGTCACAGAAAGAACTTTGGCATGGTGTTCATCATCTAACTTATCCTAACATGCAGACATTTATGAGAGTAAAGTCATGTCTTTGCCAGAGTGGGTTGGTTATCTGGGCAACTGGGTCAAATCAAGAAGGGCAAATGTAGGCTGCCAGAGTAAATAAGGAGAGGAAAAACAAAAAGAACGAGCCATATCATTAATCAGTGATTTTCCCCCCAATATTCTTAGACTCCACCTATCTCCATCTTACTGGTAACACAGGAACTAGACTGAACAATCAGGTAAAAGGTCTCTACAGAAACTGAGGTAATATAGAAAATTTAAAAAAACATAAAATTGTAAATTTTCTTCCTAGGGCTAATTGAGATGATACTTCAATAATAACATAAGATCAGGTGAAGTCTAAAGAAATTTTAGAAAACCTGGATACAGTAAGAAAACATGTGTTCGCCAGCATCCGAATGTTAGAGAGACACCAAGACATGTGGGCCAAGTTCTGGAGAGAAGGGAAACACAGATGCAAGCTTGACATTTGGTGCAGCTTTTCTCCTTGGGGCATTTGCTGATTCAAATGTTATAGCCTAGGAGCTGAAAAGCCAAGGAGTTCAAAAGACTGTAACCACAGAAGCCAAACGGCAAGAGCTGAGGCTAAAAGCAACAACTAATGGAATGACAAGTTACACGTATCCTTAGTCTCACAGGGCTGGGGGAACCATTACATTTAAAGCCTAACAAATACAAGGGTAGTTGGGAATAGGGAGAATCCAAACGTTCACATGGTAATCCCAAACGGCAACACCCGTAGAGGAAGGACAAGACAGAAATAGAGCACCCTTCACACAGACGGAAAAAAAGGCTTTGAATGAGCTCAAACTGAGAATGGACTAAGGTTTCCAGTCCCTATGGTAACTGTCTGCCATGGGCAAAAGGAAATCTTTTCAAGAGAACGATAACAACATCCAGAATATGGAGGTATCTTTATAGTTTCCTAAAATAAGTTAAGCCCAATTTTAATATAAAAAATAATTGGACATACCAGGAAAAAGACTAAATGATCAAAAGCTCAAAAAAAAAAAAGAAAGAAAAAAGACAATATAAATAGACACAGGAGGACAAGAGTTAGTAGGCATTGGCTAAAAAACAAAACAAAACAACTATGATTAAACAAAGAAAATAGACACATGGCAAATAAGCATATGAAAAGATGCTACACATTCCATGTCATCAGGGAATTTTAAATTAGAATAACGAGATACCACTACACACCTATTCAAATAGCTAAAATCCAAATAATGAAATACCAAAGTTGTTGATGATGCAGAACAACTGAAATTCTCATTTGCTGCTAGCAGGGTACTTGGCAGTTTCTTACAAAACTAAACATACTTTTACCATACAGTGATCTAGTAATCATGCTCTTTGGTATTTACCCATAGGAACTGAAAAGTTATGTCCACATAAAAACCTGCACATGGATGTTTATAACAGTTTCTTTCATAATTGCCAAAACTTGAAATCAACCAAGATGTTTTTCAATAGGTGAATGGATAAACAAACTATGGTATATCGGTACAAAGGAACAACATTGAGCAATAAAGAGAAAATGCTATGAAGCCATGAAAAGACATGGAAGAAGCTTAAATGTATATTGCTATGTGAAAAAAAGCCAATCTGCAAAGGCTACATGCATATTATATGATTGCAGCTATATGAAATTTAGGAAAAGGCAAAAGTGTGGAGACAGTCAAAAGATCAATGGTTGCCAGAGGTTGCGGGGAGGGAGAAAAGGATGGGTGAAGTGCGGAATTTTAAAGGCAAAGAGACTTCCTGTGTATGGTTCTGTAATGGTGGATACAGGTTATTGCACATTTGTCAAAAATCATATAATGTACAAAACAAAGAGTGAAGTCTAATGTAAACCATGGATATTAGTTAGTAATAATGTATCAATATGGGTTCATTAACTATAACAAACATCTTACGCTAATGTAAGATGTTAATAATAGGGAAACTGGGTAGAGAGCTAAGGAGTTATGAGAACTCTGTCCTTTCTGTTTAATTTTTCTGTAAACCAGAAACTGCTCCGAAATAGTCTGTTAATTTAAAAAACAAATCTAGACCTGCATACATAACTTGCACGTAAATCCAACCACAGCAGCATTATTCATAAGAGCCCCAAAGTGGAAATAACCAAATGACCATTTATTGTGAATGGATAAATGAAACATAGTAATATCCACACCATGGACTATTATTCAGCCATCAAAAGACATCAAGTACTGATGCATGCTACAACATGGATGAACCTTGAAAACATGCTAAGTAATTGTATGATTCCATTTGTAGGCAATGTCCAGACTAGACAAATCTGTAAAGACAAAGTATATTAGTGGCTGCCTAGGGTTTGGAGAAATGGGGGAGTGAGTGACCTATAATAGATTCTTTTTCTTTTGGGGGGTGGATGAAAGTTCTAAAATTGATTGTGGTGGTAGATGCATAACACATTAAATTGTACACTTTAAATAATATGGAAAGTAAAATATATCTCAATGAAACTATTATTTAAAATTATGATTAATGTATTAAAAGAAGGGCAACATGTACAATTTAAGCAAAAATGATCTGTGAAATGCAACCAAAAGAAACTTCTAGAATTAAAAAAGTTGAAATTAAGCACTCAGAAGATTGGTTGAACAGTACCTTAGTCAAACAAAAGAAAGGAATACAAATGTCAATTAAAAAATAACTACACAAAAATTTGGAGGGAAAATGATGGAAAACAGAGAAATAAGTACTTAAGACATATAGAGTATATGTGAAACACTGTGTCTAGCCAGCCCCAAGTCACACAGCCTAGGAAGGAGACACACAGCCTACCTGAATCACAAGGACTTCTCCAAAGTAAAAATGAGGTTCTGAGGCCAGAAGTGGAAGGAATGAATTACAAAGGAAAAGAACAATGGTAAACTATAATGTAGATATACATCGGTAAATACATAGGTTCCCTGGGGTTGTGATCTGGTACAAACAATAAAAAGAAAAAAGATAATACTCATAGTAGAGGCTGCTAGATTCTGCTGAGGAAAATGTCCAGGGAGGGAAGAGTTGATTTATTTCATTATTTTTCTAGAGTCCACATATAAGTGACATCATGCACTATTTGTTTTTGTCTTATTTCACTTAGCATCGTGGCCTCCAGTTTTATCCATGTTGACTTAAATGATAGGATTTTCTTCTTTTTTAAGGTTGAATAATATTCTATTCTATATATATACCATATTTCCTTTATCCATTAATCTACTATGGACACTTAGGTGGTTTCCATACCTTGGCTCTTGTGCATAATGCTACAATAAACATGGGAGTACAGATATCTCTTCAAATTATGATGATATTTCCTCTGGATATATACTCAGAAGTGGGCGTGAGGAAGAACTTAGGACACAAATCGACCCTATGTAAAAGATGTTGTAGGAATGAAAAAGTCTGAACACCTAGAAAGAGTGTGGAGTATTTGGAAAGGTCATTGTTCAAGGTCATACATAGTTTAAAGTTATGACATTTCAGTGAGCCTGTGTGCATGAAGGCTTGCTCATATTTTGGGATTTGAATACAGTGCAAAGAAGTGTTGCTAAATTTTCGATCAACATCAAAAAAAGGGTGGAAATGTTTTTTCTTTGATTATGAAACTGCAGGAAAGGCAAGCCTAGAATTCTAGGCCCACTAGAATTTTCCCTGATGATAGTGCTAATTTAGGAGAAGAAGAAGGATCCAAGGCTATAGAACAATTTTGAAAGCAAAATAAGACCGCCGAGTCTTCACACAGTGTATGAGATTAAGTTTTAATGGCATATGATGAAGTGGCCATGACACAGCCAGCAGAGCTCATTGAGTTGTGGAAAATGGCTCTTGAAGCTACAGGAAATGGACCGTAGACATAGAAAAAGAACAAGGTAAATCCCAAAGAGTGGAAGGACAAAATTAATCAAGAGAAAAGTCAAAAATAGAGAAGAAAAGCAGTAAACGTGACAAAGAAAACCAAAAGCTTGCTCTTTACAAACACCAATAAAATAAGCAATATTTGGCAAATATGATAGAGATGGGACTAGCTATAAAACAGAGAGAATTTTTTTTTAATTACAGAGGAATACTATGGTAGCTTTATACCAACACATCTAAAAATCTGGACAAAATGGCTGATTATGATTAGTTATATGCAGCCATTATTTACTCCTGTTTTGAGTAGAGAATACAAGAAGCTTTATGAAAATAGAAAACATAATCAAAGATATACACCTTAGAAAGACATCAGTTATTTTCCAATGTATATAAAAAATTAGAAGAGTCCTAATACGAAAATCAGATACGGGGCTTCCCTGGTGGCGCAGTGGTTGAGAGTCCGCCTGCCGATGCAGGGGACACAGGTTCGTGCTGCGGACCGGGAAGATCCCACATGCCGCAGAGTGGCTGGGCCCGTGAGCCATGGCCGCTGAGCCTGCGCGTCCAGAGCCTCTGCTCCGCAACGGGAGAGGACACAACAGTGAGAGGCCCGCGTACGGCAAAAAAAAAAAAAAAAAGAAAGGGAGTGACAACTTAAATGATATATGGAATATTTTGCTGACTTACAAGAGCATGCAGAATTAACTATGACCCAGTTGAAATGTTAATTTTATTTTAATGTGTATGTTGGGATGGAGTCTTCAAGGTGCCAGAAAACAACCATTCATCCATGCTGTTTGGAACTGCAGCACACAGACACCTTCAGTTACCAGTTCTGTTCATGCCACAGAATCATCTTCAGAAAACATACTGTTTTTTATGGACCTGGTATATATCTTAATTAGTTTGAAGAATTCCCCAAATACCTGTTAATATGTAGTGCTCCAATTCCAATCTTGCCACAACCTGTACCAGTGACACAGCACATAGGAGTTTTATTTCTCTTTCTTTCTCTGGGTTGTTCAGAACCCAACGAAAGAACAATGGAATGGCATCAAAGAGATCAGGGTTCTTGTCCCAGATTTACCATAAAATAATAGTGTCCTCTTGGGAAAATTATAGTTATTCTAGGCCGCTTTCCTTTTCTTTACTTTGACAGAGCTGCACCAGATGACCCCAAGTAACATTGCACTCTTTGCAGTAGTAGCTTAGATGTTATTGGTTTTCTGAAACAAATGAAGACAATGACACATGAAACTGTGCAACATCTCTGTAACTATGTTTTCTTAGAGTTGCCTCCATTTTACAGATGATAAGATGGCTGAGCACAGAAGTAGATGTCTTGACCAGAGTTTGCAGAGTAGATGGAACGGAACCACAAGTTTCCTTCTTTCCTGAAGCTCACTTAGCCAAAACATAGGCTTCTGAATATTAAGCTGTAAAGCATATTATCAGTATGCTTTAAAAGAAGCGGTTCTTCTAGGATTTCCAATTAATAGCAGGAGGTTTTGAAATTCTTCAAAGATCATCTAATTTTGTGAGATTTACAGCTCAATTTTCCTGTCAAGCAAGTTGTATTAGTGCCAATCATCTGAGCTGCTGGATGCTTCTCTGAACTTCTTGAAGTTTTCTTCTTGCTCTCTGAAATTCATGCCAGATAAGCCTTTTTCTAGAGCGTATATACAGACTTGTGTATTTTTTATACAGAAAAGCAATGCAGTGAGTCAGGACAGGGGTTAAGCCCTCATTCTCAGAGTGGTATTGAGCTCCTGGTGAAATATAATCATCATTTCCTCAGAATCGAAAAGCAATTATCTCTAGTTTTTAAACCCATTAACTATTTATACATTTATGTATGATACATGTATTTATTGTACCTACTAGGTGTGTTCTCTTTGGGAAGTACAAAGCTCTTTGAGATATAGGTAGTTCATTTTTTTGTTTTCCCACAAATACTGTGACCTTTTGAGCAGGAAGGTCTATATTTTACTAACATCTAGAACCAGCAGTTAACACGGTGTCTAAGATGTAGTCAATAAATATGAAATACATAAATGAACACATTTTTAAGGAAGGGCCAGGAAATGAACAAATAGAAATTTTTCATTTTCAGTCACAAAGCAACCAGAGACATAAAAATGATACAGACAACGAGTGCTACGGTCATTCAAATAAGGCATAGAATAGATACAACAAGGATCTCCTTATTGGCACAGGGAACTCTACTCAATATTTTGTAATAACTTATAAGGGAAAAGAATGTGAAAAAGGAATCACTGTGCTGTACACCTGAAAGTAACACAACATTGTAAATCAACTATACTTAAATTAAAAAACAAACAAACAGACAACAACAACAACAAAAAAACACAAAAGAGGTCATAGAAGTTTTTATGAGATTCCATAAGAGAAGCCAAATGAGGACGGGAGAGACAGCTTTTGAATCAATTCAGAGGAGAGGTCACAGAGAAACTTGTCTTTGACCTGAACTTGAGTTTCCATTAAGATTGCAACGCAGGGATATTACAGATGAAGGTAATCACATAAACTTACTACACTGAAACTTGCAGAGGTTATGAGTGTTGTTCAAGATCCCAAAGCAAGTGCATTGTGGAATCAGAATTTTAAGTGAGACCTACTGAACTAAAAACAAACAAACAAAAAAACAAACCTTTTCTGTGATACCATGTTGCCTTTGAAGTCGTTATTTTGGTGGGTTGGTAGAAAGTGGTTCCCGTGTTTCTGGCAGCAATGACTAGTTCTGTGCCCCCTGCGGCCCCCCACCCCCGAGTTGATCCTCAAAGTTTCCTTTAGAATGGACTTGCTAAAATGCAGACATGCAAGTATTCATGACGCCTGTGTCCAATCATTTCTCTTGCCATTGCCTACTTCACTTCTGGATTATATGAACAATTCACTGTCTTCATTTATGCTTTTCCCTCCTCCAAGAATTCCTTTCTCCCTATGGGGCACCTGGGAAACCCACTTCATTTTTCAAACCTCAGTTTACATATTATGTCTTTTGTGCAGTCTTCTTTTTAGTGTTGTGATCACATGCTCCTTTTTGCTACCCTTGCACTTCTGCATGCCTGATTGTTGCACTCGCTACACTGTATTGTGATTGTGTTGTTTACATATATCTGTGTTCTCCTGGACAACGTTCCTTGGGGCCAGGTACTACCGTTTTTCATCTATTGGTGTTGCCTTAGCATGTTGCTTGTTGCGAAGTAGTTAGTTATAAAAATGAGATTTGTTTAAATTGAAAATTGTTATGTACATATTAGTTATTATCATTTACAGATATAACAGGAAAAAATATTAATGCTGGTGCTGAAAGTTCACTTCTAGTAAATGATGGTGGTACTTGACTTCACTTATATTATTTTCCCCACTATTTTATATCTTTCTACCTGATATCTCTTCTTTATTTCCATCTCTTTCTTTATTACTAAACCAAGAAAAACAGGGATGAGGGTAGGGCTAGGCCATACTTGGCTGGAATAGTAAAGAAATTGTGTGGGGTTTTGGTGAGAAAATCCTGAAGCATACAGGTCTGCATCTTCCTTTTATTTTTATTTTTTTGCGGTACATGGGCCTCTCACCATTGTGGCCTCTCCCGTTGTGGAGCACAGGCTCTGGAGGTGCAGGCTCAGCGGCCGTGGCTCACGGGCCCAGCCGCTCCACGGCATGTGGGATCTTCCCGGACCAGGTCACGAACCCGTGTCCCCTGCATCGGCAGGTGGACTCTCAACCACTGCGCCACCAGGGAAGCCCCTGTTTGAAGTTTTTTGATAAATTAGATTTGATAACACAGTTTTATAAAAACTTAGTTTGGACATTTCTGAACCTCTTTTTTTGTTTCCTTATGTAAGAAAGCTGCTTGCTTAGGGTTAATACTAATTCAATGGGGGTAAGATTTACACAGGACTAACCCTAACATTCATAGTGTGTGGCACAGGAAACAACTTTGAATGGCCATTTCAAGGAACAATATACTTAAGTGTATACAATGAGTAAAATGGATGAACTACACAAATTTATGAGTTGAAAACCATAGAATCATAGAATTTTCTCACTGTAAAGGCTCTTACTTTTCCAACTGCTTAACTTCAACCTCTGTTAAAGCACTTCAGTAACAGGGAGTTCTTGAGTTTAAAATGCAGTCGGTCCATTTTATAGTTGAAAGGTTCTACTTGTCAAAATATTCATCCTTTTATCAACCTAAACCTGTCTACTTGGTCTAAAATCTTCAGTGTGGGACAGTCTAAACCCTTTTTCATAGGACAACTCCTAAAATAGTTTAGAGCGACCACCTACTTCTCTCCTGGTCTTGCTTCATGTCATCTATTCCCAGTTCCTTCAATTACTTCTTATTTTAGATTCCAGACACTTTACTGAATTCATCACTTTCTTCAGTATAATAACTCATTTGCTGAATGTGATATTTTAAGCCTAAAAGGATTTGTTTACTGTTTTCTGTAAAGAATTAAAACATAAAATGTCCAATCAACCAATAATTCTTCACCTAACATGATTCATATACACCAATTGATAAGGAAAATTTAAAAACTCAAATTACTTCATTCTTAAAGAGTGATCATAGTATGTCCTTATTTATAATGTACAGGAAATATGAATTTTCTTTCTGTGCATCTATAACAGTGCCCTCTTGCAGGGTACAGAGGATCCTCCATTGATGCTGCCTAATGATGCGTATGTGATATCCTGATATTTACTAAGAAGTTAGATATTCAGGAGGATTTTTTGTTCCCAGCAGACATACACATATGAATTTTTCTTCTCTATTTTTGTGTGTTTCTAACTTTTATTATTCATCTATTGGCACTTCAGTGCATTCACCAAACTGCACCATAAACATCAAAGTAGATTACTTCACTTTTCCTTTTATGAGATTATTATACTTATCAACCAATATTTGAGCCCTTAATATGGGCAAATCATCCTAGCCTGTTAAGCACAGAGGTAAAGAGCATGGAGTTGAGAGGGCACACACCAAGATTTGAACAAATTACTTAATCTCTCTAAGTCTTCATTTTTGTATGTGAAAAATGAGAATAATTACAATGATTGAACTCATAAGGTGGATCGTAGAAAACATCTAGGTGCTACATGCAAAGAGCTTGTTTGACTACCTGGCAAATATATCCATTCTTTATTAACATGATGGTGATGATGTTGATGGTGATGATGATGATGATGCAGCTACCAGCAGGTGTCCTTATTAGGTTGGTAAGGATGGTGAATAAACCACAAGATCATGTCTGTGAACATTTGCATTCTAAGGCTACACTGCCTTTGCCTTCTCAACTCCGGCTCCACTCCTCATCTGTTTAAACATCTCCCAAGATAGCTCAGGTCTTCTCCTCTATGAAGCTATTCTGCACTACTCCTCTAGAATGAACTTAAAATACATTGCTTGCACTTATATTAATTTATATCAAGTACAAACTTCTGCAGTGGAATCACTCATCCTCCGTCAACCTTATATGGACCTTTACCTCCAACACTGATGCCTAGCAAATCCTTCCACTACATTATAAATTATTAACCATAAGGTTTAGCATGTTCTCTCTTCCAAGGTGTTTAGAACTTTAAAGGAGAAAGAAGCCTGCCCAAGTGGACAAAGCTAACACTTATCAAGCATGAGCTCCCAACATTTGCACCAGACAATTTCACATCATCTCATTATAAACTGACAATAATCTTTGTGAGGTTGGGGTCCTAACCTTCTTTTTACTGTGAATCCCTTTGACAATATGGAGTAGCCCATTTAAATAGTCTTAAAATAACACTTTTAAATTCATAAAATATAATACATAGAATCTCAAAAGAAACTAGTTACTATGTTTTAAATGTAGTCATTAGAATATTTTAAAAACCAAATTTGTGATATAGAAACGAATGGGTATTTAAACTCATCAAATAACAAGATATAACAGAGACTCTATTAACTACTATACTTAAAAATAGTGATGTTGGGGAGATGGGTTCACAACTCTGATACATGTGTACTGAAATTGGAACAATTAAATAAATAGATGGTGGATGGTGGTAGCCACATTTCTCAATATTGAAGTATGAATTTACAGATAAACAAGAGGAGAAGGCTAAACTAATCTCAGCGTTAATGCATTATAGTTGCAGACATCAGTATACACTCAGCTCAATATAGATATAGATAGTTATATATAGAAGTATTTACTGATATGTGTATATACATGGGTTAGTATACATATATATTTCTTTGTTCTCTCAGTTAAGAGAGCCTAATCAAATAATAGCCCATTAGCAACAGCACATCTAGAGCCCAGATCTTGGTTTCTATTACTACTCTCCAATAAAAGGAATCAGGGCTCCTCAGAGAAATGACTGATTCTAGGACTGGGGCAGGAAATACACAAAATGAGCCTGGAGCATCTTGTGGTACCAAAAAGTCAGGAAGTATTAAACACACACACAAACATGCATGCTAAACACAGATACACACAGATACACACACACACACAAACTCACACACCCCAAAAGGAGTATGTCAAAGGAGCACAGGTGCCAAAAGCAAAAGCTCCCAATGGCCAAAGCTGGAACAATTCAAACAACAAAATAAAGTAGTATTGGATTATAACCCAAAGGATAAAATAGATATCCATGAGTCTATACTGATATAAATAAATATCAATAATTGAATAAATTAATGTTTAGGGGAAAATAGACAAATCTGTGTGGAAGAATTCCAAATACTTTATGTACATACTCTGTCCTCAAGGAGGTGGATCATAACTCTCCACTTTTTGGGTTTGTGCTTCACATAGTGACTTCCTTCCAACAAGTGTAGTGTGGAAGGGGTGGAGGAGTAACTTTACAGTGGAGAAATCTGAGACACGACCTCAGCCAGGTTATCAAGGTCAACATCAACAGGCAAATCACATTGATAGCATGTACCCTTGATAAGATGTTATTAAAAAGGCACTTTATCTGGTTGTCCTCCCAATAAACCATAATCCCAGTCTTACCGTGAGAAAAGCATTGGACAGTTTACATTAGTGAGGTATGCTACAAAACACTTGATCACTGCTCCTCAAAACCGTCAAGGTTGGGGCTTCCCTGGTGGCGCAGTGGTTGAGAGTCCGCCTGCCAATGCAGGGGACACGGGTTCGAGCCCTGGCCTGGGAAGATCCCACATGCCAGGGAGCAACTAAGCCCGTGAACCACAAATACTGAGTCCATATGCTGCAACTACGGAGGCCCACGCGCCTACAGCCCGTGCTCCACAATGAGAGAGGCCACTGCAATGAGAGGCCGGCGCGCTGCAACGAAGAGTAACCCCCGCTCTCCGCAACTAGAGAAAGCCCGCACGTAGCAACAAACACCCAACACAGCCAAAAATAAATAAATTAAATAAATACATTTAAAAAAGAAACTGTCAAGGTTATCAAAAACAAGAAAAGCCTGAGAAACTACCACAGCCCAGAGGAGCCTAAGGGGGCTTGATAACTAAATGTAATGTGGTGTCCTGGATGGAAGCCTGAAATGGAATTAAGGACACTAGGCAAAAGCCAAGGAAATCTGAATAAAGTACAGACTCTGGTTAATATTATTGTATTAATATTGGCTCATTAATTGTAAAAAAGGTACCACACTGGTGTACGGTGTCAATAATCGAGGAAATTGGGAATGAGATATATAAGAACTCTGTATTATCCCCTTAATTTTTCTGTATATCTAAAACCATTCTAAAATAGATATAGTCTATTAGATAAAACAAAAAAGGTAATGATGATTTGATTGTAACATCAGACTAGTGATACTTTGAGATATCTATAAAAACTGCCTTAGGAAATTGTCTGTGGTATCTGCTGGGGATATAGTCACAGGTACTCCTAATATTATTGTGGTTTGTTGTCTGCATTTAGATTTAAAGGACATGCTAAATACTAAATTGCAGCTAGAGGTTAGTGAAATTAAAGATGTAATATTCCCATCCAGATTCCACATACACTTTGATACATATTAAGAATCCCCTGCTCTTTGGTGAGGTCTAATTTTATGAAAGTGAAACTCAGAGAGATGAATTAGGTTGTTCCAGCTTTTTAAAAGCCCGCATTCTAGGGTCAAGAATTCTTACTGAGCCTTGTTGAAACTGTTTGCTACACTACCTCCTAATTTTGGAACTGCTAAACAGAGAGTTGGGAACTCTTCCTAGATTAAAAGTACTGCCTTGGCCTTGTGCAATTATACTGTTTAGGTTGCTGGACAAATCCAAGGATAAAACTGGCCTGGACCTAGTGATGGGCAATTCCAAAAGCAAGCTGAATGTGAGAAGTTCACTCACAGAGAACCCTAGGGTCAAAAAGCCTCTCTACTTGGGAATGGCTGAACACCGGGAAAATAAGCCCTGGTTCAGCTGTAAAGAGAGCACATCCTTGGCCTTTTTTTCCCCCTTAAGTCCGGAAACTGATGATCTGGTCAGCTTAGGAGAGGGAGGAAGGGAAGGAGGGAGGGAGGAAAATGAGAGAGAGAGAGAAACCTGTTAATAGCTGGTGCCAATTTAAAGAGAAGGAAAGGGTTTATTATATACGTATATGCTAATATTATTCCTAAAGCCAATTCTGATAAATCCTTCGGGAAAGAAAGAGATGCAGCCACCTGTTAATGTGGCTTCAGCTTCTTTGTGTCCAAATGTTACAGCTGTCACCAGACCAGCCATTCCACTTGGGGCGGGGCCAGGGGGTTAGAGGGGGAACATCTGTCCACTAAGGACACTACTGAACAGCAACAAAATCTTGGGGCGACCCCTCTCTCTTTCCTCGAGTGCTTTTGCTAGCCGGTCCTACTTCCCCACTCCTTTGGGAGTTTCCTGTTCCATTACGTAGGCAAGAGGGCGAGAGGTCCCAGCTTTCCTAATTGTGAGTGGTTTGGCTGGGTGTGTACGTGCGAGTAACTGTGTGTGTGTGTGTATGTGTGTGTGTGTGTGTGTTGAGGGAAAGTGGAGCTTGCTACAGGGGCTTGGAAAAACTAGTCGCCAATTTAAAATATTTTCGGAGTGTTTGAATGATATCTTCAAAGCTAATCCCACTCTCAAATTCAGCGAAATGAACAATACAGATAAGGAAGATGAAGAGGGTGGAAAACCCACACAGCGGAATGGAGCTGTGCATGCCGCGGGAGTGACAGGGGAGCGCTCAGAGGTAAGGCGCTCTGCAGAGAAAGTCACTCTGGCTCTTCTCTCTCGGTCCACCAGCCGGCGACGCTTCTTCTGTAAAAGCATTCCTAGAAAATAACCCTACAACCGGGAAGGGTAGCGATCTTTGAGCGCAGTTTCCAGGAGCCGGTCCCCGCAGCAGGAAGAGGCCCCTCTCCCCCCGCGGCTGGCGCGGAATGTGGCGATCCGGCCCGGCGCGGGGGATGACTTCCTGCGGCCGGAGCTCGGCGGCGGGAGCGGCGGGAGCAGCTGCTGCAGCTGGCAGGTGGGGTGGGGGCCGGCCGAACTGACCAAGCACAGACCCGGCGCGGCGGCACTGCGGCCCCGGGGCAGCCGGCGCGGGGACATGCGCTGATTCGATCCCTCCGGAGAAGGTAAGCAGCCCGGCTATTATTAGCCTCGGCCACACTAATGGGGTTTGTAATACAGAGGGAAGAAGGGGAATATCCCTGCCGCCTTCTGCAATGGGAAAAGGAGCAGCAACTGGAATTGAATTATCAATCAGCCAAGTGCTTGAGATTATTGGAGGAGCGGTGTTAGTGGGCAAACAAAGAAGGCGGTCAGCCTCTGTAATCTTAAGATAATCAACCATTGCTGTGCCACACTCGCTTAGATATTGAAGAGGATTCAGAATGTAAAATAATTTGAGTTGCACTTTTACGTTGCTACCTTCAACCTTCGCTTGGTTATTTTTGGTTTGCGAGCAGCAGGTTCTTGTCAGCAGCCTGGAGAAGTAATCGGAAATCTTCCCTCTTCTTTTGCCTTCCTCAGTCTTCTCCCCTTCCAGTTATTAGAATGGGTCTGCACATTTCAACGTCAAACACCCACTTCAATACTGAACCTTTAGAAAGAATCTCCAATTAGAGGAGAAACTTACCTCCTGGAGTTCAGCTTGGGTTGAGCAGCACTTGTCCCCACTTCTCCCTTCATTTACCATCTTCTCTTGTCAATCATTTCATGGATTCCCCCACCCCCCACCCCGGGGATGCTGTGCTCATTAACAAGCCAGCTCTTGTCAGCTCCTGTCCACCACCTCTGTTCCGTGACTGATTTTTCAAGGACCCAGAAAGGGCATTGCCTTATACCATGTTTGGACTATTATCTGTGTCCTTCCCCAAAATGCATGGCATGAAAAATCCTTTAAACTCAGTACCAACATGGTTTCAGATAACTCCCTTCATTGTAGTCACTGCAGCTACCAGATGGGTTTCGAGGACAGCAGGATCTGTTGGGGTGTGAGAAAGAGGGCTATACCTACATATTTTGCTCCACGTGCATAAGAATAGGTGGAAGTAGAAATGCAAATGTCAGTCTGTCCCGTTTTTCTTGAAGCTTTTTTAGTCCAGCTAGGTTGTGAGACACCTAGCTGGGTAGGGTATGGGGCAAGTCCTCCTGCAAAAGCAAGCAGTGTGTTTGTCCTAGGATTCCCCCAATAACCTCAAAAGAGATTCCAGAGAGGCTTTTCCCACAGGCAGTCAGAAAGCCAGGGGAGGTGGCCAAGGTAAACCTCAGGTTATTTGGGCATCCTCAAGTTAGTCTCCCCTTTTAGGGGTTCTGACCTAGGATTTCCCCACAAACGCTTTGCTGCTGAGCTCAAGTGCCCATTCTTGTTGCCACCTAGGGATGTACAATTGAATGATATTCTGTGAAATAGTGAAGATTGCTATGGTGGGGATTACAAATGTGCCACTTCACCAACAGAGAACAGTTGCAATAAGCCAGACTGTGTGGTGTCTGTGTGCCAATATTCCATTTAAGAAGAGATTTGTTATCTTTAAATCTGAAATTAAAGAGACAGTTTGACTCAAAAGGCCATGGATTTTATTTTAACAAATTAAAATAGGAGATCAATGAAAAAGAGGTCCAGGGTTTATAGCTAACCTTCTTTTTTATATATTGCTTTAGAACAAGATACTGGTTCTGAAAAATCATGTTACTTCTATTATATATTGTTATTGTTTTTCTGATTACAAATTCTCTATTTATAAATACACTTTGGAAAGATTTGAGTTGGTTTCTTTGTCTCTATCTTCAGTATATGAGGCAGAAGGAGTGGAGGGGGGTGGGCAAATCCCACTCCAAGTGGCCCACTCAGAGAATTGTTCCCCGGACCATGCAAACCTCTGGACCGATATTGTTTTGGCTGGTTGTTATTATTATCTTTAAATGTGGTTTGGGTTTGAAATATTAAATTTTCAATATTCTAAAATTTTGACTCAGGCACACCAACTAGAAGAGAGAACAAAGAACAAGAATAGCAAAACTATTTTCCACCTTTCTTTTTTTCTTCCCCCAATGTATTTATTTATTTATTTATTTTTATTAGTTTCTGCTTTATAACAAAGTGAATCAGTCATACATATACATCTGTTCCCACATCCCTTCCCTCATGCATCTCCCTCCCTCCCACCCTCCCCTTCCCACCCCTCCAGGCGGTCACAAAGCACCGAGCTGATCTCCCTGTGCTCTGCGGCTGCTTCCCTCTATCTATCTACCTTACGTTTGGTAGTGTACATATGTCCATGCCTCTCTTTCGCTTTGTCACAGCTTAGCCTTCCCCCTCCCCATATCCTCAAGTCCATTCTCAAGTAGGTCTGTGTCTTTATTCCCGTTTTACCCCTAGGTTCTTCATGACATTTGTTTTTTAATTCTGTATATATGTGTTAGCATACGGTATTTGTCTTTCTCTTTCTGACTTACTTCACTCTGTATGACAGACTCTAGGTCTATCCACCTCATTACAAATAGCTCAGTTTCGTTTCTTTTTATGGCTGAGTAATATTCCATTGTATATATGTGCCACATCTTCTTTATCCATTCATCCGATGATGGACACTTAGGTTGTTTCCAGCTCCGGGCTATTGTGAATAGAGCTGCAATGAACATTTTGGTACATGTCTCTTTTTGAATTATGGTTTTCTCAGGGTATATGCCTAGTAGTGGGATTGCTGGCTCATATGGTACTTCTATTTTTAGTTTTTTGAGGAACCTCCGTACTGTTCTCCATAGTGGCTGTACCAATTCACATTCCCACCAGCAGTGCAAGAGTGTTCCCTTTTCTCCACACCCTCTCCAGCATTTATTGTTTCTAGATTTCTTGATGATGGCCATTCTGACTGGTGTGAGATGATATCTCATTGTAGTTTTGATTTGCATTTCTCTAATGATTAATGATCTTGAGCATTCTTTCATGTGTTTGTTGGCAGTCTGTATATCTTCTTTGGAGAAATGCCTATTTAAGTCTTCTGCCCATTTTTGGATTGGGTTGTTTGTTTTTTTGCTATTGAGCTGCATGAGCTGTTTATAAATTTCGGAGATTAATCCTTTGTCAGTTGCTTCATTTGCAAATATTTTCTCCCATTCTGAGGGTTGTCTTTTGGTCTTGTTTATGGTTTCCTTTGCTGTGCAAAAGCTTTGAAGTTCCATTAGGTCCCATTTGTTTATCTTTGTTTTTATTTCCATTTCTCTAGGAGGTGGGTCCAAAAGGATCTTGCTGTGATTGATGTCATAGAGTGTTCTACCTATGTTTTCCTCTAAGAGTTTGATAGTTTCTGGCCTTACATTTAAGTCTTTAATCCATTTTGAGCTTATTTTTGTGTATGGTGTTAGGGAATGATCTAATCTCAAACTTTTACATGTCCCTGTCCAGTTTTCCCAGCACCACTTATTGAAGAGGCTGTCCTTTCTCCACTGTACATTCCTGACTCCTTTATCAAAGATAAGTTGGCCATATGTGCGTGGGTTTATCTCTGGGCTTTCTATCCTGATCCACTGATCTATCTTTCTGTTTTTATGCCAGTACCACACTGTCTTGATTACTGTAGCTTTGTAGTATAGTCTGAAGTCAGGGAGCCTGATTCCTCCAGCTCCGTTTTTCGTTCTCAAGATTGCTTTGGCTATTCGTGGTCTTTTGTTTTTCCAAACAAATTGTGAAATTTTTTGTTCTAGTTCTGTGAAAAATGCCAGTGGGAGTTTGATAGGGATTGCATTGAATCTGTAGATTGCTTTGGGTAGTAGAGTCATTTTCACAATATTGATTCTTCCAATCCAGGAGCATGGTATATCTCTCCATCTATTTGTATCATCTTTAATTTCTTTCATCAGTGTCTTATAATTTTCTGCATACAGGTCTTTTGTCTCCTTAGGTAGGTTTATTCCTAGATATTTTATTCTTTTTGTTGCAGTGGTAAATGGGAGTGTTTTCTTGATTTCATTTTCAGATTTTTCATCATTAGTGTACAGGAATGCCAGAGATTTCTGTACATTAATTTTGTATCCTGCTACTTTACCAAATTCATTGATTAGCTCTAGTAGTTTTTCGGTAGCATCTTTAGGATTCTCTATGTATAGTATCATGTCATCTGCAAACAGTGACAGCTTTACTTCTTCTTTTCCAATTTCGATTCCTTTTATTTCCTTTTCTTCTCTGATTGCTGTGGCTGAAACTTCCAAAACTAAGTTGAATAAGAGTGGTGAGAGTGGGCAGCCTGGTCTTGTTCCCGATCTTAGTGGAAATGGTTTCAGTTTTTCACCATTGAGGACAATGTTGGCTGTGGGTTTGTCATATATGGCCTTTATTATGTTGAGGAAAGTTCCCTCTATGCCTACTTTCTGCAGGGTTTTTATCATAAATGGGTGTTGAATTTTGTCGAAAGCTTTCTCTGCATCTATTGAGATGATCATATGGTTTTTCTCCTTCAACTTGTTAATATGGTGTATCACATTGATTGATTTGCATATATTGAAGAATCCTTGCATTCCTGGAATAAACCCCACTTGATCATGGTGTATGATCATTTTGATGTGCTGTTGGATTCTGTTTGCTAGTATTTTGTTGAGGATTTTTGCATCTATGTTCATCAGTGATATTGGCCTGTAGTTTTCTTTCTTTGTGACATCCTTGCCTGGTTTTGGTATCAAGGTGATGGTGGCCTCGTAGAATGAGTTTGGGAGTGTTCCTTCCTCTGATATTGTTTGGAAGAGTTTGAGAAGGATGGGTGTTAGCTCTTCTCTAAATGTTTGATAGAATTCGCCTGTGAAGCCATCTGGTCCTGGGCTTTTGTTTGATGGAAGATTTTTAATCACAGTTTCAATTTCAGTGCTTGTGATTGGTCTATTCATATTTTCTATTTCTTCCTGAGTCAGTCTTGGCAGGTTGTGCATTTCTAAGAATTTGTCCATTTCTTCCAGGTTGTCCATTTTATTGGCATAGAGTTGCTTGTAGTAATCTCTCATGATCTTTTGTATTTCTGCAGTGTCAGTTGTTACTTCTCCTTCTTCATTTCTAATTCTATTGATTTGAGTCTTCTCCCTTCTTTTCTTGATGAGTCTGGCTAATGGTTTGTCAATTTTGTTTATCTTCTCAAAGAACCAGCTTTTAGTTTGGTTGATCTTTGCTATCGTTTCCTTCATTTCTTTTTCATTTATTTCTGATCTGATCTTTATGATTTCTTTCCTTCTGCTAACTTTGGGGGTTTTTTGTTCTTCTTTCTCTAATTGCTTTAGGTGCAGGGTCAGGTTGTTTACTCGAAATGTTTCCTGTTTCTTAAGGTGGGATTGTATTGCTATAAACTTCCCCCTTAGAACTGCTTTTGCTGCGTTCCACTGGTTTTGGGTCGTCATGTCTCCATTGTCATTTGTTTCTAGGTATTTTTTTATTTCCTCTTTGATTTCTTCAGTGATCACTTCGTTATTGAATAGTGTATTGTTTAGCCTCCATGTGTTTGTATTTTTTACAGATCTTTTCCTGTAATTGATGTCTAGTCTCATAGCATTGTGGTCGGAAAAGATACTTGATACAATTTCAATTTTCTTAAATTTACCGAGGCTTGATTTGTGACCCAAGATATGATCTATCCTGGAGAATGTTCCATGAGCACTTGAGAAAAATGTGTATTCTGTTGTTTTTGGATGGAATGTCCTATAAATATCAACTAAGTCCATCTTGTTTAATGTATCATTTCAAGCTTGTGTTTCCTTATTTATTTTCATTTTGGATGATCTGTCCATTGGTGAAAGTGGGGTGTTAAAGTCCCCTACTATGATTGTGTTACTGTCGATTTCCCCTTTTATGGCTGTTAGTATTTGCCTTATGTATTGAGGTGCTCCTATGTTGGGTGCATAAATATTTACAATTGTTATATCTTCTTCTTGGATCGATCCCTTTATCGTTATGTAGTGTCCTTCTTTGTCTCTTCTAATAGTCTTTATTTTAAAGTCTATTTTGTCTGATATAAGAATTGCTACTCCAGCTTTCTTTTGATTTCCATTTGCATGGAATATCTTTTTCCATCCCCTTACTTTCAATCTGTAAGTGTCTCTAGGTCTGAAGTGGGTCTCTTGTAGACAGCATATATATGGGTCTTGTTTTTGTATCCATTCAGCCACTCTGTGTCTTTTGGTGGGAGCATTTAGTCCATTTACATTTAAGGTATTTATTGATATGTATGTTCCTAATCCCATTTCCTAAATTGCTTTGGGTTCGTTATTGTAGGTATATTCCTTCTGTTGTGTTTCTTGCCTAGAGAAGTTCCTTTAGCATTTGTTGTAAAGCTGGTTTGGTGGTGCTGAACTCTCTCAGCTTTTGCTTGTCTGTAAAGTTTTTAATTTCTCCATCAAATCTGAATGAGATCCTTGCTGGGTAGAGTAATCTTGGTTGCAGGTTTCTCTCCTTCATCACTTTAATTATGTCCTGCCACTCCCTTCTGGCTTGTAGAGTTTCTGCTGAGAGATCAGCTGTTAACCTGATGGGGATTCCCTTGTGTGTTATTTGTTGCTTTTCCCTTGCTGCTTTTAATATGATTTCTTTGTGTTTAATTTTTGACAGTTTGATTAATATGTGTCTTGGTGTATTTCTCCTTGGATTTATTCTGTATGGGACTCTCTGTGCCTCCTGGACTTGATTCACTATTTCCTTTCCCATATTAGGGAAGTTTTCAACTATAATCTCTTCAAATCTTTTCTCAGTCCCTTTCTTTTTCTCTTCTTCTTCTGGAACCCCTATAATTCGAATGTTGGTGCGTTTAATGTTGTCCCAGAGGTCTCTGAGACTGTCCTCTGTTCTTTTCATTCTTTTTTCTTTATTTTGCTCTGCATCAGTTATTTCCACTATTTTATCTTCCACCTCACTTATCCGTTCTTCTGCCTCAGTTATTCTGCTATTGATCCCATCTAGAGTATTTTTCATTTCTTTTATTGTGTTTTTAATCGATGCTTGATTCATCTTTAGTTCTTCTAGGTCCCTGTTAACTGTTTCTTGCATTTTGTCTATTCTATTTCCAAGATTATGGATCTTGGAAATAGAATCTTGGATCAGCTTTACCATCATTATTCTGAATTCTTTTTCAGGTAGACTGCCTATTACCTCTTCATTTGTTAGGTCTGGTAGGTTTTTATCTTGCTCCTTCACCTGCTGTGTGTTTTTCTGTCTTCTCATTTTGCTTATCTTACTGTGTTTGGGGTCTCCTTTTTGCAGGCTGCAGATTCGTAGTTCCCGTTGTTTTTGGTGTCTGTCCCCAGTGGCTAAGGTTGTTTCAGTAGGTTGTGTAGGCTTCCTGGTGGGGGGGACTAATGCCTGTGTTCTGGTGGTTGAGGCTCGATCTTGTCTTTCTGGTGGACAGGTCCACGTCTGGTGGTGTGTTTTGGGGTGCCTGTGGCCTTATTATGTTTTTAGGCAGCCTCTCTGTTAATGGGTGGGGTTGTGTTCCTGCCTTGCTAGTTGCTTGGCATAGGGTGACCAGCACTGTAGCTTGCTCGTCGTTGACTGAAGCTGGGTGCTGGTGTTGAGATGGAGATCTCTGGGAGAGTTTTGCTGCTTGATATTATGTGGAGCTGGGAGGTCTCTTGTGGACCCGTGTCCTGAAGTTGGCTCTCCCACTTCAGAGGCACAGCACTGACTCCTGGCTGCAGCACCAAGAGCCTTTCATCCACCCGGCTCAGAATAACAGGGAGAAAAAGTAGAAAGAAAGAATTAGTAGAAGAAAGAAAGAGAGAGGGAAAGAAAGGAAGAAGGGAAGAAAGGAAGGAAGGAAGGAAGGAAGAAAGAGAGAAAGGAGGGAGGCAGGAAGGATGGAAAGAAAGGAGGGAGGGAGGGAGTGAGGAATGAAAGTAAAAGGAAGAGTGAATGGAAGAAGGGAGGGAGGGAGGAAGGAAGGAACGAAAGAAAGAAAGACAGGAGGGAGAGAGGGATGAAGGAAAGAAAAAGAAAGTGGAAAGAAGAAGGGTGGGAGGGAGGAAAGAAAAAGAAAGAAAGAAAGGAGGAGCCGAGGGAGGGAGGGAGGAAGGGAAGGTAGGAAAAAAAGAGCAGGTAAAGTAAAATAGAATAAAATATGAAATATAGTAGCGTTATTAAAATTAAAAAGTAATTATTGAAAAAAAAACGGCCCGATAGAACCCTGGGACATATGGTGGAAGCTAAGCTATACAGAGAGAATCTTACACAGAAGATTACACATACACATTCACAAAAAGAGAGCAGGGGGAAAAATCAAAAATCTTGCTCTCCAAGTCCACCTCCTCAATTTGGGATAATTCGTTGTAAAAAAAGGAAAAGGGCGAGAAGTCTGAAATCTTGCTCTCTAAGTCCACCTCCTTAATTTGGGATAATTCGTTGTAAAAAGAGGAAAAGGGGGGAAAGTCTTAAATCTTGTCCTCAAATTCCACTTCCTAAATTTGGGATGATTCGCTGTCCATTCATGCACTCCACAGACACAGGGCACATCAAATGGACCGTGGAGCTTTAATCTGCTGCCTCCGAGGCTGCACAGAGAGATTTCCCTGTCTCTGCTCTGTTCTCACAGCTCCCGGGTCTCAGCCTTGGACCTGGCCCCGCCTCTGCGCGTAGGTCGCCGGAGGGCGTCCGTTCTTCACTCAGACAGGACGGGTTTAAAGGAGCCACTGATTCGGGGGCTCTGGCTCACTCCGGCAGAGGGGAGGGAGGGGCGCGCAGTGTGGGGCGGGCCTGCGGCGGCAGAGGCCGCCGTGACGTTGCAGCAGCCCGTGGCGCTCCGTGCGCTTTCCCGGGAAAGCCGTCCCCGGGTCCTGGGACCCCGGCAGTGGCGGGGTGCACAGGCCCCCCGGAAGGCGGGGCGGACAGTGACCCGCGCTCGCACACAGGCCCGGCGGCGGTGGCGGCGGCGGCGGCGGCGGCAGTAGCCCCAGCATCTCACGCCCGTCTCCGAGGTCCGCGCCTTACCCGCGGCTCGCGCCTGTCTCCGGCGCTTCCCCAAGCAGCCTTCTTAATGCCCTCTCCTCGTGCACCAGGAAACAAAAGGGAAAAAAGTCTCTTGCCTCTTCGGCAGCTCCAGACCCTTTCCCCGGACTCCCTCCGGGCTAGCCGTGGTGCACTAACCCCTTCAGGCTCTCGTCCTTTCGCCAGCCCCAGTCCTCTCCCTGCGCTCCGACTGAAAGCCGATACCCGAGCCTCAGCTCCCAGCCCCGCCCGCCCCGGCGGCCAAGCAGACAAGCCTCTCGGGCTGGTGTGTGCCTGAGGGCACCGATCCTCTGTGCCGGAATCTCTCCGCTTTGCCCTCCACAACCCTGTTGCTGTGCTCTCCTCCGCTACTCCTAAGCTTTCCCCCTCCGCCACCTGCAGTCTCCGCCCGCGAAGGGGCTTGTAGTGTGTGGAAACCTTTCCTCCTTCACGGCTCCCTCCCACTGGTGCAGGTCCCGTCCCTATCCTATTGTCTCTGTTTATTCTTTTTTTCTTTTGCCCTACCCAGGTATGTGGGGAGTTTCTTGCCTTTTGGGGGTCTGAGGTCTTCTGTCAGCGTTCAGTAGGTGTTCTGTAGGAGTTGTTCCACGTGTAGATGAATTTCTGATGTATCTGTGGGGAGGAAGGTGATCTCCGCGTCTTACTCTTCCGCCATCTTCCTCCGAAATCGGATTTTCCACCTTTCTTACCTAATTGTAAAATATTTAATTATATGAATAATTATTCTGAATAATAGGTGAAAAACATATTAAAATAATAATTCATTTTTTTGAAAGTAGCCCAAGGTTTATGAAATACAGGTTAGTGCAATTGATCTTAAGTACAGTAAAAATTTCTGTAATTTTGAAAGGTGTTTTTATGTTGAGTATTAGTACATGAAAATATGCTAATGATGGTTAGAAATTGAAATGTCTGTTACTTGGTTTCTGAAGAAACTGAGTTCTTTGGCAAGAAATGGGTCAGGATTAGGCGACTGGAGCCGCCAAAGCCGGCATCATACCTGCCAGTGATTTTATAGGTGAGATGAATGCATTAAGTTATGGATTAGGGTTGGAGAAGCCTTCTGGGGAAGAAAGAAAACAAGATAGAAAATAGAATTTGTTATTTTAGTGCAACTAAGATAATTAAATTTAAGGTATTTCTGAATTTGGACTTCGTTATATTTAAACAATTTCTGAGGAAAGTTTCTAAATTCAAAGCCCTAGGTAGAAATAGTTGTATGATTTCCTAACCGAAATTAATTTATGACTCTATTTCCTTTGTTAAAAACGTTTCCCAGAGAAAGGAAAAATTAATTGCCCCGTGTTAAGGAGGAGTAATACCAAATAGAAGGATGTATTCTATTAGTTGCTAAATGAACTGTAGGAACTTTTTTGTAGATATGACAAGATAGAATTGAAATCAATCTGTTGCTTTCCAATCACGTAAAAAAAAACATTTAGTCTGGTGGGTGGTCAGTGTTATCAGTAATTTAAGACTTGAGTACCCACTTAGGATTCACAAAGTTGCCCTCTCTTTACAAAAGGCATTTTCTGGTGCTGCTTTACTGCCATTAGCTACAATTGAAGTAGACTTATCCTGAGATTTTGAAAAACAGAAAAAGAAATAGTAGGATTCATAAGGCTTTGCCTCCACTGAGAATAGGTAGAAAAAGTGCTATTTTGAAAGTTATCAATGGCCTCTTAATTGCCAGATTTCTGCGCTGTTTCAACCTGCTCTTTATGTCTTTATTTTTAAGTTCTCTTCTAAGTTCTTTTTTAAAAATTTTACTGCTTAGTGTTTTATTCACTAAAATAGCATTTTTAATTGAAGTATAGTTGATGTGTAATATTATATAAGTTACAGGTGTAAAATATAGTGACTCACAATTCTTAAAGGTTATACTCCATTTATAGTTATAAAATATTGGCTATATTTTCTGTGCTATGCAGTATATCCTTATAGCTCATTTTATAATAATAGTTTGTACCTCCTAGTCTCCTATCCCTATATTGTTCTTTTTTTAATTAAATACTTGTGTTCAAAAGTATTATTAATAAGTAATACATAAAGAGATATCTCTTTATCTAGTTTCTCACTAATCCCCTTAAATTACCTCATGACCAGCCTAGAACAAGTGCTGTTTATTTCTAGTTTGTGCCTCATGATATCACGACTATATGTCTTCATTTGTTCCTTTCACTCACCCTGCTACACGTTGAAACCTTGCTCACAGCATACACTGCCTCTTCCATGAACCCTTCCCCATACCCACCTTCCTTCTCATTTCAGATGTGTTTCTCCCTTGTCTAAACGCCTGTGGCACTTTCTATTTTGGTCTATCCTTTAGTTTGAACATGATTTGCTGTTGTAAAATAACCCTAGGGAGCAGAGTCTTTGACTAACAACTTTTTATTACCTGAAACTCATAATACAGTGCCTAGCTATGTATATGCAAAGTAGATGTTCAGCAATTTGATTTTAGTGAAGAAATTAGCTATTATTTTCCAGGGGTGTATATCCACCTACTCAAATATCCAAGTTAGGCTCTAAATAGTGTGTGCAGGTACATTTTAGTTTAAAATCCCTATATAATAATATAGTGAAAGTACATTCAAACAGTTATATTCAACAAAAGTTATTGTGAGCTTACATGCCCTTAAGTGGATATTGGCTCATCCGTATCAAAAAGCATAGTAAGCATTACAAAAGAAAACTTTAAAGAAGACATTGTACCAGCTTTCAGTATGCTTTCATTCTACTGAAAACAAGTAAGCAGGGGAAGATGTCTTGCATAAATAAGTACTAGTCTTAAAGCGCTCTGCTAGGTACTTTCATCTATGGTGTATAATTTCATCCTTCTACTATATGCTAATTTTACACTGAGACTCAGAGATCTTACCTAAATGGCAGAGATTCTTTCCACATTCACATGCTGTTCTTTGAAGTGTTAACGAGTGAAGGAAAACTATAAAAACATAATCAGAGTAGTTTAAAATGGTTTTGTGGTCAGGCTTTCCAGTGCTTTTTAAACTTTTGGGTCTTAACATCCCCTTTAATAATTCACTAAAGGCTATGCGTCCACTCCCCAAGTACATACACAACACACACACATAGAATTTTGCCTGTAATTGCAGGTGTTCGCGGACCTAATAAAGCCCTCCTTTGCAAATGCTTTAAGGACATCTACGCTGGGCTCAGTTTTTCTTTTTGCTTGTTCTATGCTTAATATTTATTTTTGTACCTATTAAAATTAAACAAATTGTTATCTGTTATAGATTGAGATATAAACCTAAGCAGCTTCATACTTTACAACTTTTCTTTTTGCATTTTTGTATTCTGTCCTTCTCTCTCACACAAACACACAAATTTATATAAATGAGATCAAATAATACTTTTCTGTGAAGAGAATGCTTAGAATTTATTCTTAACGATTTTTCTATATATCACACCTCAGTGTTAGCTGTAGTCATCATGTTGTACATTATGTCCATAGTATGTATTTATCTTACAATTGGAAGCTTGTACCTTTGACCATCTTCCTCCAATTTCCCCTCCCCTGACCCTCTGTCTCCTGTAACCACAGGTCTGATCTCCTTTTCTATGACTGTTTTCTTTTTTTTTAGGTTCCACATATAAGTGAGATCATATAGTGTTTGCCTTTCTTTCTCTGACTTATTTAACTTAGCATAAAGCCTTCAAGGTCCAATTCTGTTGTCTCAAATGGTAGCATTTCTTTGTTTTCTTACAGATGAATAATATTTCAGTGTGTGTGTGTGTGTGTATACATATAATACGTATATATCTATAAATATATAAAACAACCTCTTTACCCATTTGTCCATCAATGGGCACTTAGATTGTTTCCATGTCTTGGCTATTATAAATAATGCTGCTATGAACATGGGGGTGCAGATATCTTTTTGAGTTAGTGTTTTCATTTTCTTTGGATATATTCCCAGAAGTGGAGTTGCTAGATATATGTAGTTCTAGTCTTAATTTTTGAGGATCCTCCATACTGTTTTCCATACTGGCTTTACCAATCTACAATCCCACCAACAGCACAAGGCTTCCCTTTTCTCCACATCCTCACGAGCATTTGTTATCTCTTGACATTTTTGAGGATGACTGTTCTAACAGGTGTGAGGTAATATCTCAGTGTGGTTTTAATGTGCATTTCCCTAATGACTAGTGGTATTGAGCATCTTTTCATGTACCTGTTGGCTTTTCGTGTGTCTTCATTGGAAGAATGTCTATTTGGGTCCTTTGCTCATTTTTTTAATTGGGTAATTTTTTTTGCTATTGATTTGTATGAATTTTTAATTTATTTTGGATATTAACCCTTATCAGATATATGGTTTACAAATATGTTTTTCGCATTCTATAGGTTGTCTTTTCAATCACTTTGTTGATTTGTTTTTGTTTTTGTTTGCTGTGCAGAAGCTTTTTAGTTTGATGTAGTTCCATTTGTTTATTTTTTATTTTGTCGTTTGTGTTTTCAGTGTCATATCCAAAAAGTCATTACCAAACCCATGTAATGAGCTTTATTCCTATGTTTTCTTCTGGCAGTTGCATAGTTTCAGGTCTTACATTTGAGTCTTTAATCCAATTCAAGTTAGTTTTGTGAGTGGTATAAGATATTGGTCCAATTTCATTCTTTTACATGTGAATATCCAATTATCCCAGGGTTCCCTTGTATGTAACTTCTCTCTTTTCTCTTGCTGGTCTTAAAATTCTTTCTTTGTTTTTGACTTTTGATGATTTAATTGCAATGTGTCTCAGAGTAGCCCTATTTGAGTTCAACCTATTTGGGCTTGTTTGGACTTCATGGATATGGATGTCCATTTCTCATCCTAGGTTTGGGAAAGTTTCATCCATTATTGCTTTAAATATACTTTTTTTCCCTTTCTCTCTCTCTTTTCTTCTTCTGGAATTCCCATACATGAACATTGTTTACTTTATTGTGTCCCATAATTTCCATAGGCTTTCTTCACTCTTTTTATTCTTTTCCTTTTTGTTCCTTTCACTGGGTAATTTCTAAAGTCCTGTCCTCCAGTTTGCTGATTCTTTCTTCTGCATGGTCGAATCTACCTTTGAAACTTTCTATTGAATTCTTCAGTTCAGTTATTGTATTTTTAAAATCTAGTGTTCCTGTTTCTTTGATGTTGCTATTTCCTTGTCAAACTCCTTGTCTTGTTCATGCATTGTTTTCCTAATTTCACTTAGCTGTCTGTGCTTTCTTGTAGTTCACTAAACTTCCTTAGGAGGATTATTCTGAATTCTTTGACAGTTCATAGATATTCTTTTTTTTTTTTTGCGGTGCGTGGGCCTCTCACTGTTGTGTCCTCTCCCGTTGCGAAGCACAGGCTCCGGACGTGCAGGCTCAGCAGCCATGGCTCATGGGCCCAGCCCGCTCTGCGGCATGTGGGATCCTCCCGGACCGGGGCACGAACCCGCATCCCCTGCATCGGCAGGCGGACTCTCAACCCCTGCGCCACCAGGGAAGCCCAGATCTTCATTTTTTTTTTTTAGGGTCAGTTATTGGAGTTTTATTACTTTCCTTTGGTGGTGTCCTATTTGCCTAATTTTTGTGATCCTTGATTCCTTACATTGGTATCTGCATATCTGAATAATTGGGCTCTTCCTCCAGACTTAACTGGGTATTATATTCAGTAGTAGTAGTACATGGGGCTATGAATTAGTTTCCTGGCAGAGAATCAGAGCTTGTATAGGACCTGGCTCTGGACAGGACCCAGAGCCTGTATAGTTCATTGTTTGGGAACCCAAATCAGGCCAGAGTGTGCACTTAATTCCCTGGTCAGGTGAGGGCACTGGTTTTGCCCTGCAGAAGGGGGAGGCCACAGGCTGTGCTGTCTGTTCAAGTGCCACTGTATCTAGGGCTGTTTAATGGGCTGTACAGCTTCCCATGTTCTCTGGTTAGGTTCCCCAGTTGGACGTGCTGAAGGCTGTATTCAGTGATGAGTAGGGCTATGAATTAGATTTCCTGCCTGGGTGCAGCAGGAGAAGCAGCTCTAAAGCCAGTAAAGCTCTTTGTTGTCTTAACTCAAGCTGATCCACACTCCACGTTCTGTGGCTGAACAAGGCCACTGGCTTTGCTTTGCAGACTATCAGCTCTGTCTACCCTTCTCTAGGCTTGAGCACTGCTGGGCCGCACAGTTTCTAGGAGTTGTCACCAATCCTTCTAGTCAGATGGGCCAGGAAGACACTCTCCACAGCAGATGGGATGGGGCTAGTCCCAGTTCCTTTGCCTGGGTGGGTTGAGGAGGGACCACTCCAGGCGACTCTTAATTTCTCAAACAGACTCCCCAGTTGGGAGGAGCTGGGAGCTCCTCTCAGCCTTGGATATGAATTAATCTCCCTGCCTGTGCATGGTACAGGATCCCTCCACACCTGATACTGGCTCTGCTTTGTACCAGAGCCAGTGATGAGCTCTGGCTGCCTGCCTCTTGGCTGGAGCACGACTGGGCCAAATAGCTTCCAGGATTTATTGCCAGCCCTTTTGGTCAGATGGCCAGAAGACACTCTCCACAGTGGGTGGGCTGTGACTCTGCTCTTTCCCTGGGTATGGGCAAACCAGGTTCAAGGGCCAGATGCGTATCAGGTGGATCTGTACCCTGCTGAGTTCCCCGGTTGTAGTGTCCCACCAACCTGGCTCTGTAGATAAGCAAAGGTGCCAGTTGTGATCACTACTTGGGCACTGCAGGTATGAATTCCATCGGTCACAATCCATGTGCTGGCTGTTGCATGCCCCTTCCCCCTTCATCACAGTCCAACTTTTAGTGGTCAAACCCTGCAGATTCCCCTGCAAACCCAGTGGAGCAGATTAGAGCAGTGGCTCCCACAACGCAACCCCAATGCTAGTGGTGGTGCTTGCTGTCCCCCAGTTCTCTTCCCCTACTGGAGGAACCAGAGGTTCAGGGGAGACCTCACCCATGGTGCTCCACTGGCTTGGGGGAGGGGCAGTGTGGTCAAGCTCCTTTTCTCACCCTTCTAATGCAGTCTGTCTTGGTCTCTGTGGTGCACGGGGGTGCTTCAGCCTCACCTCCATGTTCTAGGATTCTCTCAAATAGTGTCCTGTTTCCAAATAATTGTTAGTTGTTCCTCCTGTGGGGGACGTGGAGCCAGGAATGACCTTGGTGATGTCACCCCACTCTGGGCTTACTTTGACAATATGTGTGTCCTTTATAGCCCAGACATTTCTGGTACTTGAAATGAGGTTCTCCTTTTATTGTTCTCCCTGCTTTAGGACCTAAAGTGGGAGCTCTTCATTAGCACTGGCACAAAGGCTGCTGAGATGACTAGGAAGCAAGTGCCAAGGAGGATAGTGAATCAAAGAACCTTGATTCATGGAAAAGGAATCCCAGAAGGAGCTCTAAACGTTACACATTCCAAAGGATTTATTCAGGGTTTTCCAATCAAAATCATTTTTACAAAAAAGAAACAGTTCTCAGACTTCGAGTAGTATACTGCCAAGTATGTGGAAGAACATTGCCAGCAGTTGAGTGGTGTGGTCTGCTTTGAAATATATTCAGTTTGCTTAGGATGGACATATGTCTACTTCAAAGTTACTATTTCTTTCTAGTAATGCTGTCTACAGTACTATATTTGCTTTTGGCAAGTTAAGAAAACAATGACATCCCTCCCAGGTTCTAAAACAATTACCAGCATAAAAATACATTAAACTTTTTAGCTGATACTTAAGTAAACGAGTACTAGCTAGCATTCCTACTGATGCTAGTATTCAAAGAGAGGCGTGACAAAACCATTAATCTAGAAAACACCAGGTTGGAAAGATGGAGAGAAAGAACTCAAGAGGACTACTTAAGCTGTTGCTTTCTTTACACGTCTCCAAATATGATAATAACCATATAAGCTCCTAAAATAAGTGCAATTTTATGCAAACTTCATAGTATGCCTAGTATGAGGTAAATTTTTACTTTATTTTATAGTATATTTTTATTTTTTATTTTGGTAAAATGTCCCATAATGTAAAATTTACCTTTTTAACCATTTTTAAGTGTATCATTTATTGGTATTAAGTACATTCACAATGTTGAGCAACCATTACCATTATCCATTTTAAGACCTTTCTTGTTATCCCAAACAGAAACTGTACTCACTAAACAATAACCCCTTATTTCTCCCCTCCCCTTAACCTCTGGTTAACTCTATTCTATTTTCTGGGTTTATAATTTGCCTATTCTAACTACCTCATATAAGTGGAATCATATAATAGTTGTCCTTTTGTGTCTGGCTTCTTTCACTTAACATAATGTTTTCAAAGTTTATCCATGTTATAGCATGTAGCAGCATTTCATTCCTTTTTAAAGCCATACAATGTATAGTGATTTTTAGTTGCAAAACACTTTTAGTACATTGTGTTTCTATTATATTAATGATATCTAGCATATATCACTACCATATTACCTTTAGTAGATGCCCAGTAATGTGTACTATGAGTGAGCCATAATTTCATTCAGTCAAAACCCATTGATAAACATTTATTAAGTTCCAGACAGTTTTATGATTTCAAGAAATGTGGTAATGGACATAGAGGTTCATGTCTTTATGTCCTGGAGCCTTTACTTTTGATGGAAGAATTCTTGGAGTGGCATGGAATGGTATTGTTGGGTCAGAGATTATGCAGAAACATTTATCATTTGAATACATACATTGACTATAAAAACCATCAACTTCTTCAACAGATAATATTCCTGTATTTTATGTAACCATTTATGACTATCTTAAAAATGAATGCAAGTAATGTAAGGGAATCCACTTAATGTGATTTGAGCAAGGAAACATTCTCACTTTTTTCATTTCTAGTTCATGGAAGAAAATTCCTATACACAAGTATTGAAATATTTCAAGTCTCTGGATCACACATTTCATCATTTCAAAAATATTACAGAGTATATCACGGATGTCAGTCAAGTCTTGTAACAGCAGTGTAGAAAACTAGTAACATTTATAGCTAGTTTGTTTTTAAGCTTCAGCAATGGATCAATTCTATCCAGCCTAATCTGTAATTTTAATTAGATTAATTTTTAAAATAAAAAAGATTAATTTTTAATTTAAAAGTATTTTTAGTTCATATTTATGTACCTGCATTATGGTAAATCTTTTATTTTGTTGTTTTTTTTCTTAGTTTCTCTTCAGAGTATCTTTTAAAATTTATTTTTAAACAGAATAATTAAAGCCCAAAGATGAGAATGTCTCATTTAAGATAAACTAAAGAACGTTGGAATAGCTGAAGTACGAACACAATTGGCACAACTTTTCACCACCCTCCTTAGAAGAAGACTGTTTTGATTTGCATGGTCCAAGAAAGGAGAAACAGATAACTTGCTGGGGATTGCATCCTGCTTTACTTAAGTTAGACATTAACAGGCTAAAAGGGCAAGGATGAAGCAACATGTTTATAACATATTTTTGAAAAGCTACTTAAAGGTGAAGGCTGGCAAGAACACAGACAGACACACCCTAGACATTACACTACAATATTTTAAGGTATGCCTTTTCTTTGGTTGATAGGGATGGAGGGACCTATTAATAAACATTTCTCCTATTTACTTTTGTCTTTATTGCTGTCTAATCAAACCCTCATTAAAAAACAGACATAAAACAAATAAGCATTCTGACTTTTGCCTGAATAAGCAACAACAAGCTCACATCTTAAACAATGGACTGCAGTGGCTATGAGACTGAGGATCCTTGGTCATTGCAACAGTAGCAACAACACAACCTGCTTTGTTCCTTCTGTTGTATACTGCAGAATCTGAGTAAATAGAGAGAAGTCAGTGATACCTTTAGTGCCATTTCTTACACTTCTCTCCATGATCTTTCACACTCAGGTTCTCTGGTCATCTCAATGTAGTGAAAAACCACCAGGATGTTAATACCCTCTATCCATTCACAAAACTTAATGCTTCTGAGACTTGCAGAAATAATGTTGAATCTGAATTGGTGGTACCCAATAGAGTCACTAAGAATAATCCGTCAGACTCACCAAATCCAAATTCAGATTTAAAGGCCATCAAATTTTAAAGATAATGAAGATTTTAAGATTTCCATATTTATTATATATGGTCATATGTAAAAATTTAGAAAAGTAAAATTACATGTATAGGTTTTTAATTATAAGCTATATTCACTGGAGAATTAATGCATTTTTAAAAGGATTCATTCTGAAAAGATTACATTAGCACTTTTTTTAAACGACTACCCTCAAAAATAAATTGTGACAAATCACTGTTCACCCAAGTTTATGTCTCATCTCAAGGAAGTGAGTTGTTCTTGGGGAAATTGCTTTCATCTAATTTGTGCTTTCCTGCAGTGGATCAAGCTGAAATGAAATGGGGCTGACATTCTTAACTATTATTACGCGCCCACATTTACCGGAATTACCTAATGATCAGTACCGAGGAGTTTTATAATAAATAAATATGTATGTACTGAGAGTCTCCACTGATAAAAGTTAGTTGAGACATGGCTGGTGATCCCATAGAAGAGATATCTAGCTTATATTTCTTACATCATCTCCATAGTAGAAAGCAATCCAGGATTGCAAAGCAGGGCATGAGACAGTAGCATTTGGTGTATTTTATAAATGTTTAGATTTCTAGGGAGCTTATTGGTATTACATATTGTGGTAAGCACTCAAATGTAAACTGTTACTTTAAAATAGTAAAATATCAAGACCATAAAAATTCCTGCAACTTAAATGGTCAGTTTGGTATTTGGCTTTATGATAGGCATCTGCAAGATATTTATTAAACAACCAAATGAACCAATACCATTTAATTTTGAAAACTGCCTTCCTAATACAAAAGAATTGGTATTCTACACAAGTTCCTTGTGATTATTTTTGTAGGTGTGGTGGGAATGAATTATGGATGGCACTACCCTTTCTCCTGTTTCTTGTCTGAGGTTTTGGTAGGGTGGAAATTAGAGATGATGGACCTTAAAGTTTGAGCAGTTCAAGACACTCAACCAGTAAGTCAGAAAGAGAAAGACAAATACCGTATGCTAACACATATACATGGAATCTAAGAAAAAAAAATAGGTCATGAAGAACCTAGGGGTAAGATGGGAATAAAGACACAGACCTACTAGAGAATGGACTTGAGGATATGGGGAGGGGGAAGGGTAAGCTGTGACAAAGTGAGAGAGTGGCATGGACATATATACACTACCAAACGTAAAATAGATAGCTAGTGGGAAGCAGCCACATAGCACAGGGAGATCAGCTCTGTGCTTTGTGACCACCTAGAGGGGTGGGAAAAGGAGGGTGGGAGGGAGGGAGACGCAAGAGGGAAGAGATATGGGAACATATGTATATGTATAACTGATTGACTTTGTTATAAAGCAGAAACTAACACACCATTGTAAAGCAATTGTATTCCAATAAAGATGAAAAAACAAAAAGCAGTGAGTAGAATTCAAATAAGTAATAGTAGATATAAAAATAATAAAAAAGAAATTTTGGCAAAAAAAAAAAAGACACTCAACCAAGCACAATCCATTTACCCAGGACAAGAAAACATATGACATTACTCTTCTTTTTTCAACCACCATGGATTTGAACTTTTAGAAAATTGAAAATGCAAGATACAGATTTTATTTATTTTCTTAAGTAATTTATTTATTTCTGACAGCGTTGGTTCTTTGTTGCCGTGCCTGGGCTTTGTCTAGTTGCTGGGAGTGGGGACTACTCTTCGTTGTGGCGCACGGGCCTCTCATTGCGGTGGCTTCTCTTGTTGCACAGCACGGGCTCTAGGGCATGCCAGCTTCAGTAGTTGCAGCGCATGGGCTCAGTAGTTGTGGCTCGCGGGCTCTAGAGCGCAGGCTCAGTTGTTGTGGCCCATGGGCTTAGTTGCTTTGTGGCATGTGGGATCTTCCCAGACCAGGGTTCGAACCTGTGTCTCCTGCATTGGCAGGTGGATTCTTAACTGCAGCACCACCAGGGAAGCCCAAGATACACATTTTAATAAGAAAATATGAGTCAACAGTTCTCTTATCTCTGTGTCTTTTTCTATCTCATTGATTGTGAAGAATACAATCATAGAGAAAGCAAAATCTACATCAGTTGAAAATTTTTTCCACCTGCATGCATGTTATAGTGGATGTGTAACATCTTCACAGGGTTTGTGAAATCACTATTTCACCACAGAAATTAAATATGACACTAAAGTGATCTGACACTAATTAGTCCATTGAATAAGGGGAGGAGGATCGGCATCTTGGTCATCGTTTAGAAGAAAAAAAAATCATTAACCTGTTAGGCAAAATACTTGTCTTTAAATTATCCCTTAATAAATATAATAGAAAATGAAATAAAATGGCAGTACGGTGTTATGAAAGGAAAGCAATTGGGTGATCTCAAAGTGAGTGAGTATAAAAATATTTTTTGTTTAGTTTGTTAGTAATTTTATTCTTAGAGCTCTCAGGCAGCTAGCTTTTGGTCATTTTTAAGATAAATCAAAAAGTTCTAAACATTATTTTTAAGGTATGCAGATCACTAGGCCCTCCTCCCCTCCTTTCTCTCTTTCTTTTAATTTTTTAATTTATTTTGGGGAGTTTTGGCTACCATTTATGTTCTAATCATGTTTTTCAGGAAGTGAATTTGAACTTTGAACCTCACCTAGTTTGAATCCTACCTCTATTGTTTTCTATCTCTATGACTTAGGGTAAGTTACTTAGCCACTGTGAATTGTTTCTGGATATTTAAAACAGGAAAATCACAGGGTTGTTGCGAAGATTAAAGAAGATAACATAAAAGGGAACTTACTGCAGTGTTTGAGACATAGTAAGGGTTAGTAAATATTTCCAGTTTTTATCTTTCTAATTCTCGTGAGCAGTTTACAATGAGATCTCATTACCACAGATTTTCCCTAAAATTATGAACCTTTTCCTACCCCTCTCCATTTTAAAGCAAACCTTGAAATAACTGAACCTCATAGGAAGATGTCTCAATGCAGGGAATCCCAGTAGCAGGAGAGGTTGAAGCTACCACAATGCAAAGTTGTCAGGCTCTGATCTGGCAGTAGCTGTGGGAATTAGTCTTAGCTTCTATTTTTAACTCTGCAAGGAGTTGATTGGATGACCTGGGAAAACTCAGTTGGCATCTTATTTTCTTTCTGAATTTCTTTCTGCATCTTATTTTCTTTCTGAATTGTACCATTTGTCTAATCACTCTTTTCACTGACTCATTATCAGAAATGATATCAAGGTTGTTGAATAAGGGTGTTGATTTCAGAAGTAATGTTATAGAAAATGGGAATTGTTCCCTTTCTTAAAAGCAATAGTTGACAATTTTATTTTATTTTTTTCTGATACAGTATTGAAGTTCCTGGGAGAGGGCAACTTTAATTTATAAAGAGTTGTTAACATTCACTTCCTCTAACAAAAGCCTTTAAAGGTAATACTACTAATTATCTGCCTTGTACCCCAGTCTTTTTTTTAAATATGTAACTGTTGAAATTTTTTAATGTTAATCAATATCATTAAGTTGTCCAAAAAGGAAAATTAATCTGTTACTCCATTGTACATCATATACAAAGGAATCTTCTTGGTATATGATATCTTTCTATTTGACTGAATCTCAATGAATTGAGAGAGTACATGTAAGAATTTTAATATTCAGAGTCTTATTCATAAAAGTGCACTACTGAGTAGATTCAATCACTAGCAACACCTTTAAACTGAAATCAAAAGTAGAGCCTCAATTAATGTGAAAACTTTAGTAGCAGAAACACCTGCCTATAAAAACTGCACTGTTAGTACACAGGCGAGCTTTAGTATGATAACAATTTTGTTGAGCTTGAAAAGCACATAATTTTACATTTTTTTCTTATTTAACTTTTTATCATTATGTGGACCATTTAGGTCTAAGGAAACAAGTACAAAAACTGCCTAAAGCCTTCCATTTAATATGTAAGCCATAGTTGTCCGCAAGAGAGAATTTTGTGGTGATCAACAACTCTAGCCAAATCGGCAATAATTTATTATAGTTGGTAGAGTCTAATCATGTGTACCTAACTATGTTCTTTTAAGTAAAAAGTGTAAAACATTTTTAGTAGTAAGTTTGTCCTGAATTTCCAAGTCAATATTTTTAATCCCTGTTTGAATACTGAATTCATTAGCTATTCACCAAAGGCTTGAGGCATAGATTTTGGGCACAGTCTGCTTCTAAGATGAGATGTAGCAAACAGTCTAAATTCCAGTTTTAAATATACACGTGCAAACACATATACACATATATTATACAAAAATTTATATACAGACATTCCCCGAATTACAATGGTTCGACTTACCGATTTTTCAACTTTACCATGGTGCGAAAGTGATACTCGTTTAGTAGAAACTATAGTTTGAATTTTTTCATTTTTTCAAAGTATACTTTGAATTTAGAGTAGAAACTATACTTTTCCCAGACTCCTGATATGCAGCATGATGCTCTCTTGTGATGCTGGGCAGCAGCAGCAGCAAGCCACTCCTCCCACTCAGCGACTCGATCACAACTGACACACTTACAACCGTTCTGGTTTTCACCTTCAGTACAGTATGCAATAAAACAAATGAGATATTCAACAGATTATTATAAAATAGGCTTTGTGGTAGATGATTTTGCCCAACTTTAGGCTAATGTGAGTGTTCTGAGCACATTTAAGGTAGACTAGGCTAAACTATGACGGTTGGTAGATTGGGTGTAGTATAAGCATTTACAATTTATGATATTTTCAATTGATGATGGGTTTATCAGGATGCAGTGCCATAGTAAGTTAAGGAAGATCTGTATTTTATGTGTATTATACATATTCATTATATTATCCAATTATGTGTATATATGCATATAAATGCATGTATATATGTCTGCTTTCATGAACATTTGCCTTCTATTTCAAATATTTGATTATATTTATTTACTTTTTATTTTTATTTTTTTATTTGGTTATATTTAAAATAAACAGACAAGTTCTTGGAGAAGCATTTGAAGAATCTTTGTTTCCAGAGTCAAGTTTTGCAAAGAAAACTTATTTTTTCACTAGCTGTTTATTTTTCAATAGTTAAAAAAATATTTTTAAATTTTAAAGTGATTCTTTAATATATGAATATGAATATGTATTTACTTCAGGTGCTATATATGTTATTTATACATATGTGTATTTATATATATTTAAATGTTTTTAAACCTGATCTTACTGGGTTATGTCTACTATCCAATTATGTGAGAATAGTGAGATTGTTGCCTTTCAGCTTGGAACATGCTTCTGTTTCATTTGATTATATTTTATCCATTAAGTGCTCTGGCCTTCCATTAGCTCTTTTGCTTTGAGGAATACATTTTATAGTGCATTAGAAATATTCTTCTATTTTTCATGCCATAATTTTCCAGTGTCTCACAAAATCATAATTTGGAATGTTCTGACTTGAATAGTGTTTCAGAATAGAGACTTGTCCCTTTTGGAATCATCAGATCTGTTGGTTAGGTATAGTATTTCTTATTTTTTCTGTTGGGGAAAGGGAGGAAGGAAACTGCAGTATGGAACGTTCCAGTTTTTTTTTTTTTCCTTACGCTTATACCAAAAAAATGCACTCTTCTAGTAAAACTAGAAACATGAGAGTGGCAGTTACATAGTTCCAAATTAGGACAACCTAATATACTGTAATTTTTTCAAGTAAAAGAATAACCCAGGTAGTATATACTATTAACGAGATTTTTTAAAACAGCCATTTGTTGCTTAATAATTCTACGTTTTCCATTCTTAGTTTCACAACATTTTTACACAAAGGTTTATATTAACAAATGCCATCAGTTGTATTGTTGTTTTCCTCCTGCTTTCTGATGAGTTCTATAATTTAATAATGCTTAAAGTCCAGACTTCTCAACTAGAATACATAAGCACAGTAAAAGCAGTGTTTTTAAAATTAATTCTGGAATATATTTCTCTTGATGGTAAAGACATATAAGATTACAGATGTGTATGTTTGGATGCTTTATAAATAAAAGTAATATGATTAATCATGTATTAATTTATACTACCAGAAATTCCCTCTAAATCCTTTCTAGGACACCAACATTTATGACATTTCTATATTATTCTCATTTTATTATCTTAATGAAATATTATATAGGTAGTATTTCATAAAAACATTGCATCAATTGTAATACAAGTTTAGGAATCTTAATTTGGTATGTAAATATACTAACTTCTGTTGAAATTGCTATAGCTTAGGGTCAAAATTAATTTGAAGGTTATTAGTGTTATTATTCTGGTTTTTATTAGCTGCTGTCTCAAATTAATTATAAAGACAAAAATATCCCTGGCTTAGAGTTTCTGCGCTATTAATGACATACCGAGATGTCTCTTGGGTATCGGTAAATGATATATTTTAGAGCATAACTTACGAAATGACTTGCCGATTGGCAGACCACCTTTGACAATAAAATACATTTGATAGTCTACCTTTGCAAATTCATTGTACCACACAAATGTGATCTTGGTAATTGACATATGACTATTAAGCTTCAATCATTCTCCATAATATTCCTATTAGCAATTATTAACAGAATAAAGGGGAGATAACAATTCTATAGTATTTATTCAGATTTTTATTTAAAGTCAAGTATAATCTATATATCTATTGTGCTTTTTTTATCTAACACCTCACTTAAGTAGAAGGACGTGTTCTAGAGGTTTGTTATCAGCTTTTAAATGAAGTCATCTTTATCTTTTATTTAAAAATACTAAAAACAAGTTTCATGGTCTTTAATTAAATATAAATAGTGGAATTGTCTATGAAACTTTTGAAATGGTCAATCACATAAAAACATAGGGATATCCTTTAAAGCAGGGGTCCCCAACCCCCTGGCTGTGTGAGGAAATGGGCCGCCCAGCAGGAGGTGGGCGGCCAGCGGGCGAGCGAGCGAGCGAGCGAAGTTTCATCTGCTGCTCCCCATGGCTCGCCATCGCTCGCATTACAGCCGGAACCAACTATCCTCCCCCCACCCGCCCTGTTGGTGGAAAAATTGTCTTCCACGAAACCAGTCCCTAGCTCCAAAACAGTTGGGGATCACTGCTTTAAAGCATATGAATTTCTAATATATTTATTTAGGTTATAGATGCTGAACTTTTTTTTACATAATAGCTCATAGGTAACCTTCACTATTAAGTATTTTATGATGCTTAGAAATGGAAACAATACAGAAGTTAACAAATTAAAATTGTTTTTTGTAAAATGTCAAGTGAGAAGAGAAGAATGTTAAATAATAAATACAGCATATTCACAACTTGGTTTTGAATATCACACACATAGAGAAAAAAGACCCAAAGAAAATGTAAAAATTATTTATCAATGGTTAACTCAAGACATAAGAGAGTCAGGGTGACCTTTACTTCCTCCCGTTCTCATTCTGTATTTCCAAATTCATTGCACTATGTATGTATTACTTTTAGAACTGTTTAAGAAGAAATGTGCCAGTTTGGATAATTTTTTTTTTAACATCTAAACATTGCCGAGTATTGTTAAAATGTTCAGTTTTTATGTAGCTTTCTGGAAGATCTAGGTGGCCATAAAAAGCTGAATATATTAGCGGAGGGGGAGTTTTCCCTCATCTTGAAATAATAATGATAAATAATATTTTTAAAGCATTAAATAATTTTCAAAGCATTTTTATGTACATTTTCTCCTCAGACCATCCTAACTCTCTAGAGTTGGTAGAAAAAGGATTTTACGCATTTTGCCCAGGGTGGGGGTTGGAGAGTGGGAATTGAAATTCATGAAGTTTAGCAAATTGCCTATTTAAGCCGTACACAGTTATTAAGTGGCAGGGCCAGAATCCTAACCTGGCCATTCATGCCATGGCCAATCTAGTGCTTTCCTCTATGCTGTAGGAACTGGACATATCACAAAAATGGAAATAGGTCTGAATCTTGCTCTAGTTGCAAATTTGCCTATAGACCTCACTGGAGCCTGAACCAGGAAAATCTATATGAATTTCTTTCTTCAACCCAAAGAAATGGCCATGTTAAATAATTCCTAGGTTTAATTTTAAAAAATCGATACTGTCTGTTTTTTCACCATATTCCAGTTTGTGTATCTTGTGTCTCTCAACTTCTCCAAAGAACCATGCTTCCTACCTAAAGGATTGCATTGCTTAAGAAACAAACATTGACAATTCTGACGCTAACCTGAATTAAATAATATACCAATCATTTATGAGATCCGCCTTAGTATTTTTACACTCCTGAAATATCATCTCTATAACCTGCTTTTTAAAATAGTCTGACACCTACTGAGTACTCTTTCACTTCCTACAAGAAATAAAGAAAAAGAAAGCATTTGTGTTTTTAATTTTAGTGAAGGGTTCTTGATTTAAGAATTAGTCATTTAATGTCATTTGAATTTCAAGTGTGCCTCAAGTACTTGAGGTTCTTTCTGTATGACTTCTCCAGAGTTTTCACATATATATCATCATTAATTTCATCTTTCACTTGGGATTAGTACCAGAAAAGTTTTATTTACTACTATTTCTTAGTTTTCTTCATTTCGAATATTCAGTGCCTTGTCAAAAATAATATTACAGTCTTATACTGTTCATTGATAACAGATAATACCAAGAAATTGTGATTCTGGTTTTCAGTTAAAAAAACAAAATGAGAAACTAAAGAAATAATTACTATAACAATGTTTTTCTCCATTTAGCCAATCAGATATTCACATCAGTGAGTGTTAGATTTTGAGACTATGAATCCCAATACTAAATGTTTTATATATTCAGAGAAGTGAAAAATAATAATTATTATGCTTCCTCTGTGCTAAATACTATTTTAAAACCAGTTGGAATCCCCCCTGACAACAATCCTAAGAGGTAGGTACCGTTTGCACCTATTTTACAGCCGGACAAACTGAGGCACAGAATGATTAAATTATTCATGGTCACACAGCTAGTAAGGCACAGATACAGTATTTAAAATCAAGTCTGTTTTTGTGAGAGTCCACATTCCCAACCCCTGTAATGAAAGCGTGTGACCCCTACTATTTTCTATGTACCCATTTACTTGCTTTGTGGAAAGAAAGGGAGTGAGGGAAGAGGAGGGAAAGGGAGGGAGGGAAAGAGGAAAAGAAGGCGGAATGGAGGGAGGCAGGAGAATTGTCAAAATTCTGCCAGCTTGTTGCTACTGTGTTTTATTTCTTATAATAAGGTTGAAATTAAGGACTTGTAGAGATTTACATAGAAGAAATAATTTTAAATTTCCTTAAGGGAAGTCTCTGGTAATATTATCAGATGGTGACAGCAAGTGAATTTCTGTTTAATTCTATTCATAATTAAAATGCTATAGCAGGCTCATATTTGGAACAAACACAGTTCTGTTAATTCTCATAGTAATAATTCTACATTTCCTTAAATTTGTTATCATGTTTTTCACCCTCAACACTCTCAGCTTATTTAATTTTAGTACCTACTCTTTTTCAAAAGTCCATAAGTTGTAGTTAGGCTTAAATCATAGGAAACTTGAAGAAAGTTTAGAGCTTGTAACAGAAGGAAACCACCCCCTTCCCACCCCGAGCCCAGCTCTGTCCATTTCTATCAGAGCTACTCCACCAAGAATGGAGGAATTATTCTAATTGGTCAGATTTAGGACACATTCTATTACGTAGGGTGACTGTATTTGTTTAGAGGTACACAGCAACAGTTCCACATTTCTTCTTGTCCGTTGCCTGGTCCTGTGACAGCAGGTAAGTGGAGTGAAGATCCTCAAAACCTCGACCTCAGTCTCTTGTTTCTGTTCCATTCCGTTCCACCAGGGTGAGCTTAATCCAGCAGAAGAGTGAGCTCTTCTGTGTTTCGCTGGGTGGTTCCATGCAGATGAGTCAAGTTCCATTTTGAGCCTGGAAAATCTTGCATGCTGTCTCATCAACTTCTTCCTCGTCCGAGTGTGTCCTCAGAAAATGGTACCATGCCCCCAGTAAGCCTTCACCACAGCTCCGACTCAGGGCTATTAGGAAGGAATTCCAAATCTCAGACATGTTCTGTATTTTAATCAACAGATAATTTGTACGTATAGTTAACATTTACTCTGGATTAGTCACGTGTTCTTATGCAGTTGGAACCTATTTCTGTCTTCATGTGCTTAAGGCTAGGATGAGTATGGATTTTAATCAAGATAATTTAGAAATTTTATTAAGTGTTTCTTATGTGGCAGGCACGGTTCTAGGTACTGGTGATAGAGTTTTAAACAGAGTGGTTACAATCCACACTCTAAGAAAGGGTACTTAACATGAAAATTCATATAGGAAAGATGTACAGAAATCATACGCAAAAAACAAGAGTCCGTTTAATATGCATGGTTGGCATCTTGGGGATAGAAGAAATCTAACACAAGGAGTTTTACAAGACTGATGGTATTATAGTCACTTCAGTTGAACTTTGTTTTATTTAAAACAAGCAACCTTTTTTCAAACCAAGTAAAAAAATTATTGACAGTAATTGTACAACTTTGTAGCTCCTTATTTAGTAAGGAGAGGGTGCTTTGACTTATGATATGAGGCAATTTCAGTATTTTGATAAACTAACCTTCAGCATTTTAGAAATTAAGCTTTTTCACTGATGGAAATTCTAATATTTGCCCATCAGTTTTATTTCATGCCTCCGAAATTAGATTAAATTTTCCAATTTTAAGTGAAAACCTGGCATATTATCTATTGACACTACAGTTCCAAGTTTTATCATAAGAAAAGGTGGGTGAGAGGAATCCCCAGCTCAAAATCCTATCCAAATTTGAATTCTGAAAGTCTTTTTTTGATTGATTAGTAGATGTTGGTATCACATTATTTGCAATGACAGAGGACATTGTCAAGTTGTTACTAGCATTCATTGCAGCACTGGCTTCTGAGAATTCAGTGGGTTTTTTTAAACCACGTTTTCTCCTCTTGACCCATGAGTCCAACTCTCAAAATATCTTGACTCATTCATACATCATACATTCAAGAAATAATTACTGATCACATATACTATTCCAGATACCAAGCTGGTCACTAGGGAGTCAAAATGACTAAGGCACAGGCTTGGCTGTCCAGGAGACCCCAATGTAGTGAACCTTTGCTTCTTACTCTTCAAGTGGCATTGATCCTGTGTAATCAGAAGTAATAGGGAATTAAGTAGCATTCATATTGTAATTAAATGTAGATTGAGCCAGATGATTTTCCAAAATCAGGTTTAATCAGAGATAGGGCAAGAGTGTTCTTTGGGATTTTTCCTTGATGAGCATTGTTAACTATCCTTGAGATGCAATAATAGAAGTCAGTGAGTGATTTATCAATTTGGTTTCCTATGGGAACCAAGATGAAGGACGTTTCCTCCTTTAGTCATTGACTTTCTACAGAGATAGCAAAGGCGCTTCAACTTTCCCAGAAAAGCAATCACCAGTAAACAGCAGTGATGGTAGATGTGGGTTATTTACTACCATGGGGTTGAGAATATTAGTGAGCTGCATTTTGACCACTTGTCAAACATTTTGACATCTTGGAACAGAAAGTGTTATTTAAATATAAAAAGCATTTCCTGGGCTTCCCTGGTGGCACAGTGGTTGAGAGTTCGCCTGCCGATGCAGGGGACACGGGTTCGTGCCCCAGTCCGGGAAGATCCCACATGCCGCGGAGCGGCTGGGCCCGTGAGCCATGGCCGCTGAGCCTGCGCGTCCGGAGCCTGTGCTCCGCAACGGGAGAGGCCACAACAGTGAGAGGCCCGCATAACGCAAAAAAAAAAAAAAAAAAAAAAAAAAAAAAGCATTTCCTGTTGAATTGCTGTTAGTCATCCCCATGAGGAAATGACCTATTAAGTAATAGATCGGGAATAAGATTGATTTCTGCTAAAGAGTCCTTAAAGTAGCTACATGTTTCAATTTGTGGGTGTTTTTCAACCATTTGTAAGTTACCACAGTAAAAACCCCATATAAAAAGCTCTCTGAATTTACTTTCCAGCATTCTTTCCTGGGCTTTCTCTATCTTTCCCCCACCCCTCGCTCTCTCTCAGATCAGAAGAAGAGCAATGGGTCTCAAGCTTTAGCTAGAATCAGAAGGCTTGTCAAAACAATGATTTCCGGAGCCTCAGCTGGGAATTTGCATTTCTAACAAGTTTCTAGGAGAAGCTTCTGCTGCTGTTACATATTTGATGAACCACTGCTCAAGTAAAAGGAATGGGAATTTAGGAAGTAGAAAGATGGAGAGCTATGAAAAGCTGAAGTCAGCTTCTGATCTTCTTCACCAAGCTGCCCAAGCTATTGGGAAGATAATCACTACTGCCCCAGGGAAGCGTATTGAAAGTCACACCGATTAGAATGGGCATCATCAGAAAATCTACAAGCAACAAATGCTGGAGAGGGTGTGGAGAAAAGGGAACCCTCTTGCACTGTTGGTGGGAATGTCAATTGATACAACCACTATGGAGAACAGTATGGAGGTTCCTTAGAAAACTAAAAATAGAATTACCATATGACCCAGCAATCCCACTACTGGCACATACCCAAAGAAAACCATAATTCAAAAAGACACATGCACCCCAATGTTCATTGCAGCGCTATTTACAATAGCCAGGTCATGGAAGCAACTTAAATGCCCATTGCCAGACAAATGGATAAAAAAGACGTAGTACGTACATAAAATGGAATGAACTTGGGTCATTTGTAGAGACGTGGATGGACCTAGATACTGTCATACAGAGTGAAGTAAGTCAGAAAGAGAAAAACAAATATCGTATATTAACACATGTATGTAGAATCTAGAAAAACGGTACAGATGAACCAGTTTGCAAGGCAGAAATAGAGACGTAGATGTAGAGAAGAAACGTATGGACACCACGGGGTGAAAGCGGGGCAAGGGTGGTGGTGGTGGGATGAATTGGGAGATTGGGATTGACATGTATACACTAATATGTATAAAATAGATAACTAATAAGAACTTGCTGTATAAATTAATAAATTTAATTTAATTTAAAAAGTAATTGGCCCTCCTCTGAGTAAGTGATTGCCCGAGGGCATCATGTTGAACACTCTCGACTGTCCTCTTAAGCCCAGGTTTGCAGTGAATGAGCCATTTAACCTCTCTTTACCCCAGTCTTTCTAGATTACAAACAGTAACGGTAATTTCCCTTCCCTCTTGTTAAAAAACAAGACAAAACAAAAAATACGCAAATCCTGATGGTGCTTTCCCTTTGTGGAAAATTCTTTGGATTTATCCACCTATTACTCTGATGTAGTAAAGAAGAAATTTAGCAAAATTTCTCTCTGTCCATAAAGATTTTAGGCTTTTAAGCTTAACTCTTTAGCAAAAACTATCAAATGCCTATTCTCCACTGCCTGGGGCTAGACAGTTCCTTGATTCTGTCTAAGAGGTGGGGAGCCACAAGGGAACAAGTACTTAAAGAGACTCTAAAAAGCCCTATCTTTTCTGCACCCGCTTCGCCACCACCAGCTCTCCAGTTTATCCACTGCTCTTCTCACTCTTTCCACACCAGGAACACCAGCCTCTTAGTTTGTACTTTCAACACTCAACGTTCTCCCATCCAAAGGCCCTTGCATTTACGATTTCATCTTCTGGAAATGTTCTAGAAAAGTAATCCATACACATATAAATAGAATATGATACTAGAGGTTATGATAATAGATAGGATATGACTACCTTCAAGTCTCTGGTCAAATGTCACCACATCAGTGAGACCTTGATCATCCTATAAAAAACAGCTGTTGTGCATCCCCATGCAGGTGCACACATTAACCTACACATGCTCCATTCCATCTCTGATATAGTTTTCTCCATATGTTTGTTCCCGTCTGCCAAACAATATATCAATATTTTGGTATTGGTTTATTTTCGGTCTCTTCCCTAGGTAGAATGCGAATTCCGTGCAGGTAGAGTCATGATTTTTTCACTGCAGAACCTACAACAATCATTGGCACATAAGAGTCACTCAGTAAATATTTCTAGGGTGAAAAAAAGAAAGGTGATATATCCTTACCTTAGATTATCCACTGCACATTTTGGTATCCTTTGCATTACTTGCTCAAATGATCTTACACTCCAGCCATACGTACCTATTGGCAGTTCTTTAGGCCCACCATTGCTCTGTATGCCCTCGTGTCTTTTTTTTAATTTAATTTTATTTTTTAACATCTTTATTGGAGTCTAATTGCTTTACAATGGTGTGTTAGTTTCTGCTTTATAACAAAGTGAATCAGCTATACATGTACATATATCCCCATATCTCGTCCCTCTTGCGTCTCCCTCCCACCCTCCCTATCCCACGCCTCTAGGTGGTCACAGGACATATATACACTCACTACCAAATGTGAAATAGATAGCTAGTGGGAAGCAGCCACGTAGCACAGGGAGATCAGCTCTGTGGTTTGTGCCCTCTTGCTTTTTAAATCTTGCTGTAGCCTCTGCCTAGAATGTTCACTTCTGAAACTTTTTTGTTGTCTTTCACACTTCTACATTTCCTTCAAAACACAAATCAGGTGTCCTGTTCTTCAAAAATATTTCATGATGAACTCATTCTTTCTCTGTGTCCTCCTTCCCACCCTGGCACCCTGTCCTGGCACTTATCTACTCATTATGTTATACTATTCTGTCCAGTTGAAACTCCTCCCAGCTTTACCAGAGACCACTTGAAAGCAGGGACTGCTTCTGACGTCAAAAGCACAATGCCCCAATGCCTGGCATATGACAGCTACTCATAAATGATCAATAAATGAACAACAACCCACCTTATTCTTTTTTCTTATCGTAAGAAGCTACTCTTCATTGCTTTAAACTTCTAAAATTGCCCTGAGGGATATAATAGTAATGAGTGTTCCTGAAAATCAAGAGAATGGACACTTATGGTAAGTAGCTTGAAGATCAGCCAAGTGAAAACTTGAATAGCTCCCAAGGAAGAGGAGTGAGGCATTCGAGCTCCTTTAGGAGTAGCAAGTAGCAGTGATGCTGGTGTTCACACTGCCATGAAGAAAACCACTGCCATGTGAAGCTCCTAACACAAGTAAATATGTAGTATCTCTGAGGTATGTGATAGTATGTGAGAGTAGATCATGACAGAACTCTTCAGCAACCTTGTTTCTGGATTTTACCTCATCCAGCATCACTTGGTGTATGTTGAGGTAATGCACAAATTTTACTAGGTAATTAGTCTAGGACTTATTCCTCTAGGGTAGAAAGATGCTATCTTACTCCAATCATGTTGCTATAACAAAATACCACCAACTGGGTAGATTATAACAACAGCAATTATTGCTCACAGTTCTGGAGGCTGGGAAGTCCAAGACAGAGGTGCTAGCTTGTTTGCCTTCTGACACCAGGAGGAAAGTGGAAAGTAGTCATGTATGTCCCTGCAGGTATTTGTAGGTTGTCTTCCACCCTGAGATTTCTCTGCTGCCTCCCCTCCCTTAAACAAGTGTCAGAGAGGATTGGAGCTCTATCTTCACAGCGCTTGCTGACTTTTCAAGAGAAACATTTTTATTGTACAGATAGACCCACAGACATACTGAAATAGATATCCGCAGCTCTGTTGGATGTGTAGTATTTAGCTTCTTCGGTCTGTGTGTGAAACACTTCTAACATGCTTCCCCTCCTCCAATCCCACAGGGCCACCAGTTTTCAGCCTGTTTTCTCTGTTCTGTTAAACACACCTCTTTTTCTAGCAGCTGAATGGGAAGGAGGACCCCCCTTTCAGTTGTCATCTTCCTCGAAACTGTTCACTCTAAACGAATTCTCACATTTCCCTTCTGAATCTATCTACCATCTCCCTCGATGTCCAAACTCCTCCTGATAGACAAATTTATTGAGCGCTTAAATGTATACCAGTTACCATTTGTCAGTGGCATTTAACCCTCACAAATATTATCCACACTACACAGTTAAATATTGAGGCTTAGAGAAAGTAAGAAACTTGCCAAAAGTTGCACACTTAACAAGTGACATGTCTAGGATTCAGGCACAAAAGATTTGAGCCCAGAGGCCATGCTCTTAACCATGAAGTGAAACCCTCTAAACAGGAAGAAGTTAACACCTGTTCAAGGGAAATGGAGGGTCCATGCTAGCTCCCTTATTTATACCAGCTGCCCGAGGGGAAAGTTTAACAGAAAAGTGTTCCCATTTAATTTTTCTGTTTCTTTAACCATTGAATTAAACAATAACACATCCTCCTTAAATGCAATCTCTCTTTGATTCAAGCTTTCTGATTATTTCAGAAACTTCAGTGAATAGTTTATATCTTCATAATTTTTTCTTTAATTTCAGAACTTTGTGAGAAGGATAATGCTATTTTCTTTTAAGTGATTAGATAATTTTGTAATTTTCTATGCTAAAAAGTATACTTATACTATAGTATATATAAATTCTATGTATTTAGTGTGTACTTTTGTTAAAGCATTGTAAAATAACAACTGAATTGTACTCCAATAAATACATCATTTTCCTCAACATTGACTTAATGTGCACTATAGTTCATATTTTTTTCTGATTAGTTCAGAATTAGAGAATTACCATTTTGAGACTGGTTTTTACTAACTCTAACTTCCATGTTCCTAATTTCCATGTTCCTAATGAATAAACTAAGCTTTATTTATCCTTAATATTTTCTGACCTCTTCACTTCAATTGAAATCTGGATTGTTTCAAATGATTCCCCTACCATCTCCACCACAAATTTAGCTTTCTCTTTCTCTAGTATAAGAAGAGCCAGCCTGCTTCTTACATTTAGGCCACTTTCTGATTATTATTCTATAATCTCTGTATTCCCCTAATTTTAACTTACTGTTAGGAAGTAAAGTTGGCCCTCTCTCTATTCAAACCACTCCTGTATCCTCCAGAACCAGCGCCTACTTCTACTTTCCTGAATGAGGTCAACTACACTTCACCAAGCTTAATGTTTTTTTAATTTTAACTAATTAATTTTTTAAAAATTAATTTTATTGAAGTATAGTTGATTTACAGTGTGTTAGTTTTAGGTGTACAGCAAAGTGATTCAGTTATACATATCCATATATCTATTCTTTTTCAGATTCTTTGCTCATATAGGTTCTCATAGACCAAGCTTACCAATTTTATAGTTTCATTGCCTGTCTTCATCTATGCCATGACCTCATTTCTCATTCACATCTCAAAATTAAACTTTCAGAACTCCATTGCAACAACGATCAGTGGTCTAATGAACTTGTATAAGATGACCAGAAGTTGAAGTATTGTAAGCATTAGTAATATAAAAGTCCAACTTCTGTCTGTTCTGCAAATGAATATATGTTTAATCCTAAATATATGTTTAGTACTAAAAGTTTCACCATGGTAGTGTGAGTCTTTCCAAAATTTATTACATTCCTATTATATGCCAAGCACTGACTTACTCTTTGATTTCATTTTCCCCCCAATTTTGTTTTCCAAACACAGAATGACAACTTGGTGAAAAAAAACCCTGCGGTATATACCAAATACCAAGATGTGCATCCTCTGCCCATCCTCATTTCTGTATTCCCACTCATCCCATCGTAATTAGATTCTGCCACTTTTCTCCTGAGCCCTATAATAGTCTCATGTCTACTCACTTCCCATCTCTTCCCCGTCTTTTAATCTCAAATACAGTTCATACATACAGAACGTCACCTGAATGATGTTCATAACTGATGGCTGCTTGCTTTCTTAAGAATGCTTAAAAGATGCAGTGTTGGAAGAGAAAGCTGTCACCACCTGCTGACTTGTGCCCAAAGTCTCAGAGGCTGAAACTTCTGCTTTCATAAATGGGGAGGTCCAGCACAGAAGTGAATTGAAGAAGTGCCACAAAAGAGCTTATGAGCCTTTTAAAGACTTCCCAGGAGATATACACACACACATACATGTACACAAGATGTTCAGTGTGATTTCAGAGAAATTCTCAGAGACCTCATATGTCTCGAACACTGGGTAAGACCTCTGCTTCCAGACATTCTAAAATTTACTCTTGAATAATGCAACCCAGAGAGTGGAGTACTTGGACCAAATTACTTATATCCCTTATAGTATTATTTCTGGCAAATTACCCCATCCGCTTTTGGCTTGCATAACACACAATTACAAGAACTTCTTTTCTATCTATTGGTAGAGGTCCTCTTCCATCACATCCTGTATACAAAGACTATATAAGTGCACATAATGTCTTACATATTATTTCATAGGGTTAACCGATACTTGGTGTCCAATGTAGAATAACATGGACTATGGGCTAACAGTGTTCTATAAAGAATAAAGTAGTTCTTTGTAAACTAGACTGTTTATATATTTCATACACACGCTTTGTTTCCCAGTTATTCTCTCTTATCACTTAATAAATTCTTTTGATGTCTTTTCTATATCATTTGTACTAAAGTGAAACAAAGCAAGATGTTTTTGATTGCTCCATACCTGGACAAAAGTGTTAGAATGGAAGCCTAGAGGCTGCTATGGTGGTAGCAGTCATAATGAAAATGAGAGAACCCCTAAATGGATGTGGTTTTCCTGCTTCAATTACCTGGAGATTGTTTTCCAGTGCTGACACCAGGATGTTCTGCATTTTGCTTTAGTGAAAGGAATGAGTGTTTCCTCTACAGTTTTAATTATAATTTTGTTTCCTCTAAAATGGCTATGTAATTTCATTGACCATTGAGTTAATACAAAGTGAACTCCTTGGCCTGGCCCTCCAGGCACTCCAACTGTTCTAACCTATCCCTGCTGCTCCATCACCTCCCCTTCTCCTACACATGGGCCTGTGCTGCCATCAAACTGCACAAACCTCTCTTCTCTCAAGTGCTGGGGAGTTTTCTAATCTCTGTGTCACTTTTCATTCTGCTGATTATGTCAGGAATCGGATTTTCTTAGATGCGATGCATACTAAATCTACTTTACACGTATAACATGCTTATATAGTTAGTAAATTTGACAAAAAATTATTAAATGATACCTAATGATGACTACATTATAAAATCATATATATATGCTTTTTCATATATATTCATGTCTTTCAACACTAACCTCACCCTCTCCATTCTCATAATACTTAAAATATGCTTGCTTTATGTTGTCCAGGCCATTGCACGTGGTGCTCTCTTTGCCTGGACTTCTCTCCTTCCTCCGTTCTTCTACTTGCTACCACTTCCCCATGTAATGACCCGATTTGGAGAAGACTTGTTTCTGCTTCTCTTATGGGTTCCCTTAGTACCCTATTCTAAGTTCTATTAATTCAGACTGCATTGTAACTCCCTGTTCATTGTCTTACTTGCTCATTGTGTCCCCAATGCCTATACAGCACCTAACGTTTGGAAAGTACTCAAATAAATGAAAGTTGGTGACATTGAAATACATGTATAACTGGTTTAGAAGAGTTAAATGATCATTGTTATTGAAAGTCATAAAGATACTTACGCCTTTGACCCAGTAATCCAGGAGTCAAAAATTCAAATGCTTTCAGGGTCAAGCAGGTAATCTAAATGTACAATGTTGGCCTGGGGGAAGGCAATGGGAATACAGGTTACTGTACTTGCCTCACCTAAACACATTCAGATTTACACTTTTATAAATACTGTCGATACAAGCCAAACAAACCATAACCCCTGTCTCATTCAAAGAAACAATTCTGTAGAGGAAAAAAATATTCATAATAATATTATTTGTGAATCTATCTGTAATAAGGAAAAAATGAAGACAAATAGCTAGTAATAGGAAGCGGATTAAATTAAATATAGATTGTATCCATTAAATATCATGTATTCTTTAACATTAAAATAATCCCCCAATTGTAATATATGAAAAATGCTTTCGTTATTGGAAATGGTGAAGGAATAACACAAAACTCTGTGTTTGCTGTAATTGCAACCATGTAAAAATATACATCCTTGTTAAAAAAAAAGGATTATGCAAAATGAAGATAACTATGTTAGGGTGCTCAAAATAGAAATGATTTTTGTAAAGTTCAGCATTTAATAATGCCATCATTTTTCCAATCCTAGTCTCTGGAGAAAGCTTTGGCAATATCTCTTGGAGTCTTAGAAGATGATACCTAGCAAGCAGAACCAGGTTACTTTGGGTAAAAGCTGAAGAATATGAATTGTGGGCTGAGCTACAAATAACATTGTCATAGCAACCTCCAAAGATTTCATAGAAAAGGCATGACTTGGATTTCTCTTTTTTTTTTTTTAAGGAAAATGACTAACAAGATCCCTTTTAAAACAGTTCCGATATAGTGCGGGATAAGATACAATAAGTTTGATAAAGAGTTTTGTTGAGAAATTGGGATAACCTGGCAGAACCTTGAGATCAGAAGTGAGACTCCCTAGTGTAGCCTTAGCACATTATTTTGTGTGTGTATTGATTAGTTTTCAGTGACGTAACACTTATGTGATGCCAATCTGCCTTCCCTGCAGATAATATTTATTTAATAATAAAATATTAAGAACAATATAATAATTCTATAATGATAATAATGGTTATTGTTAGTAAAAAAAGTTCAATTCTCCTTGTTAAGAGACATTTAATATATTTCTCTGATTCTTTATAAAGGCTTGATTATCTGTTCTCAGGGTTCTTCTGTGATACTATATATAACCTCCTGGAAACAGAGGACTGTGGAAATACTGATAGTGTCAACGGAAATCATTGTAACTTCTTTGGAAAGGGCGTATTCCATCAGTCTCATTGCCTCATTTGTTAAGCTGAATCGCCATCCTCAGTGACAGATCTTTTCAGTGTCCAAACTTCCTGCAAGGATTTATGTATTAACCCCATTCTGTTTGAGTTTAGATCAGGAGTGTCCCTTAGGTTATTTTAGGAGCCCAGGTTTCCTGTAGTTTGCAAAAGCTGGCCCAGCCCACTGGCAGAAAATCTGCTTCTGATAGCATAGTCCTGTGGTAACAACTTTGGTATCTTGCACAGATAAGCAGCCTTGATATAGGTCCATGTGGTTAAGGAGGAAGACATTGTCAGTAATTACTTTTACGGGGAAAATGCTAGTTAGCAATTTTTTTCCAGTTCGAGGTAAACATGTAAATCTGGGCTTATCATAAATAGCAATATATCCAAAGTATCATTCTCAGACTACACACAAATTTTTGACTCTAGCTTTCTGTGTAACGTTAGAAAAACAAACAAACAAAAAAGCATAGTCAGATCACCTGTTACCTCAAAATAAGGAGCTGTGTGGCAGCATCGGGAAGCATAATGAGTGAAGCCAGAATTAACAAGTAGCAGGGCTGAGTGTGGAACCCCTGCAGTTCAGGCCTGACCATTGAAACTGGCACCTGATTGCCCTTACAAGTACTACCTGTTCACTCAGTTCTTGAAACAATCAAATGTATACCGTAAATATCATGGTTCTGCTAACACCTTTTGTGTGTTTTCTGAAGCCACTGGTAGAACTAACCTTTTTAACCATCTGCTGAGGACAGAAGTCACGTTATAAGTCAAGTGGAACTTTGAGTTCGATTTCCATTTCTAAACATTTGACCGCAAAATTAAACCTCTTAAAGAAGATTCTTAAAGAAGAATTCAGTCTTCTGGGTAAGTGGGATCTGTCCACTCGTTCATTCAACAGTTACTGAGCTGCTGCTTCATGTAGAATGTACAAGTGGGTTAAAAGATGTTTGAGGAGATTACTGTCTCGTTAGCCATCCAACTAATCATCACTCATGCTGAAGTTTTGAATCAGAAAAAAAAAGAGTTGAACCAATATTTGTTAAATTTTGCACACAAATAGCCCTAGGGAGCACAGAAGGGAAGATTTTTTCCATTGAAAAAATGTATGACTTTTCTGAATAAATTAATATGTATCTTAATCATCTACGTTTCAAATGAGGAAAAGATTAATTTAACAGAATCATTCTGTAAAACCCCTACTGCTTTGAATCCTATGAGAACTTGTTGCTAATTTGAGGCTTTCAAATTTAAAGTCATAAGATAAGTTGAGCAGTCAATAACCTTGAAATTTAGGAAAGTGACTGACATGGACTAGCCAGAACGTTTTTTGCAGTAATTTGATTTATAACTCTGCCCTAATCACTCTTAAAAATCAGCTAGACAGTAAAAAGTTCTCTACCTTCAAACCTCTTGATGCAGTTTTGCAGATTAATCTGAATGGGTTGAAAATTTGATGAAAGGATGGAGAGCATCTAAATTTAGTTTTTCTGGATAGCCACACACAAAAGAATGAGACTAGACCACTATCTTATACCATACATAGATATCAACTCAAAATGGATTAGAGACTCCAATGTAAGATCTGAAACAATAAAACTCCTAGAAGAAAACATAGGCAGTATTCGCTTTGACTTTGGTTTTAGCAATATCTTTCTGCATATGCCTCCTCAGGCAAGGAGACAAAAGCGTAACTAAACAAATGGGACTATTATCAAACTAAAAAGCTTCTGTACAACAAAGGAAACATCAACAAAATGAAAACCTACCAAATGGGAGAAGATATTTGCAAATCATGTATCTAATATCCAAAATAGATAAAGAATTCAAGCAACTCAACAACAAAAAAGCTAACAATCCAATTAAAAAACGAGCAGAGAAACTGAATAGATATTTTTCCAAAGAAGGTATATAGATGGCCAACAAGCATGTGAAAAATGTTCAACATCACTAATTATCAGGGAAATGTAAATCAAAACCACAGGGAGATATCACTTCACACCCATTAGAATGGCTATTATCAAAAAGACAAGAAATAAGTGCTGGAGAGGAAGTGAAGAAAAGGGAACCCTTGTGCACTTTTGGTGGGAATGTAAATTAGTGCAGCCACTATGGTAAATCACATGGAGATTCCTCAAAAAATTAAGACTAGAACTATCATATGATGTAGCTATTCCACTTGTGGGTGTTTATCCAAGGAATACAAAAACACTAATCTGAAAAGATATATGCACCCCTGTGTTCATCACAGCATTATTTAGAATAGACAAGATGTGGAGACAACCTAAGTGTTCACTGATGGATGAATGGATAAAGAAGATACACACACACTTACAATGGAAGAATAGCCATAAAAAGATGAAATCTTGGCATTTGGGACAACATGGCTGGACCTTGTGGGTATTATGTTAAGTGAAATAAACCAGATGGAGAAAGACCAATCCCATATGATTTAACTCATATGTGGCATATAAAAACAAGCAAAACAAAATGAATGAAGAAACCAAACTGAAACAAATAGATACAGAGAACAGAGTAGTGGTTAGCAGAGGAGAAGGGGGTGGAGGGAGGGCAAGATGGGTAAAGGGGGTCAACAATATGATGACAGTTGACAACTAACCTTTTGGTGGTGAGCACACTGTAGTTTATATAAATGTCAAAATATAATATTATACACCTGAACCTTATGTGTGATAAACCCATGAAACTATAAATAAATAAAAATTTAATAAATAAATTTACTTTCATTAACTTATGAAACAGCAACATACTTTGCCCAATTTACTTAGCTTCAGAATTTTCATTTGTACAGTTTGAACCAGAAGAAGTACCTTTTTATTGGTTTATTTTTTTTTCTAAAATTCTAAGACTAAATTGTTATTACAATGTCTTCACAAAATTATTAATAGAATGCCTTCATAATTATCTCACGTAAATATTTAGATAAATAGCTATGTAATAGCTGAATTTTCTCAAACTGTTAAAATATTATTTCTAAAGGTATATTTCAGGTTAAGAAGGATTAAGCTGCAGAGATATAATGTTTAATGATATTTCTCAAGTGATAAGAACTTACTGTCAGAAGCATGTAATGTATTAGTACCCTCATTATGGAGTTCAGATTCTCTCTTCAGCAGAAAATGCTCAGGGCATATGTGAGTGATGATAATTTTTTTTTCTATGCCTATATTCCTATAGCATTTCTTATCATGATGTCATTGGGTAACTGCATTTAAAGTGGGCTCTTAGGGACTTCCCTGGTGGCGCAGTGGTTAACAATCCACCTGTCGGGGCTTCCCTGGTGGCACAGTGGTTGAGAGTCCGCCTGCCGATGCAGGGGACACGGGTTCGTGCCCTGGTCCGGGAAGATCCCACATGCCGGGGAGCGGCTGGGCCCGTGAGCCATGGCTGCTGAGCCTGCACATCCGGAGCCTGTGCTCCACAACGGGAGAGGCCACAGCAGTGAGAGGCCCACGTACAGCAAAAAAAAAAAAGAATCCACCTGTCAATGCGGGGGACACAGGTTCGAGCCCTGGTCCGGGAGGATCCCACATGCCGTGGAGCAACTAAGCCCATGCACCACAACTACTGAGCCCGTGTGCCACAACTACTGAAGCCCACGTGCCTAGAGCCTGTGCTCTGCAACAAGAGAAGGCACCGCAATGAGAAGCCCGCGCGCCACAACGAACAGTAGCTCCCACTCCCCGCAACTAGAGAAAGTCCACGTGCAGCAATGAAGACCCAACACAGCCAAAAATAAATAAATTAGAAAAAAAGATGATTCTTTAATAAATCAATCAATCAATAAATAAAGTGTGCTCTTAAGCATTTGCCAATTAAAGAAACTCAACATAAAGACCCAAAGACCCCATCTGAGTTTGCTAAGTGATGCAGTGTTAATAAAACTGTGGCTCATTGGAATGTAGTGTGTTACAGGATTTTTTGCACACTTAGCTCTTCAACTGATTTGGTTTGGATTTTAGTCAAATTACTTGGTACCTTGGTTAAGTGGGCTTGTGAAAAATACCTGATATATACAACCACTTCCTTTGGAGCTAATAGCTATGTGTTTGCTAAGTATTTTGTGAGCAGAAAAGATCAGAGAGCAAAGAAAGCTGGATTTCCTTAAAAGCACTGAACTGTAACATGTATGTAAAGACTGGGTAATTACTGGGCAGAAACAGGCCCGCCAGTAAAAGCCAAATATATGCAGCTCCCTTCTTCTGCTGAAAATCTGTCCTAGTTTCATGTTAAATTATATATTAAAAGAATACTGCATTTTTCTATAATGATGTTTTTATAATATAGAGGGTGTTTCTGACCAAAGACTCTACATCCACAATATATGATAAAAGCAAAGGTATAATGATAAAATATCATACTCAACTCATTTAAGTAGTAAAGTATATTCTAAACCTCATAATGGACAAATACAGTCACTGTGAGGTGGTTCTATAAGTCTCTAATATATTTTAAAAAGGTATATATCATGTTCAAACCAATTTCTACTATATCTTAAATTATAACTATATAAAATGAACCCATTAACTTTAATGACCACTTATTTACACTAATATAAGTCTGTTCCCCAACAAGAAAGATGTACATATGTATATGGGTGTTTGTATGAGTTAGATAACTGGCATCTTTTAAAAAACTGCTCAAGAAAGTTTGAAGTAATGAATTTTCATGTAGCATGAGGAGGTAATCAAAATCATTCTCCCATATTTCCTTAATTCTAAGGTGCCATATGTTGTATATGTCCTTAAGTTAGTGAAACTTTTTTTGGAAAGAAAAAGCAAGTACACCCAATGCGCACATTAGAAGGAAAATTCTGGTTTTATAAATTTTATAATGAAAAAAAGAAAATGGAGTACATATTTTTATTTACCTTAGAATTAAATTTGAATTTAAGCTTAATTTCTACAGTAACCTTTAGAAATTTTTATTATGCAGTCTTTCTTGATGATAATTTGTAATTTGCTATGATTGATTTAGAATTTCCAAATTTCCATCCATTTTTAGAATTCAAAATTTTGGCTAAAACCATCAATTATTGGAAATCCTCTCAATGTAGACTGTGCATGAGGCCAGTACCTGAGCTGATCCTCTAGGGAGCTTCATGGAGAGTATAATAAGGGGAGCCCTTGTTGAGTAATTTATAGTTGATTAACATCATCATGAATTGCTCCCAACTTTATTCATGATTCTGAACACTTGAGATAATTGAAATACCAAAAGAACGAGTATAAAGCTATTAGGACGAGTGGATACTTGAGCCTACTCACAGTCTCTTTGAGGCAGAGGCTCATTTTGTGCATAAGTGTAAAGAAATATATTTTTGGAAAAATAATTCTAGTTCCAGTTAGAAGATGGTGAACTCAGAGATTTCATTGATCACTGCTCAAAGTGTTTAGAGCCATTGAAAACATTTCCCCCTAGACATTGACATGATGGACTTATTTTAATCAGCAATTACAAAAGTTGACCAAGTGCCAGGCATCAGTGAGTAGATTATTGGGCAAAAATCAGTCTTTCCCCCTTGTACAAAACCTGGATGCATCCTGTCCAAGGACAGACTTAAACAGGCAAGGGAAAGTTTATTGAAAACGATTGCAATTGGAGAGAGAGATTGGACTAAACTCTGCTGAAACAAAAGGTGGGACAGTTTACCAATTCTGGAGTGAGCTAGTGGACTGGTACTGGAGGACATTAGGAGGAGACTGGTTAATGTGATTAGGCCATCTGTGTTTGCTAATCAGCACTTATTGAAGTTAGACTCTTGCCCTCCCACAGAGAATGCGGTGCTATCTTTCTTGATGATTACATTTCGAAAAATGGCTCCCATGTCCGTGAGAAAGACATTCCTGGGTTGTAAATCTGGCAAGATTACTAGAAGAAGATTTACGTGTCAAAGGGGTGAAAAAAGAATTTGCATGTTTTTTAGAGTGAATGTTCTAAATAAGGGGAGGTCAAGGGCCTATAAGTCAGGAAGAAACCTGTCTAAAGTTTTATTAAGCTGAAAGGAATGTGAAGGCTGTCTTGGTCCATCTAAACCTTGAACACAGGTAAAGATGTTTGCCAACTCTAGAGAAAAGCCTACAAGTACGGCAAGCTCCTTTACCTTTAATCTCCCATCCTCCCTAATCTGATTTAGATATTTCCCTTGTGTTGTCACAGGCTTACCAATATCACAGAATTTATCAGGTCAAATTGCAATTTTTTGTCTGTTTACTACTCTTGACACTAGACTGTAAGGTACCTGAGAACAGGGATCCTGTTGACATTTGTAACCACAGGACCTACTGTAATTCCCCTTACCTCAATTCATGCCTGCTAAAATAAACTGAATTCTAAAAAAATAACAGAAAAGTAGCTGAGATAGGAAATAAGAATGTGGGAATTACAAAAAAATTAAGAGCCTTTAGTTTAGTAAAATGAAGATGGTAAGGGAATATGATCAGAAGACATATATTCCTAGAAGGTATGAAATTTTCTAGTAAATCCTAGAAAACTAGAAGTTGGCCACACCCAGTGGAGATAGGAAAGAGGGCTCACATTTAATGTACACTATATGGTAGACACTATGTTAGCATATCAAATTTAATCCTTTATCTGTGAAGAAAGCACTGCAAACCCTATTTTATAAGTAAGAAAACTGATACCTGGAGTGGCCATATACCACCTCCAGAACAGTGAACCAAGATTTAAACACTCACCTTTATGGCCCCAAAGCTGTTAAATTTGGCTGCCTTAAACATAAATTATAATAGTTTAAGTTTAGGAGAGAAAAATGACCAATACTTTTAACTTTGCATATGAGATGATATCCCTAAGAAGGGATCACCCTCAAAATATAAATAGAATCAATAAGTATCAGATGTGTCTTTAAATACTAGAGACAAGCAAGGTTGTAAAGAAAACTGGTGATGTTTGGGGGTACCTTGCAAAACTTTTGAAGGTGGTGTCACCACAAGGAGACTCTGTCTCTTGGTAGCACCATCAGCTCTGCTTCTGGATTGGATGGATTTTGAGATGACATTAGAAGTGCTCTTCTCTTAGAGTTAGGACATTCTCGGATTCTTTAGTAATGAAATACCTTTGATTCTTTGCTTTATCACCAAAAAAGATGGTTTAAAGGAACAACCTTTTTGTTTTTCCAGATACACACTGGGAATGCTATTTACTAACTCTCACTACATGCTAGAGATATGATGGTAGTCCCCTTATATATCACAGTATACCGTACAGAAAATATTAAGGCTACTGGCATCAGTCCCATATGGTTAAATAAGCTATTTAAAGGAGGATATTCCTGAACTGGAGAGGGATGTCTGGGACAAGAGCAAGCAGGATGAGGATTTAATCAACAATTTAGTTTTCTCTGGAAGCCTGATAAAATTCAAATACCCATGTCTTGCTTACATGGGACTTATTTTTCAACATAGTATGGCTTGACAATTTTTCTTAAGAATTTGGGATGAGAAGGAAAAACATAATAATTTAATCTAGTCAATAAAAGGAATATTGATGTTCCTCATATTTCTTTGAAGTCCTTTGGTAAATTTCTTGACTTTTCATCTGACTGACTTTTACCCTTTTCTAGAAAAAAAGCATACCGGGAGGAAGTAAGACCTAGTGCTTTTTAGTGTACTCTTGGCATTCTTCCAACTCTTCTGGAAAACATCATTCTATCACTTATATTCCTGTAGAACTGTAAGTTGAAATGAAGAACCCTCTTACCCAGCCTCTTACACAAAAGTATCATGATATTCTTTAAAAGACTCTATCCAAACAGACACATTTTAAATAATTATTAGTTCATCATCATGAGCCAAAAAGACTGCAAGGTTGCTTAGCAACAGAATCAGGCACTCTTAACAGGAACATGCATGGGAACAATGGTGAAAAGTGATGGAGATCTTACAAAGGCAAATTCTTTGAATTAAATCTTTGTGAAAAGACATCACGGGGAAAATGAGTTTTTTAACCTAAGAATTGTTTCCTGAGATTGATACATTATTTCATAGCTAAACATCAACCACTTTCCATAGAATAGATAGAACAATGGAAGTTTTAGTCTTTACATAATTTAGGGCACTTACAAAACATTATTTATCAGTGTTAGCTTGAAAATGAATAATATTTCTGTGTTGTCCCATTATCTTTAAAACTGTATAGATACATAAAGAAAGGAAGTTACTTACAAAAATAAATACTGCAAATGTATTTGATTAATGACGTTCTATTTTTATGTCATACATAGACTATAAAAAATTGTATTCTTTTAAATTTGAACAAGATATAAGTATATATATATATATATATATATATATATATATATATATATATACACACACATACATACATACACACAAACATGCATTATCTATCTAATTCCCATTTCCAGTGGAAAAAAAAAAGAAAAGAAAAGAAAAAGCCTGCAAAGCATTGTCTCTTTGGGACTCCTAGATTGACTAATTTTTGACTAGTTTGACTGAATGGGCTGATTTTATACTACAATACCTGTAAAGGCACTAACTTGCTTCTATTAGTAAATGGAAGAAAATCCAGTACATATGGGCTCTGTTGATGCAATATGTAAACACCCAGCAAGTTCAAAGAGTAAGCTCAACATCCTGGCAGAAGACCTCAACTTTGACCCTAGTCCCATCTCTGGCTTGGACAATTCACTTAACCACCATAGACCTCATATTCCTCATCTATAAAAGGAGGCCTCCAAGATTACTTTCAGCTCTAAAATTCCTAAAGTTCATGTCCATCAACTCTAAGTAGCATCATTCTTTTTTTCTCACAGAAGAATTGTTTGTTTTAGTGCATTGGTTATTTGACTACTGTCTTTATGTAAATACTAGAAGTAGCAGGCTTGTTCACCAATACATTCAGGTATCAGGCAAAAAACTTTCAATACTGGGTTTTTGTTTGTTTCTTTCTTCATGGCTGATTGCATGTTGCAGAGCTGATTTTTAGTTTCTGGAAGTTAAAAACATGCAGGTGTAGATATAATATGCTGCAGCCATTTATATCACCAGCCATAATGTTTTAAAACAACTGGCTTTTTTGCCTAGTCTTTAGAAGAGGGTTAGATGAGCACTTCTGTTTTCCTTTTCTTGAGAAGTTTTATAAAAACACCAAAAGGTCATCTTTAAAAGGTCAGACAAGATTAACAACAAAATCTTGGAAGACAGCCAGTCCACCAAGGAAACAAACCCAAAGGACTCTTTACAGATGCAAATCTTAAATAAGCAACAGAACCTGAGAGTGGGGTGAGGGCAGGGGAGAGAAATACGTTGTAGCAAAGAAATACATTCAAGAGATGCCTCGTGGCATTGAACTGTTGGAAAGGAGTAGCAGTAAACAAACCTGGCCCCCAGCAATTGCTAAAGGGCACATTCATTAGGAAGTTGGAAGCAAGAAGTCTAAGATCATGAGTCAGAGAAGCAGAATCATGAGCCACACCCACACTGGGTTCTATATGCTCTTGTTAAAACAAAGAGAAGTTGATGTAAATCTTTTAATTGCAAGGCATTGAAAAAGTGGTTATTAATCCCACTAGTTGATGCCAGGCCAGGTTTCTGATTATACAACTGAGGATGTAGCTCTATAGTCCTGACAGCTGGGTAGTAGAGAAGATGCAGTTTTCTTCCCACAAAAGTACCACTTCTCCTACTAACAATTCTAAAGGGAGAGAAAGCCTTTAACAGAGAACACGTTAAAGGAGAGTCACAGTTATTTAAAACCAGAAACTTAAATATTGATGGAAGAAGCAAGTAGGTTTAGGAAGAGAGCAAGCTACAGAAATTGATAAAAGCTTTGCACTTTTAGTTGAAATTTTTAAAATTATAAACAGAAATGGAGAATTCTCTGCCATTTGTATTTTATCCAGTATTCAACTAAGTGGCCTATTAGTTTAGTAGGATGAAAAGTATCTTGCTGGCAAATGTGGAAACTAATACTGAAACAAAAATATAAGGCAGAGACATATTTTTGTAGCAAAGGATTTCACCAGCTTTGTCAGGGTTGACACAAGAATCATATTATAGGGGCTTCCCTGGTGGCGCAGTGGTTGAGAGTCCGCCTGCCGATGCAGGGGACACGGGTTCGAGCCCTGGTCCGGGAAGATCCCGCATGCCGCGGAGCAACTAAGCCCGTGCGCCACAACTGCTGAGCCTGCGCTCTAGAGCCCGCAAGCCACAACTACTGAGCCCACGTGCCACAACTGCTGAAGCCCGTGTGCCTAGAGCCCGTGCTCCGCAACAGGAGAAGCCACCGCAATGAGAGGCCCGTGCACCGCAACGAAGAGTAGCCCTTGCTCGCTACAACTAGAGGAAGCCCGCATGCAACAACGAAGACCCAACACAGCCAAAAATAAATAAATAAAATAAATTTAAAAAAAAATCATATTATAGTTATACTTAATATAAATGTTAGATTATGTAATACATACATGTATATTCAGTAGAAATAGTCAATAAATTGTACATAATGTACTACAGTAGTAAATGTTAGGTTCTTTTCAATGAATACTTTATAGTGTTTTTGCGATCTTTATAAAGAACCTGGTTTTTAAATAAATACTATTTCAAATTTGGGGAATGAGAAGTTTAAAATAAGATGAACCAGATTTCTACAATCCATTTTCTGATGCTCAAAGTGGGCAGACTACAAAATGGAGCATGGCTGAGGCCATGTGGTCATCTGTGTGTTCCTTGCACTGTTTGAATTTTATGATACATCCGTAATATGCAGGGGCACAAATCACTCATAGGTTATGCTTTTTAGGCAAACTTTTACACACGAATAACAACTAATTAGAATAGACCTTAGCAAAACCGTGATGTTTGCTTGTTTCATCAAGCTCCACTTTCTGAGTTTCCCCTGTGAGTCTATTTATTGCTCTGTCTTCTCTATTCCCTAATACCCTCTGCAGAACCCTTATGCCCTCAAGTTCTCTTCCCTCTTGCACATCATCAAAACTTGCTTTTGGATCATTCAGGCTGAGGTAAAAATGACTACGATCTTAAAGCACAACCAGTATTTGAATTTTAATGGGAAAAAAAGATTTAAGCTAAAGGGATGAGATTCTGAGATAAAAGGATGAGAGTTGAGCGCCAACCATCAGTTAGTAGATGAGAAGACATTTTTAGGCATCAAAGCTTTTCCGCGGGCTTCCCTGGTGGCGCAGTGGTTGAGAGTCCGCCTGCCGATGCAGGGAACACGGGTTCATGCCCTGGTCTTGGAAGATCCCACATGCCGCGGAGCGGCTGGTCCCGTGAGCCATGGCCACTGAGCCTGCACGTCCGGAGCCTGTGCTCTGCAACAGGAGAGGCCACAACAGTGAGAGGCCCGCATACCACACACACACACACAAAAAATGCCCAGATAAAACATTTCATTTTCCCATTAGAGAAATGCAAATCAAAACTACAATGAGGTATCACCTCACATTAGTCAGAATGGTCATCATCACAAAATGTACAAACAATAAATACTGGAGAGGGTGTGGAGAAAAGGGATCCCTCTTGCACTGTTGGTGGGAATGTAAATTGATACAGCCACTATGGAGAACAGTATGGAGGTTCCTAAAAAACTAAAAATAGAACTACTATATTACCCAACAATCCCACTATTGGGCATATACCCAGAGAAAACCATAATTCAAAAAGATGCATGCACCCCAATGTTCACTGCAGCACTACTTACAATAGCCAGGACACGGAAGCAAACTAAGTGTCCATCAACAGAGGAATGGATAAAGAAGAAGTGGTACATATATACAATAGAATATTACTCAGCCATAAAATGGAACGAAAACGGGTCATTTGTAGAGACGTGGATGGACCTAGAGTGTGTCATACAGAGTGAAGTAAGTCAGAAAGAGAAAAACAAATATTGTATACTAACACATGTATGTGGAATCTAAAAAAATGATATAGATGATCTTATTTGCAAAGGAGAAATAGAAACACAGACATACAGAAAAAACATATGGATACCAAGGGAGAAGCGGGGAGTGAGACGAATTGGGAGATTGGGATTGACATACATATACTATTGATACTATGTATAAAATAGATACCTAATGAGAACCTACTGTATAGCACAGGGAACTCTACTCAGTTCTCTGTGGTGACCTAAATGGGAAGGAAATCCAAAATAGAGGGGATATATGTATAGGTATAGCTGATTCACTTTGCTGTACACCTGAAACTAACACAAGAGTGTAAAGCAACTATATTCCAATAAATTTTTTTAATTAAAAATAGAAAAATATGGGGAAAAAATCAGGGATTTAGGGGGAAAAATTTAAAGAATCATTACCATATGAAAAAGTGATTAGTGTCACTAATGATAAGGAACATACAAATTGAAAGCACAGAGAGATATCACTAAGAGATGGCAGGGAAGTAGTGCAACTGTTACACACATTAGTGTTCTGTTGGGTGAATATGGTGATCCAAGAGATTAAGAAAATATTTTTTTTTAAATGGGGGAAAGCAGAGCCTTTTTTATTTTATTTATTTATTTATTTATTTTTTGCGGTACGCGGGCCTCTCACTGTTGTGGCCTCTCCCGTTGCGGAGCACAGGCTCCGGACGTGCAGGCTCAGCGGCCATGGCTCACGGGCCCAGCCGCTCCGCGGCACACGGGATCTTCCCGGACCGGGGCACGAACCCGTGTCCCCTGCATCGGCAGGCGGACTCTCAACCACTGAGCCACCAGGGAAGCCTCAAGAAAATAATTTGGCACAATCGAATTTTTAAAAACTGAAAATATCACACTATGCTGCAGACATTGTTATTAGTTGTTTGCCTAACTGTTCTTGCATATTTAACACTAGGAGATATGTCAAAAAAACAGAAAAATAACCCATAAATTCTCTCAATTTATTTGGTAAAGCTTAAATTCATAGCAAACAAATTTTAAATGCAAAACTGAAGATAGTGGTTACCTCTGAGGGGATCAGAAAAGAGGAAAGGTCACCAGAGTCATGCAAGTGATATCAAGGTAAGAGTCATGTTCAGTTCTTAGACTGAATGGTGAGTCTTTGAAAAGATAATCTGGAAAATTAGAAGTCACTGCCTCTACTCTCAAGGTCAGAAAATACGTAACAGACCCAGAGAGATTTTTTTTACCACACGTGGTTGCAATTTTATAGATAATAAAAAATGAAACCTCACTCTTGCCATTAAATCAATGTTATTTTTTTAATTTGAAGAAAAATGAGGCTATATAAATTTTTACAGTGGTGAACCCTGTAAAACTGCTCCTTTGAACATTACAGTGGTAATTTCAAGTCTTTAAAACACAAGTTTGAAGAGATAGGAAAATCCATTACATGTTCTTTCATACTTTCATGTAAATTAATATTAAAACAGCTTTATTAAGTTGTTTATATAATAAAATGCACATATTATAGTATGCAATTTGATGAGTTTTGATGTATGTATAAAACCATGAAACTATCACCACAATCAAAATAATAAACAGATCTGTTGACAAAAAAGTTTCCTCATGGTCTTTTTAATGTATTCTTTCCAACTCTACCTACCCCTCTAATCCCGGGCAACAACTAATCTGTTGTCACCATGCAATAATTTGCATTTTTCTAGAATTCCGTATATGTTCAATTCCACCATATATACCCTTTTTGTCTGTCTTCTTTCTGTCAGCATATGTGAGATTTATTCATGTTGTGTATGTCAATAATTCATTCCTTTTTGTCATTTTATTACTTTTTATGAATATAGTAAAGTTTATTTACCCCTTTGCTTATTGTTCATTAAACTTTTTTTGACCATATTTAGTTTGTCTTTAATTACATCCAATTTATTTTCATCTTGGACATTGTAATTTTCATCTCTAGAAATTTGAAAGTCTGTTTTGCATTACTTTTTATCTTCTTTGTTTCTACTTCCTTTTGGACATAGGCAGTACAGGTATAATAATTGTTTTAGTATCAGTGCTTACTACTTCTAACACTTCCTTGGTAACTTTTCATTGGTTTTCTAACACTGTGAATTTTACATAGTGAGTGTTAGATATATTTATTTCTATAAACATTCTTATGCTTAATTTTGAGATTTATTAAAATTCCTTAGGAATGTTTTGATCCTCTGGATCTGGTTTATAAGATTTGTTATTTGGAACTTTTGCAGTTTTGTTTTAGGCTAATTTTTTTCCCACTACTGAGGCAAAACCCTTCTGTGTACAGCACCCTGTAAACTTTGAGGTTTTCCAGTCGGGAAGGTGGGGTGAGAACATGCACTATGACTGTCTTTGTGTGAATGCCATGCCTTGTTACACCCAATCCTTGAGGTGGTTTTCCCTAACCTCAGACACATGCCCTGATCAGCACTTAGCCAAATGCTGGAGGGGAGCACTCTGCTGCCATCTGGAATTCTCTCTCTGTGCAGCCCTGTCACTGTTCCTCTGACCTACGAATTCTAGTCTTGGTTTCTCTGAACTCTCAGCTCTGTGTCCTCAACTCATTCCTCAGTCCCCATCTGCACTCAAGATCTGTCTGAAATCAGAAGGACTGACACCAACATGCACTGCAGTGCGTTATCTTATGTAAAATTGGGTTTAAAACAATAACTTACAATTAAGGATGCTTATAATACTAGTGATAAGTTTCTTACAGTAGTAACAATTACACACAGTAGGTAATATATTCAAAGGGCAATTTTCATCTAATATTCACGTTATTTCAAATCATTTTTGGAGTCATTCCAAACATGTTAAATACTATCTCAAATGTAGTAAGTTTTCTTTCTATATAGGACAAGTAATAACTGTCTTATACATATGTATATATCAGACAAATATGAATTGATCTTTTTTCTAGGGTATACTCATATATTACATAAGTTTAACTATACAATAATTGTTCTTTACTAATTTCCCCCTTTTCAATAAGAAAATGTTATATTTCCTTACATATATTTTTATATATTTTATATATACTACAAATATGTATTTATATATAGTCTTATGATGTATATGTGTATATATACATAGACTAGAAACATATATATATATATATATATATATACATAAAATACATATACATACACACATAGACTAGAAACAATTAATTGCATCAATTGATAAAACACTAAACTCAGGAAAATCTAACGCTTCTCTAACAGTGCTCTGTACCTCCTCTCTCTCTCAGCATACAAATTAGGCAATTTTATATTAAGTCAACTTCTAGATCAAAGCATTCATCACTTAGCCAGAGGAAATATTTTTGGCACAAACTTCCTTTCACTTCTACAGATGGTTCCATATTGAAACTGTTTTTTTGTTCCAATCTCAAACACTATATTAAACAAACTTGTAACAGGTTTAAGATACCTTATTATTTGATAGTTTGTGTTGGGGCCACTCAAAGTATATTTGTAGTCATGAAAGACACTGAGACGCTTGACCCAAGGGTTAAAAATTTCCAGAATCTCTAGTGACAGGATGAGATAGCATTTACTGAAAAGCTACCCTGCTGCAGCCTACCGCTTCATTTACACATCACAATAGCTCTGAAAAGTAAACAGGATTTTCCCAGTTAGAGATGAAGAACTGTAAATTAAAAGTCAAGGAGTCTACCTTTGGTAAGCGATTAACGAAGAGCCTTGCTGAGATTTTAATCCAGCTGTATTTTGGAGCAACATGGATGGACCTAGAGGTTGTCATACTAAGTGAAGCCAGACAGAGAAAGACAAGTATAAGATATTGCTTATATGTGGAATCAAAAAAAAGAAGATACAAATGAACTTATATATGAAACAGAAGCAGACCCACAGACATGGAAAACAAACTTATGGTTACCAAAGGGGAAAGAGGGAGGGAATAAATTAGGAGTTGGGGATTAAAATATACACACCACCATATATAAATTATACAACTAACAAGGCCCTACTATATACCACAGAGAACTATACTCAATAATTTTTAATAACTTATAAGGGAAAAGAATCTGAAAAAAATTAGGTATATATGTATGTATAACTGAATCACTTTGCTGTATACCTAAAGCTAACACAACATTGTAAATCAACTATACTTCAATAAAAATTAATTAATTAATTAAAAAAGAAACCAAAAAGCTCTAAATGGCATACAGGTAATTTGACTCAAGGTAGAGTGAGCAATAACTGAAGTATCAAAATTTATATAACTCCACTACATAAGCCTCTTCGAATGATCTCTGCTCCCTATCAGCTCTGTGTTCCTACCTCTATCTTTAGTCTCAGGCCTAGGTCTAATGTCAAACAGTGCACAGTATATTGGAAAGAGGGTGGATTTTGGAGTCTGAGAGTATGAAAATCTCAGTTTTATTTTTTTAATAGCCATGTGAGTGTTATGAACTTAATATTGTCCTCCTAAATTTTTTTGTTGAAGTCTTAATTCCTAATAGCTTACAATGTGACTGTATTTCTCGATAGGGCCTTTAAAGAGAAAATTAAGATTCAATGAGGTTATATGGGTGGGCCCTAATGCAATGTGACTGGTGTCCTTATAGGAAGAGGAAGAGTCACTAGGGATGTATCTGCACAGAGAAAAAGCCATTAGAGAACCCAGTGAGAAGGCAGCCCTCTCCAAGCCAAGGACAGAGGGCTCAGGAGAAACCAACTCAATCTTGTACTTCAGCCTCCAGAGAAAATAAGAGTTCTGTCTTTTGAACAGCTTAGTCTGTGGTATTTTGTGATGGCAGCCCTAGCAAACTAAGACAAGACCTTAAAACATTTTACATGACCTCTTTGAATCTAAATTTCCTTAGTTATTATTATAGTTTATAATTATAATAGATTGTATTGACTAATAAGTGAAATAATCTAGAGTGCAATGATGTACATATTCATAAATCTTATTTTCTCCTGGTATGTTTTTCTTGTGACTTCCAACTCCAATAAACTACTTATTAAGCTCATTCTCAGCAGTGGTTCATGAAACAAATCTAAGGGCAGAGAAAATAGGAAGAGAAATTAATAGTCAAAAGCATCTCGAGAAAGTTCACTTGCATAAAATTCACAAAACATTATTATTATTTTTACTTTCCTCAAGTTCTGGTCATCTCATTCTTGATGAATATGTCTGTGAGAATATTATTTTTTTCTTTAAATGGAAAATTTCAAAATGGATAAACCCTTAGCATTTCTTAAATTCGGACAATATTTGAGTGAGTAAATATAAAATGAAAAATGATTTCATCTTATTGTATAAGCAATTAATGCGTTTTTTTTGTTTGTTTCTTTTTTTTTTCTTTTGGTCTCACAGATTTACATACCAATTTGTTTGTGTTCCTGAATCTTCTCCTTCAAACTTTTGAGTCATATTCAATTGTGTTGTCTACTCAACAGAAGGGATCTTTCTCTGCCCCAATTTGCTTCACTCCATAGTCCCACAGACGCCTTACAGTTTTTTTTGGGGGGGGTTTGGCAAAAAGCTGATAATCATGATTAACACCTCACTTTCTTTCACTTCCTATTTCACATCTGCTAGTTCAACCATCAGAATATCACCACCATCCCCACCTCCACCTCTACCAATTCTAAATTCAAATCTCCCCTGAATTATTTTTATTTATTTATTTATTTTGCGGTACGCGGGCCTCTCACTGTTGTGGCCTCTCCCGTTGCGGAGCACAGGCTCCGGACGCGCAGGCTCAGCGGCCATAGCTCATGGGCCCAGCCGCACCGCAGCATGTGGGATCCCGGACCGGGGCACGAACCCGTGTCCCCTGCATCGGCAGGCGGACTCTCAACCACTGTGCCACCAGGGAAGCCCTCCCCTGAATTATTTTAATAGCGTTAGCTGTTAATTATTTTAATAGATACACAGCTGCTACTTCCCTTTCCCTCTTTCTCACCCTTTCCTTACCTTCAGTTCTTTTCAGGCCTTGAACCAGGAACTCTTCAAGGGATCAGACCACACACCTCCACTCTCCACTGGGAAGTGAGCTTTGCCTCACAAGGCAGGTCCTGCGCATGCTTTCTTTCTGTCCATCAATTTCCCCAAACCAGGTTGAATCCCCACTTGATCTCCATCTCCTAATTGAAGGAAGGGAGAAGACGGGAACTAATATTTATTATTTTCATCTGGGGATTCTAGGCTAGCTTCCTTATATATGTTAATCTTTACATACATGATATTATTATACTCATTTTACAGGCAAATGAAACTAATAAGTGCCTGGGATATTTGCATGACTATGTTAACAAGTGTTAACCTAGCCAACGAGTAGCAGTACTAGAATTCAAACCCAGATAAATCTGGGGCCAACTTCCAAGTCATTTCTACCTTGTGTTTCTTTGAAGGCATACATTAGCACTTTTTGTTGGCCACCCTGGGATCCCAGAATGACTGTTTGGGCAGGTAGCAAGAGGATATGTTTAGGAAGCAGAAAAAAACAGAATTTGTGGACCATTTCTTCAACTGTATAATAGAAATAAAAATTCCTAACAGTTCTTTTAAATAATAAAATCAAAGAATTTAGTACTGTTTTTAGGAAAGAATAAACACACACACGCAAATAGATACACACCTGTTATTTCTCTTCCCTCTTTCTCATTAAAAACAAATTCTAAAGTATCACTTAGGGATGGAGAGTTGAGGTGTGTGGCCTGAACACAGAGTTCCTGGTTCAAGGTAAATACATACACACACAGCAAATTAAGTCACTGCCAGTTGTCCTTTTGGTGACCCCTCCAACTTCACTGCCTACCACCTTACTTTGTCTTCATCCACTACATTGACTTCCTCACACTTCCAGGCACACACAATGCCCCTTGGGGCCTTTACTTTATTGATTGATTGATTGATTTAATCTATTTATTTATTTGTTTATTTATCTATCTATCTTAGGCCTTCTCTTTATTCACCTATCTATCTATCTTACGCCTTCTCTTTACTTATTTACTTATTTATTTATCTATCTATCTTAGGCCTTCTCTTTATTTATCTATCTTAGGCCTTCTATTCATTTATTTATTTATCTATCTTAGGTCTTCTCTTTATTTATTTGTCTATTTACTTATTTAGTTCCCGTATTTTTTTGGCTGCGTCAGGTCCTAGTTGCAGCAGGCGTGATCTTTTCGTTGTGGAGTGTGGGCTTCTCTCTCGTTGTGGCTCACGGGCACCAGGGTGCATGGGGTCTGTAGTTTGCGGCCCTCAGGCTCTCTAGTTGAAGCACGCAAGCTCAGTATTTGAGGTGCACGGGCTTAGTTGCCCCGCAGCGTGTGGGATCTTAGCTCCCCGACCAGGGATCGAACGTGTGTCCCCTGAATTGGAAGGCAGATTCTTTACCACTGGACCAGCAGGAAGGTTCAGGACCTTTGCTTTAGGTATCCGCTCTGCCTGCCAAGTTTATCCTGGAGCCTTGGCTTGTTCATTTAATTTCTTCCAATGCCTTTTCAAAGGTAGCTTTATTAGAGAAGTCACCCTACATTATTCTATTAAAATAGCTCACCACATCTCACCACAGGGACTGTTACCCTAACTTATGTTTGTCCCCCTAACTTTCATCACAATCTAACACACAACATGTTTACTTTTTTTTCCCCATAAATATCTGTCTTCTCAAAAGAATTCTTGTACCATAAGGTAAAGGGGTCTCTTTATGTTTTATTTACTTCTAGATCCCAAATGGCTAGATTAGTGCCTAGGGCCTCTTAGCTGATAAATAAATACTCACTGGATAAACTTAATGAAATAATCAAATATTTATATTTGTTACTGTGCAAATAAAGACTTTAAAAAATAAGATCAGTAAATCTCTGGCCACTTCATCTGACAATTGTATCTTCTTCTTTTGTCTTTGTCATATTAAGGACTTTTAGTAGAAGCCTCAGCTGATTGATCATTTGCAGTAGAGGTCAAAATTGCAATTATTTAATTCCACAGATTGCCTTGGAGGGCAATGAAACAGACAATTGATGCTGCTTGATCTTTTACACAGTTGTTCCTTTATGAAAAATAAACCTTAAAAAATGCTGTTGTGGAATATAGTAAAGTGCTCTGAATATTTACAATTGTAAGAAAATGTCCAAGAATGGTGTATATGGCAAGTATTTCTATGTTGTACACAGTTTATTAAAATTTAATAAAATAACATTTGTTATTATTTTTTTTAAATGTCCAAAAGGTTTCAAAAATTGGTAATTTTTCTTAATCTCTCTGCTTTCAATATTGTTTGCAAACTAGAGTTTTTAAATTTAGTTATGATAAATACAATATCTTTTAAGGAATCCCTTTGACTTATGGACCACAAGGTATGTTTCACCTTATTTTTTATATTATTTCAATATTAAAAAAGAATCACTGGCCCTTTGGCTCTGATCAATTAGATAAACAATTCTGACTCCCTTTTTTTAAATCTGTCTAATTTTTGTATGGTTTTATGATAAGGCAAGTTTTAGGGCAATATTTATCTTGAAGATATTTGAGTTGTTAAAGTTTCCACTTTTCTTAGAAATGTGTTTTCCACTACCAAGAAAGGAGCACTGAGTAGTACAGGGACATTTTATTTTATTATTCTTTTTCTTTTCTTTTTCCCAGTGGAATTTCTCAGCAGAGTTGGAAATTCCCCAGATTTATAAAACATTAATATTAAATGTATAATAAATGATTATGCTGCAAAATCCAATCACATAGGAATTGGAAAATACCCTTTCTCCGTTAAAACTATTTTTAGGAATGGAGAGTTTATAAAGGATTATCTCTTGAATGCAGGAGAAAAATCATGCCCCACACTCCATAACCAAAAATAGCATTATCAAAGGCAAACACCATTATTCAGTGTAATGAAGATAAGGCTGAGAATTCACAGGACAAATTCTATGAAAAAGTTAAATCATTTATGGCGTTTCTATTGCAGTGGAAGAGAGCTCAGCTACATATATGTATATATATTACCATCCAATTAGATCTATCATGTGGTGGTTGGTGTCCAAGAAAATTTTGATGTGACAGAAGAACGCTTTTTCTTTTCTAGTGGGTCTGTGTCTTTATTCCTGTCTTACCCCTATGTTCTTCATGACATTTTTTTTCTTAAATTCCATATATATGTGTTAGCATACAGTATTTATCTTTCTCTTTCTGACTTACTTCACTCTGTATGACAGACTCTAGGTCTATCCACCTCATTACAAATAGCTCAATTTCATTTCTTTTTATGGCTGAGTAATATTCCATTGTATATATGTGCCACATCTTCTTTATCCATTCATCCGATGATGGACACTTAGGTTGTTTCCATCTCCGGGCTATTGTAAATAGGGCTGCTGTGAACATTTTGGTACATGTCTCTTTTTGAATTATGGTTTTCTCAGGGTATATGCCCAGTAGTGGGATTGCTGGGTCATATGGTAGTTCTATTTGTAGTTTTTTAAGGAACCTCCATACCGTTCTCCATAGCGGCTGTACCAATTCACATTCCCACCAGCAGTGCAAGAGTGTTCCCTTTTTTCCACACCCTCTCCAGCATTTATTGTTTCTAGATTTTTTGATGATGGCCATTCTGACTGGTGTGAGATGATATCTCATTGTAGTTTTGATTTGCATTTCTCTAATGAGTAAAGATGTTGAGCATCCTTTCATGTGTTTGTTGGCAGTCTGTATATCGAGAAGAACTCTTAAACATGATGCCCATGACAAGCACGACTGTGTTCTGGGGTTTAATTAAGTCTTTTTTTTTTTTTTTGGCACACTGCATGGCTTGTGGGATCTTAGTTCCCCAACCAGGGATTGAACGCAGGTCGTCAGTAGTGAAAGCGTGGAGTCCTAACCACTGGACTGCCAGGGAATTCCCATAATGTCTTAACAATGCTAATATGAAAGTAGTCAAATTTAGGACATATGACTACTGAGAGTGCTCCCCAAATGGTCGAAGCTGTTAGACCATTAATTTAAACTGAGGTGGCAACATTTTTCAAGGACATGGAACTTAAGTCAGTTCCTTGCATGACTGACCCAGAGTTACCCTCCACTAGAAAATTAAAATAGAAGACATACTGTTTGTAATAATTAAGTCTATGAACTTTGTGCCCTCCTAGGGCCAGACCACTGGCAATGCAGTTATGGTTGATGGATTAGATGAATAATAACAATCTGCTTACACATTGAGGTTAAGATGCTTCAGAAGCGGCATGTTCTGGAAACAACTGAAATTTTAAGAATTCAGTTCATTTGAATAGTTAACAATAAACAGTGGAGCAAAGTCTTGAACTTTGCAATTTCATTTATCATACTGATCTCAGTTTCATCAAATCAGAGTCATGACCAAACTAAATTACAAAATAGTGGGGTTAAAACTTATCCTTCTTCTCCCTCCCACCAAAAAAAAAAAAAAAAACAGCTTAAAAATTCTTCAGGCCACTGTTCTCAATATTGAAAGTTTGTAAAAAGACGTACAACTGTGAAGTTACTGAATTGAAATTTAAATACTGTGCTGAAAGCTAAATATGGTAATGATGCAGAAATAGAGGAATTCTATCTTTATGTAACTGAGTTTTTTTAATTAATTTAAAATTAAAATAATTACCCTAGTTCTATCAATATTTGGAATTACATTCTAAATTCCTTCCCCTTGATAAAAGAAAAGAATGAAATTATTATATACAATTAAAGGTAAAAGAGTTTACTATAGGCCAGATACTCTTATTGTTATTTATATGTTCCATGATAATCTAACTGAATTTTAACAATTCTGTGAGGTAGATGGTATTATTATCTCCATCTTATCTATAAGGCTACTGAAGCACATGCTAAGTAGTTAGCCTATGTCTCACAAGGAGCAAAATGTAGGGTTAGAATTTGAATCTAGACAATCTGGTTCTAGGATAAACGTTTTCAGGTACTAGACTATAGCTACATTACTAAATAAATAAATAGGGTCTGCATCCAAACTAAAGTAAAACAGAATTAATACAATTCCATTTCTGGGCTTCCCTGGTGGCGCAGTGGTTAAGAATCCACCTGCCAATGCAGGGGACATGGGTTCGAGCCCTGGTCTGGGAAGATCTCACATGCCACAGAGCAACTAAGCTCGTGCGCCAAAACTACTGAGCCTGCGCTCTAGGGCCTGTGAGCCTCACCTACTGAGCCCACGTGCCACAGCTACTGAAGCCCGCGCGCCTAGAGCCCAAGCTCCGCAACAAGAGAAGCCACCGCAATGAGAAGCCCGTGCACCGCAATGAAGAGTAGCCCGAGCTCACCGCAACTAAAGCCCGCGCGCAGCAACAAAGACCCATCGCAGCCAAAAATAAAATAAATTTATTAAAAAAAAGAAAACTTCATTTCACGAGAAACCACTAAGCACTTATCAGAATGGCTAAACTCCAAAACATGGAAAACACCAAATATTGGTGAAGATATAGAGCAACAGGAAAGCTCGTTAATTGCTGTTGGAATGCAAAATGGTACAAGCACTTTGTAAATTTCTTATGAAGCTAAATATAGGCTTACCTATCATACAATCCAGCAGTCACACTCCTAGTTAATTATCCAAATGCAAAACATGAAAGCCTATACACAGATTTTTAGAGCAGCTTTATTCATAATTGCCAAAAATTTGAAGTAATCAAGATAGAGCTTGGGAAGATGGCAGAAGAGTAAGACGCGGAGATCACCTTCCTCCCCACAGATACATCAGAAATTCAACTACACGTGGAACAACTCCTACAGAACACCTACTGAACGCTGACAGAAGACCTCAGACCCCCAAAAGGCAAGAAACTCCCCACATACCTGGGTAGGGCAAAAGAAAAAAAGAATAAACAGAGACAATAGGATAGGGACGGGACCTGCACCAGTGGGAGGGAGCCGTGAAGGAGGAAAGGTTTCCACACACTACAAGCCCCTTCGCGGGCGGAGACTGCAGGTGGCGGAGGGGGAAAGCTTAGGAGTAGCGGAGGAGAGCACAGCAACAGGGTTGTGGAGGGCAAAGCGGAGAGATTCCGGCACAGAGGATCGGTGCCCTCAGGCACACACCAGCCCGAGAGGCTTGTCTGCTTGGCCGCCGGGGCGGGCGGGGCTGGGAGCTGAGGCTCGGGTATCGGCTTTCAGTCGGAGCGCAGGGAGAGGACTGGGGCTGGCGAAAGGACGAGAGCCTGAAGGGGTTAGTGCACCGCGGCTAGCCCGGAGGGAGTCCGGGGAAAGGGTCTGGAGCTGCCGAAGAGGCAAGAGACTTTTTTCCCTTTTGTTTCCTGGTGTGCGAGGAGAGGGCATTAAGAGGGCTGCTTGGGGAAGCACCGGAGACGGGCGCGAGCCGCGGCTAAAGGCGCGGACCTCGGAGACGGGCGTGGGACGCTGGGGCTGCTGCTGCCGCTGCCACCGCTGGGCCTGTGTGCGAGCGCGGGTCACTGTCCGCCCCGCCTTCCGGGGGGCCTGTGCACCCCGCCACTGCCGGGGTCCCGGGACCCGGGGACGGTTTTCCCGGGAAAGCGCACGGAGCGCCTCGGGCTGCTGCAACGTCACGCCGGCCTCTGCCGCCACAGCCCCGCCCCACACTGCGCGCCCCTCCCTCTCCTCTGCCTGAGTGAGCCAGAGCCCCCGAATCAGCAGCTCCTTTAAACTCGTCCTGTCTGAGCGAAGAACGGACGCCCTCCGGCGACCTACGCGCAGAGGCGGGGCCAGGTCCAAGGCTGAGACCCGGGAGCTGTGAGAGCAGAGACAGGGAAGTCTCTCTGTGCAGCCTCGGAGGCAGCGGATTAAAGCTGCACGGTCCATTTGATGTGCCCTGCGTCTGTGGAGTGTATAAATGGACAGCGAATCATCCCAAATTTAGGAAGTGGAATTTGAGGACAAGATTTAAGACTTTCCCCCCTTTTCCTCTTTTTACAACGAATTATCCCAAATTAAGGAGGTGGACTTAGAGAGCAAGATTTCAGACTTCTCGCCCTTTTCCTCTTTTTACAACGAATTATCCCAAATTGAGGAGGTGGACTTGGAGAGCAAGAGTTTTGATTTTTCCCCCTGCTCTCTTTTAGTGAATGTGTATGTGTAATCTTCTGTGTAAGATTCTCTCTGTATAGCTTTGCTTCCACCATATGTCCCAGGGTTCTATCTGTCCGTTTTTTTTTCAATAATAACTTTTTAATTTTAATAACGCTACTATATTTCATACTTTATTCTATTTTACTTTACCTGCTCTTTCTTTTTTTCCTACCTTCCCTTCCTCCCTCCCACCCTCCACTCCTCCTTTCCTTCTTTCTTTTTCTTTCCTCCCTCCCGCCCTCCCACCGTTCTTCTTCCCACTTTCTTTTTCTTTCCTTCCTCCCTCGCACCCTCCGCTCCTCCTTTCCTTCTTTCTTTTTCTTTCCTCCCTCCCGCCCTCCCACCATTCTTCTTCCCACTTTCTTTTTCTTTCCTTCCTCCCTCCCTCCCTTCTTCCATTCACTCTTCCTTTTGCTTTCATTCCTCACTCCCTCCCTCCCTCCTTTCTTTCTTTCCATCCTTCCTGCCTCCCTCCTTTCTCTCTTTCTTCCTTCCTTCCTTCCTTTCTTCCCTTCTTCCTTTCTTTCCCTCTCTCTTTCTTTCTTCTACTAATTCTTTCTTTCTACTTTTTCTCCCTGTTATTCTGAGCCGGGTGGATGAAAGGCTCTTGGTGCTGCAGCCAGGAGTCAGTGCTGTGCCTCTGAAGTGGGAGAGCCAACTTCAGGACACGGGTCCACAAGAGACCTCCCAGCTCCACATAATATCAAGCAGCAAAAATCTCCCAGAGATCTCCATCTCAACACCAGCACCCAGCTTCAGTCAACGACGAGCAAGCTACAGTGCTGGTCACCCTATGCCAAGCAACTAGCAAGGCAGGAACACAACACCACCCACTAGCAGAGAGGCTACCTAAAAGCATAATAAGGCCACAGGCACCCCAAAACACACCACCAGACGTGGACCTGTCCACCAGAAAGACAAAATCGAGCCTTAACCACCAGAACACAGGCATTAGTCCCCCCCACCAGGAAGCCTACACAACCTACTGAAACAACCTTAGCCACTGGGGACAGACACCAAAAACAACGGGAACTACGAATCTGAAGCCTGCAAAAAGGAGACCCCAAACACAGTAAGATAAGCAAAATGAGAAGGCAGAAAAACACACAGCAGGTGAAGGAGCAAGATAAAAACCTACCAGACCTAACAAATGAAGAGGTAATAGGCAGCCTACCTGAAAAAGAATTCAGAATAATGATGGTAAAGATGATCCAAGATTCTATTTCCAAGATCCAAAATCTTGGAACTAGAATAGACAAAATGCAGGAAACAGTTAACAAGGACCTAGAAGAACTAAAGATGAATGAAGCATCGATTAAAAACACAATAAATGAAATGAAAAATACTCTAGATGGGATCAATAGCAGAATAACTGAGGCAGAAGAACGGATAAGTGAGGTGGAAGATAAAATAGTGGAAATAACTGATGCAGAGCAAAATAAAGAAAAAAGAATGAAAAGAACAGAGGACAGTCTCAGAGACCTCTGGGACAACATTAAACGCACCAACATTCGAATTATAGGGGTTCCAGAAGAAGAAGAGAAAAAGAAAGGGACTGAGAAAAGATTTGAAGAGATTATAGTTGAAAACTTCCCTAATATGGGAAAGGAAATAGTTAATCAAGTCCAGGAGGCACAGAGAGTCCCATACAGAATAAATCCAAGGAGAAATACACCAAGACACATATTAATCAAACTGTCAAAAATTAAACACAAAGAAATCATATTAAAAGCAGCAAGGGAAAAGCAACAAATAACACACAAGGGAATCCCCATCAGGTTAACAGCTGATCTCTCAGCAGAAACTCTACAAGCCAGAAGGGAGTGGCAGGACATAATTAAAGTGATGAAGGAGAGAAACCTGCAACCAAGATTACTCTACCCAGCAAGGATCTCATTCAGATTTGATGGAGAAATTAAAACCTTTACAAACAAGCAAAAGCTGAGAGAGTTCAGCACCACCAAACCAGCTTTACAACAAATGCTAAAGGAACTTCTCTAGGCAAGAAACACAACAGAAGGAATATACCTACAATAACGAAGCCAAAGCAATTAAGGAAATGGGAATAGGAACATACATATCAACAATTACCTTAAATGTAAATGGACTAAATGCTCCCACCAAAAGACACAGAGTGGCTGAATGGATACAAAAACAAGACCCATATATATGCTGTCTACAAGAGACCCCCTTCAGACCTAGAGACACATACAGACTGAAAGTGAGGGGATGGAAAAAGATATTCCATGCAAATGGAAATCAAAAGAAAACTGGAGTAGCAATTCTTATATCAGACAAAATAGACTTTAAAATAAAGACTATTAGAAGAGACAAAGAAGGACACTACATAACGATAAAGGGATCGATCCAAGAAGAAGATATAAGAATTGTAAATATTTATGCACCCAACATAGGAGCACCTGAATACATAAGGCAAATACTAACAGCCATAAAAGGGGAAATCGACAGTAACACACTCATAGTAGGGGACTTTAACAGCCCACTTTCACCAATGGACAGATCATCCAAAATGAAAATAAATAAGGAAACACAAGCTTGAAATGATACATTAAACAAGATGGACTTAGTTGATATTTATAGGACATTCCATCCAAAAACAACAGAATACACATTTTTCTCAAGTGCTCATGGAACATTCTCCAGGATAGATCATATCTTGGGTCACAAATCAAGCCTTGGTAAATTTAAGAAAATTGAAATTGTATCAAGTATCTTTTCCGACCACAATGCTATGAGACTAGACATCAATTACAGGAAAAGATCTGTAAAAAATACAAACACATGGAGGCTAAACAATACACTACTCAATAACGAAGTGATCACTGAAGAAATCAAAGAGGAAATAAAAAACTACCTAGAAACAAATGACAATGGAGACACGACGACCCAAAACCTATGGGATGAAGCAAAAACAGTTCTAAGGGGGAAGTTTATAGCAATACAATCCCACCTTAAGAAACAGGAAACATCTCGAGTAAACAACCTGACCCTGCACCTAAAGCAATTAGAGAAATAAGAACAAAAGACCCCCAAAGTTAGCAGAAGGAAAGAAATTATAAAGATCAGATCAGAAATAAATGAAAAAGAAATGAAGGAAACGATAGCAAAGATCAATAAAACTAAAAGCTGGTTCTTTGAGAAGATAAACAAAATTGACAAACCATTAGCCAGACCCTTCAAGAAAAGAAGGGAGAAGACTCAAATCAATAGAATTAGAAATGAAAAAGGAGAAGTAACAACTGACACTGCAGAAATACAAAAGATCATGAGAGATTACTACAAGCAACTCTATGCCAATAAAATGGACAACCTGGAAGAAATGGACAAATTCTTAGAAATGCACAACCTGCCAAGACTGAATCAGGAAGAAATAGAAAATATGAAGAGACCAATCACAAGCACTGAAATTGAAACTGTGATAAAAAATCTTCCAACAAACAAAAGCCCAGGACCAGATGGCTTCACAGGTGAATTCTATCAAACATTTAGAGAAGAGCTAACACCCATCCTTCTCAAACTCTTCCAAAATATAGCAGAGGAAGGAACACTCCCAAACTCATTCTGCAAGGCCACCATCACCTTGATACCAAAACCAGGCAAGGATGTCACAAAGAAAGAAAACTACAGGCCAATCTCACTGATGAACATAGATGCAAAAATCCTCAATAAAATACTAGCAAACAGAATCCAACAGCACATTAAAAGGATCATACACCATGAACAAGTGGGGTTTATTCCAGGAATGCAAGGATTCTTCAATATATGCAAATCAATCAATGTGATACACCATATTAACAAGTTGAAGGAGAAAAACCATATGATCATCTCAATAGATGCAGAGAAAGCGTTCGACAAAATTCAACACCCATTTATGATAAAAACCCTGCAGAAAGTAGGCATAGAGGGAACTTTCCTCAACATAATAAAGGCCATATATGACAAACCCACAGCCAACATTGTCCTCAATGGTGAAAAACTGAAACCATTTCCACTAAGATCAGGAACAAGACCAGGCTGCCCACTCTCACCACTCTTATTCAACTTAGTTTTGGAAGTTTTAGCCACAGCAATCAGAGAAGAAAAGGAATTAAAAGGAATCCAAATTGGAAAAGAAGAAGTAAAGCTGTCACTGTTTGCAGATGACATGATACTATACATAGAGAATCCTAATGATGCTACCAGAAAACTACTGGAGCTAATCAATGGATTTGGTAAAGTAGCAGGATACAAAATTAATGCACAGAAATCTCTGGCATTCCTGTACACTAATGATGAAAAATCTGAAAATGAAATCAAGAAAACACTCCCATTTACCATTGCAACAAAAAGAATAAAATATCTAGGAATAAACCTACCTAAGGAGACAAAAGACCTGTATGCAGAAAATTATAAGACACTGATGAAAGAAATTAAAGATGATACAAATAGATGGAGAGATATACCATGCTCCTGGATTGGAAGAACCAATATTGTGAAAATGACTCTACTACCCAAAGCAATCTACAGATTCAATGCAATCCCTATCAAACTACCACTGGTATTTTTCACAGAACTAGAACAAAAACTTTCAAAATTTGTTTGGAAAAACAGAAGACCCCGAATAGCAAAAGCAATCTTGAGAACGATAAACGGAGCTGGAGGAATCAGGCTCCCTGTCTTCAGACTATACTACAAAGCTACAGTAATCAAGACAGTGTGGTACTGGCACAAAAACAGAAAGATAGATCAATGGAACAGGATAGAAAGCCCAGAGATAAACCCACGCACATATGGTCAACTTATCTTTGATAAAGGAGTCAGGAATGTACAGTGGAGAAAGGACAGCCTCTTCAGTAAGTGGTGCTGGGAAAACTGGACAGGGACATGTAAAAGTATGAGATTAGATCATTCCCTAACACCATACACAAAAATAAGCTCAAAATGGATTAAAGACCTAAATGTAAGGCCAGAAACTATCAAACTCTTAGAGGAAAACATAGGCAGAACACTCTATGACATCAATCACAGCAAGATCCTTTTGGACCCACCTCCTAGAGAAATGGAAATAAAAACAAAGATAAACAAATGGGACCTAATGAAACTTCAGTGCTTTTGCACAGCAAAGGAAACCATAAACAAGACCAAAAGACAACCCTCAGAATGGCAGAAGATATTTGCAAATGAAGCAACTGACAAAGGATTAATCTCCAAAATTTATAAACAGCTCATGCAGCTCAATAGCAAAAAAACAAACAACCCAATCCAAAAATGGGCAGAAGACTTAAATAGGCATTTCTCCAAAGAAGATATACAGACTGCCAACAAACACATGAAAGAATGCTCAAGATCATTAATCATTAGAGAAATGCAAATCAAAACTACAATGAGATATCATCTCACACCAGTCAGAATGGCCATCATCAAGAAATCTAGAAACAATAAATGCTGGAGAGGGTGTGGAGAAAAGGGAACACTCTTGCACTGCTGGTGGGAATGTGAATTGGTACAGCCACTATGGAGAACAGTACGGAGGTTCCTTAAAAAACTAAAAATAGAAGTACCATATGAGCCAGCAATCCCACTACTAGGCATATACCCTGAGAAAACCATAATTCAAAAAGAGACAAGTACCAAAATGTTCATTGCAACTCTATTCACAATAGCCCGGAGCTGGAAACAACCTAAGTGTCCATCATCGGATGAATGGATAAAGAAGATGTGGCACATATATACAATGGAATATTACTCAGCCATAAAAAGAAACGAAACTGAGCTATTTGTAATGAGGTGGATAGACCTAGCGTCTGTCATACAGAGTGAAGTAAGTCAGAAAGGGAAAGACAAATACTGTATGCTAACACATATATATGGAATTAAAAAAAAATGTCATGAAGAACCTAGGGGTAAAACGGGAATAAAGACACAGATCTACTTGAGAATGGATTTGAGGATATGGGGAGGGGGAAGGCTAAGCTGTGAGAAAGCGAAAGAGGGGCCTGGACATATATACACTACCAAACGTAAGGTAGATAGATAGTGGGAAGCAGCCGCATACCACAGGGAGATCAGCTCGGTGCTTTGTGACCGCCTGGAGGGGTGTGATGGGGAGGGTGGGAGGGAGGGAGATGCATGAGGGAAGGGATGTGGGAACAGATGTATATGTATGACTGATTCACTGTGTTATAAAGCAGAAACTAATAAAAAAAAAGAAACTGGATAAGCATAAAAAAAAATCAAGATGAATATAAGGTTGGCTCCCTGTGTGGTGCTGAGGGAGAAATCATCTCATGGCTGACTCTTTCCTGCCTTCTGGTGGTTGTAGACAATTCTTTTTTTTATTTTTTTAAAAATTTATTTATTTAATATATTTATTTTTGGCTGCATTGGGTCTTCGTTGCTGCGTGCGGGCTTTTCTCTAGTTGCAGCCAGCGGGAGCTACTCTTCATGGCGGTGCACAGGCTTCTTATTGCGGTGGCCTCTCTTGTGGCAGAGCACGGGCTCTAGGCACTTGGGCTTCATTCGTTGTGGCCCACGGGCTCTAGAGCACAGACTCAGTAATTGTGGCGCAAGGGCTTAGTTGCTCCGTGGCATGTGCGATCTTCCAGACCAGAGCTCGAACCCATGTCCCTTGCATTGGCAGGCAGATTCTTAACCACTGCACCACCAGGGAAGCCCCTTGTAGACAATTCTTGCTCTTCCTTGGCTGGTTCATGCATCTCTTTTATGTCTACCTCCGTCTTCACACAATGCTGTCCCCTGCGTGTGTGTTGTCACTGTGTATCCTCTTCTCTTCTTATAAAGACATGAGTACTTGGATTTAGGGCCCTCCCTAATCTAGTATGACCATATCTCAACTAATTCTATCAATATAGACCCTATTTCCAGATATGGTCACATTCTGAGGCTTAGGGTAGACATGATTTTGGAGGGACAATATGCAACTCCATCATCTATTCCTAATTTGCTGAAGATTTTTATGACAAATTTGTGTTACATCTTGTCAGACGCCTTATCTCTTTCCACAGAGATGACAGTATGATTGGCGCTTTTAGTCTGATTACTATGAAAATCGCATTGATTGATTTTCAAAAGTGAAACCAACCTTGCATTCTTGGAAATAAACTTATCTTTTCATGGGAAATTAATACATTTATGTATTGCTGGATTTAATTTTCTAATATGTCGTTAAGGATTTTTGTGGCTAAGTTCAAGAGTTTTGTTAGGTAGTATTTTTTTTTTTTTTTTTTTTTTTTTTTTTTGCGGTACGTGGGCCTCTCACTGTTGTGGCCTCTCCCGTTGCGGAGCACAGGCCCCGGATGCGCAGGCTCAGCGGCCATGGCTCACGGGCCCAGCTGCTCCGCGGCATATGGGATCCTCCCGGACCGGGGCACGAACCCGTATCCCCTGCATCGGCAGGCGGACTCTCAACCACTGCGCCACCCGGGAGGCCCAGGTAGTATTTTTTAATGTCTTTTTTGGTTACTTTTATATTGAGATAATTTGACATACCATAAAATTCACCCCTTTTAAATGTACAATCCAGCGGTTTTTAGCATACAGTTGACCCTTGAACAACGAGGGATTGATCTGCGTATAATTTATAGTCAGTCCTCTGTATCCAGGGTTCCTCTGCATCCACGGATCCAACCAACCATGGACCGTGTGGTACTGTAGTATTTACTATTGAAAAAAGATCCATATATAAATGAACCTGTACATTTCCAACCTGTGTTATTCAAGGGTCAACTGTATCTACAAAGTTGTGCAAATATTACCACTACTTAATTTCAAAACATTTTCTTCAACACCAAAAGCAACTTAGTACCTTTTAGCAGTCTCTTCCCACTATTCCCTCTCCTCCCTACTGGTAACCACTAATCTATTTTTTGTCTCTATACTCTATTTTGGATAAACCCTACTGATATTCTTCAAGTGTGTTAATCTTTTAATATCATCTTATAACTTCTTTTCGATAATATCTCCCTTATAGCTACTTTCCCTCATTCTAATTTGCCTTTAGTTTCTTGAGTCCTACAACACACAAATACACAAAGTCCTTCTTTGGTACTTTCATCATTTCTTCCAATTCTAGTTCTTCTATTGACTATTATTCTCCTGCTTATAAGTCACATTTTCCTGATTCTTGGCATGTCTAGGAATTTTCTTAATTGGATGCAGGACAGTATAACTACTACATTGCTGAATGTCTAAAATTTATTTTCCTCCTTTAAAGAGTGCTGACTTTTTTTCTAGAAGGCAATTAAATTATTCACATATCAGGTTGGTTTTTCTCAAGACTTATTTTGAAGCATTGCTAATTTGAGGGTAAAATAGGTTTTACGCTGGAGCAAATTTAGGCTTATTACTACTAGTAGTCTTATTTCTAGGCTAGAAATATTAGGCTTACTACTGTAATTATTTTACTACTAAAATATTAACCTTCTGGGAACTTTACGGAATGTCCTAGGTTATGACAATTGATTCTCCAGTAATGTTGGTTGGATCTTTCATATCTCTGCACCCCATGTAATCTCTGAGCATTTTCTAGTGTTTACCACCATCCTGTCATTTTTCCTAATCTCATAAACTTTCATTGCATTGTCCACATATGCAGTTTAGTATTCTGCAAAGACTCAGTGCAATTACTGTTCAGGGTTTTGGTGCTCTTTTTCTATATAGGTTCCTCCTATGTCGAACTATGCCTTACAACTTACAACTACCTCAGTGCTCCTGAACTTCAATCTCTTTATGCTTAGCTCAGTGATATTACTGTGCTCTACTTGGGATCTCTTTCTCTGCCTTGTGGTTCATAATGTGTCTCTAGACAATTTTATTTCTCACACTACTTATTTTCTCACTTTGGGGAATCCCAGGCCTGTGCTGTCAATTGTCCAAGGTCTATTTTTGTTTGTTTGTTTTTGTTTGTGTTTTTTTCCCTATTCTCCACTTGTTTGTGGTGGAGGTTAAGTCTGGCTATTTTATTTGATATTGCCAGAAGCAGAAGTCTAGTTCATAAATTTTAATTAGTATATTAATTCAGAAATCAATTCCCCCACTCTTTCTCTCTTGCAGTTATAATTAATAAGTAGTTCAGTACTTCAGGGGACTTTATTGTTAATCATGTGATTTGTTGACAGGTTTTTAATATATTTATTTTACTTTTTTAATATATTTGTATAAAGGTAGTTATTATGTGCACATAAAATACAGTTAATAAAATACAAAACAAACTACTTCCTATATATTATTACATACTTAATGTCCTTTTCTGAACTTGCTTTATGTTGTGAAAAATCACTTAACTTTGACTCTTGGCTTTTAATAAAAAGTAAGTACAACATCAGTAGTTTGAAAAACATTATTTTGTTTTATTTTATATTGTATACAATTTTAATGAAGACTTTAGTAAAAACTTTATGTGATATATAAAGTAAATTTAAAAACATGAACTCTGAAATTAGGCTGCTTGAGTGTGAATCCCTATTTTATCATTTATTTGGTCTGTAACCTAGGAATGGTTAGTTATACTTTTTATATGTTATCTTCCTAATCTGGGAAATAATAACATCTATTTCACAGAGTTGTGAAGAGTAAATTATGTGTGTGTGCTTAAAACCGCTGGTACATCTAACAGCTGTAAAAGTAGTTATTATTATTCCTGTACACAAGAGAAAATATAAAGAAGAAATAATACAGAATTAACTTTACAAGTATAATTAAATTCATTTTTATGATGAAAAGTAAAGTAACTGAAAAGGCAAAATAAAATAGCACTTCTGTTGATCACTCAGGATCTGAACCAAGTTCTGAAATAAGACAAAAGTGTGACCAAGTAGAAGAACAGAGTATCACTTGTGCCTCTCTACAAAGCTAGAGTATATTTTTCTGTAAGATTCCTGTGTCTATATAGACCTTGTAAAAGGTCAGGACTCACACTTGTCCAGGTGAGAGAAAGAGACACCAAGGGCCCTGATTGAGAAATGATGCAAAGCACTTTAGTTCTCTGAAAAGGAGTAAGGCATGTATCAAAGAGCAGATTTTAAAACAAGATATCTCATTTTCATAGAAAGAAACGTAAGAATTGGAGAATGCTCATTCCCACTTAGAAAGCACATAATGAGCTAGAAACTGTCACTAGTCCTGCTTTCCACCTGGGATCATTTTTGCTGTTGCTCCTTTTGTTATTTTTATCCCTTCCGTGCTTTTTGTTCTTATAAGTTTATGCATTAAAAAATTACATTATGTTCATTACATTTGAATTTGGGGGTAAGTGGAGCCAAATTAATGTATTTAATCTGTCACCTTTAAGTGGAAGTCTTGCTTACATTCCCTCTTCTGAAAACGTACTGACTAAACCTTTATTTCAGAACATCAGTATAATGCAGAAAATAACTGCTTTATGGGGTGTTTCTAAACCTTTTCTTTTTTAAATCACATAGCCCAACCAAAATAAAACAGGCTATTATTTATTGCTTGGTAAGTCAGCTATACACTGCTATCTTACCTAATTTGCCTAACACAGTTAAAGGTTGTTATCCAGGAGAATTCAAGGCTGACATTAGTTTAGGATAATGAGGTAGCAGAATATGTAATTTGTTTTGCATAGACTGAGCACTGTTGTAAGTAATGGAGATTTATGTTAATAGCAAAGTCAGCATAACTGACGTTGCAGACAAAGAGTAAACGAAATTTATGCACCATCGAGCTATTATTTTGATAAAGTAGATTTTCCTCCCAGAGATATTTAAAGGCCTTAGTAAAATAGTATCAATACATAGAAGCAGCCATTACATACTGTTATCAAATTATGTTTTCTTAAAACTGACTTATCTGATGGGAGTAATCCAATCACAGGGTACAGTACTAGGTAAGAAATAATCAGGTTAAAAAATTATAACACAGTTACTTAAATTTGAATATAAGTTTTAACGGTTAATGTAGGAGTTTTTCAGTTTATCTACAATGCTTAATGTTAAAAAATTGTATCAATTTACTTATAAATTTTTATTGTCTCAATAATGCATTCCAATTTGCTGTGAGACTTTATAAACAAATGTCACAAGTCTGCTCCTTGTTTTTCTTAGTTCTAAGATAAGGTATTTGACTAGGTAGTACTTACTGTTAAACAAACAGATCAGAATTCATGGATACTTGAATACAATTGTCAGGTGAACACTAATGATAGCTGAAAGCTTAAGTAGGGTCTTTCCCAAGAATGCCTGTTTTTTTTAAAATTAATTTTTATTGGAGTATAGTTGCTTTACAATGTTGCATTAGTTTCTACTGTACAGCAAAGTGAATCAGCTATACGTATTCATATATCCCCTCTGTTTTGGATTTCCTTCCCATTTAGATCATCACAGAGCACTGAGTAGAGTTCCCTGTGCTATACAGGTTTTCATTAGTTATCTATTTTATGCATAGTATCAATAGTGTATATGCGTCAATCCCAATCTCCCAATTCATCCCACCACCACCCCTCCACGGCTTTCCCCCCTTGGTGTCCATACGTTTGTTCTCTACATCTGTGTCTCAACTTCTGCCCTGCAAACCGGTTCATCTGTACCATTTTTCTAGGTTCCACATACATGCGTTAATATATGATATTTGTTTTTCTCTTTCTGACTTACTTCACTCTGTATGACAGTCTCTAGATCCACCCACGTCTCTACAAATGACCCAATTTTGTTCATTTTTATGTCTGAGTAATATTCCATTGCATATATGTACCACATCTTCTTTATGCATTCCTCTATTGATGGGCATTTAGGTTGTTTCCATGTCTTGGCTATTGTAAATAGCGCTGCAGTGAACACTGAGATGCACGTTTCTTTTTGAATTATGTTTTTCTCTGGGTATATGCCCAGTAGTGGGATTGCTGGGTCATATGGTAGTTCTATTTTTAGTTTTTTCAGGAACCTCCATACTGAGATCCTTCAACTTCTAGGAATGCCCTGTCCCAGAACTCCCTCATAAATGCACTATATGGGATGCATGGGTCCATGCACCCTCACTGCAATGTCAGGACAGCTCTAGACAGTCGGTGTTTCTAAATTTAAAGGAGTGGGTGGATATAGAAGGAGAAGTTGAGGCCGTGCAACAAGACAGGATTGCAGGCTCTGCAAAAGTATTGTGCTATGATAGAAGTGGATTTTCACTCTGATGTTCATGCTCTTTGAGCATTTTAGGAACCAATATTGCATCTCCAGTGCAAGGAGAACTATGCTTTTTATTGTTTTGAAGGACATGTGCGTGTGTGTTTAGTCTAAAATCGCATCTGTTACACGGAAATAGATAAACATCTAATCACGGTGGTCATCTCGTTATATACCCCCATGTCTAAATGACAAAAAGATTTTCTTCCTTATCTCTATTCAATTGTTCATTTATTTTGGTCACAGTATAAAAAAGGGGAGTGTGTGTGTGTATGTGTATATGTGTGTATGTGTGTCTCTGTGTGTGTGTGTAGGAGTTAGAAAACATATTGTAATTTTAGCAGCTTCTATGTTTCCTATTCTTGCCACACCTTTAAACAATAAGAAATCCTTCAACTTCTAGGAATGCCCTGTCCCAGAACTCCCTCATAAATCACTCCCTTCCATTAATTTATATTGAAAAAAATTTTTGCAAGTTTCAAGATAAAAACCATTCTTATTTTCTATGGGATATTTTCCTTAATCCTTTAGTTTGGGTCACATTTTTATTTAGGGCTCAGTAACACTCAGACATTACATTTGTCATCATTCTATTCAAGCTTTAGATATGGAATCCTTCCTTCCATTTACCTCTGCTCCATGTCCCCTGTGGCCAAGGAATGGTTGTTTATTTCTGGATAGTTATGGGATCTAACACAGTTGGCCACTGTTACGTTCACTATATGCTTTTATATTTGGCTTTCTAATTTATGAATATTTGCATTAAAAAGTATGATTAAAATAATGGCTAACTTATCTACATTTAATCTAAATAGAAAATAAACCCTGTTAAGGGTTGTGACTTCTTTAAGAAGATTTTTCCTCAATCTTCCACTATTTAAGAGAAATAATTAAATTATGATTCTGTCATGAAACTATTTCCAAAAGAGAATAAAATTACTAAGTCTACATATTTTAGAGGCATATCATGTACAGATACTGAGACCATTTTAATGTTGAAAATGTATTCCATCTACCATCGGAAGGCTGATATACAGTGACATAATTGTATTTTTTGACTCTTAGAAATATGTTGACTATTAACTATGTTGTAACCTGAAATTTAAAAGTGGTTTTGTGGTTCCAATTTTTTTTCTTTTTAAGAAAATATCCAATGTATACAATATTTATTGAAGAATTATTTTCTACATGTTTCACTAACTTATTATTATTTCCTTTAACTCTACAATATTTTCTTATCATGGTTATTAAATAGTATATAAGCTTACATTTTTTTCTGGGGTATGAAGCCAAGTAAAGATATAGATCACATTAAAGTCTATTTTAAATTAAAAGTAAAGATCAAAAGCACATCTGGTAGGAAATGGTAGCCAAAGGGAAGAAACCAGAGAATAATATAATAAAGAGTAAAAATACCACCTGCTCACAATTTCTTTCTCTTTTTTGAGCTGTAGTTCCTTAGAATATTATAGAATATTAAGAATTTGGCACAAAACTCTACTTTATATATTCTAGGCAGCTGTGCCACCCTGGATATCTTCAAATATATTACTCAAATATAGTCATTACATTTTTTACTCATATAATTTTCTTGGTACATAAAAGTATATTTAATGTTTATAAGCAGTTATATGTAAGTACCTTCAATCTGTTTGAAAATTGTGACTATATTATTAGGATACTTAAGTATGTATGTGACTTTTATAATTATCAAATATTTGTGAGTACTTAGTATGGTATTATTAATTTTTTTTTCAGTACGCGGGCCTCACACTGCTGTGGCCTCTCCCGTTGCAGAGCACAGGCTCCGGACGCGCAGGCTCAGCGGCCATGGCTCATGGGCCCAGCCGCTCCGCGGCATGTGGGATCTTCCCGGACCGGGTCACGAACCCGTGTCCCCTGCATCGGCAGGCAGACTCTCAACGACTGCGCCACCAGAGAAGCCCTAAAATGTTTTTCTTATAATATCACAGGTGAGTATACGTACTGGGGAGAATAGAGTTCAGGAAACATTTCCTCAATGCCCTAAAAGCTGCTAACGTGAGGCACTAACCATTTTTCTTATTGAAAATAAATAAGTTGTCTAGTTTCATATGGAGTTTATGTCTGTAACGACTACCTATGGGCTCATGAATCATGAAAGGTAAAAACAGCAGAACATATGGTGGTTTTTGCATATTTTCTCCAGAGAGCCCATTTCGAAAGTTTTTCAGAATTTGTCTTAAATTTGCCAGCATTACTCATCCAATTTTCATGAAGAAAGAAAAATATCATTTTTTTCCTTCTTTTTAGAGATTGGAGAGGAAAACTGCAAAGTAAATTTTGGTATTATATGTATATATACACATTTGTATAACATTTTGTATTCTGCTAAAATATTAACACTATCTGAGCCTTCAGTATAACCATCTGATTAGGTAGAGTCTATTTATTATAAAGATTAGTAAACACAATTTTAGCACTAGGCATTGCCTTAGGTTTAGACTACATGAAAACTGGCCTGACCCTAACAAGTCATGAACAACTCAGAATCTTCCTTAATGAGCTCACAATGTCTCAGAAGTAGAAGACAGGAAAAATCAATAATCATATTACAATAAACTAAATAGATGTATAACACTATTAACAGTAGTCATCAGACCTTCTAATGTTCCTAAGCTTAATCATTACCTAATTTAATCATCACAATGCATTTATCATCCCTGTTACACAGTTGAAAATTGAGAGGTTAAATTATTTGCCCATTAGTAATAGTAGAACATAAAGACTAAGACCAATCCCACAATCTGACAACAGAATCCAAAATTTCTTGGAAAGGGACACTTGGTTTATGTTGAAATTACTTTTAGTGCCATGGAGGACAAGGTAGAAGGTAAATGTGAGGATAATAAGAGTGAAACACAAGCTGATTCTTGAAGTGTAACTAAGAATTTCATGTGAAGGTGGTGAGATACACATTGCAAACCAAAAATCAACTCATACACAGGTCTTGGATAATTATGACTTAGTCATTATTTGCTATGCAGTACAAGTAACTTATGTTTACAATATGTAAAAAACTGTGGTGAAAGTGGGGATGAAATGTTAGAGTGAGCTAAGTTATATGAATGGAAAATGTGTAATTACATGCAAAATTGACAGAACTTGGTGACTAATATGAAAAAGGTGAGAACCTTGAAATTATTGTTATATACTCTTATTGTCAATGTTTAACTCTAAAAGTGATATAGACACAGTCTTCCATTTAATCTTAATGTAATGTCTCCTTGCCTATAGTAATGTTGATATTTTAACCCAATAAAATATGCATGTACACTAACTATGACATATTGAACAAGTTTTCAGCATACATTTAAAGAATTCCTGATGTAATCAAGATATCTAGTATCCTTTACAACTACAAGTGAAGAAACAACCCAGAGCTTTCTTTTACCTTGCTCCCCAAGTATGGGAAAAATTTCTCAAAGATGGGAAACAAAAGACATATTGATGCCTTTGTTATCAAGCAGTACAACAGTAGCATTGAGTTTTTCTCTTATAGATCTAGATATTACAGAAATCCCATAGGTAATGTTCTGAAGATAGCATCACAAAATGGCAAATGTAAGTGGACAGATCTGGGATGCTCGGTCACCACGCCTGCATATGAACTGTTTTCGTATTGTGGCCCATGGCACTGTATTTTCAGTAAAGTCTGCACTCAAATAACTCTCTTACCCTCAAGTTGAGATCTATTAGTTATTGGTATCAGACTGGGAAACAGAATCAGCAAAGGTAAAATTAGCTTTACAGCAAAAAGTTTACTAGTGAGGTAGAGAGCCCCGATTTAATGACAAAATGTTCAGTGGGAAGATAAAGTATTTCTTCCACTGAACAACATAAGAAAAATTGCATAAAGCAAAGATGTTTTGTATCACAATTGCTGGTGTCATCATCATTTACCACCAGGTAGCAAAGCTCTTATAAAGCATTGGTAAATAAGACAGTGAAGCATTAGTGTAATAATAGAAAAAAAAAGCCCAGTAAAATAGAATAAAAGAGAAGCCAGACAGACATACACTTTACATGGTTAGCTCATGTGTGACAAATCTTCCACTGCAGTGAAATGTAGTATTTTTAAGAAATACTGTGGTTTCATTTAAATAGGTACACAGGAAAACAAAAATGTGACCCCTACCTCACACTAAACACAAAAATATATTCTAGGTAGGTTATAGATTTAAATGTGAGTAAAAATAGTTATCTCTTACAAGACAAAACATAGGGAAATATCTTCAAAATCTTGGAGTAGGAATTATTTCTTAACCAGGCCTTGAAAAGCAATAACCATACAGGAAAAGATAAGAGATTGGACTATATTAAGAATAAGAACTTCTGCTCATAAAAGGCATTTTATAAGAGTAAATACACAGGCCAAAGTATGGATAAAGTTATTTAAAAAATATATTTTTCTAAGAAAAGACTTATATCCCCAAATATAAGGAATTCCAATGTATTAATAATAAAAGGCAAATAACCCCACAAGAGTTGGCAAAAGAAAGGGATGACCCAAAACTTATATGCATACCATTATTAGTCATCAGGAAAAATGTATATTAAAGCAAAGTTAGGATTCATTACATACTCAACACGATGGCTAAAATGTAAAAGAAAAAATACCAAAATGTGATGAATGTGTTTAACAACTGGAGTTCATATATATTACTGTTTGGAGTGTAAACTGGTAGAACACCTTTGGAAAAGTTTGGTATTATCTACCATATTAAACATATGCACATCTGTAATATAATTATCTAGAATAAATATGTGTATATGCCTATAGGAGCATTATCTGTAACAGTTAGTGACTGGAAACTATCTAAATGCTTCTCATGAGTAGAAAAATAAACCAGTTATAGTTTATTTGAACAATGGAACACTATACAGCAAGGAGATTTTATACACTTAGTATATTAGCAACCATATGGATAAATCTCAAAAACACAGTGTTGAGTGAAAGAAGCCAAAGACAAAAAACTATATTCTTTACGATCCCATTACACAAAGTTCCGATATAGACAAAACAAGTCTATGTTGGGAGAATTCAGGATTGTGGTTGTGCTTGGGACATATTGACTGGTAGGAGACATTAAGGGTCTTTTGAGGTGTGGTGATGTTCGTTTCTGCATCTGAGTGGTGTTGATGCAAAGATGGGTTGATTTTGTGAAACTTCAACATGCTGTAATATTTTGGATTATGTAGTTTTCTGATTGAATGAGTCTCATCAAATATTGACAATGGTTACTTAATTACCAAGTTTGTGGAATTTCTTTCTGCTTGTACTTTATTGTTTGAGTTTTACTATTGAGCATGCATTATCTTCTCAAAAACTATATATTATCCTTTTCATAGTTTATAACATTGTTTTTCTTCAAGTTTATCTATAAAATCAAGATGTTAACTCTGCTTGCAGACCGTTGTGCATTAATTGTTTTTCAAGAATGGGAGTTTTAGTATCTCTAATGGAGAGGTTGTCAAGACATTAGTTGGTTAATGTATCAGTAATAATGCAGAGTTTATGTTTATAGCCATTATGTCTTTTGATTTCAGTTAATGGAAACAAATGACAAACACTATTATTGGAGAATATATGGAAAAATTAAAAATGATGCTTTCATCTAATGACACTTTTTTTTTTTGTGGCGGTACGTGGGCCTCTCACTGTTGTGGCCTCTCCCGCTGCGGAGCACAGGCTCCGGACGCGCAGGCTCAGCAGCCATGGCCCACGGGCCCAGTCGCTCCACGGCACGCGGGATCCTCCCGGACCGGGGCACGAACCCACGTCCCCTGCATCAGCAGGCGGACTCTCAACCACTGCGCCACCAGAGAAGCCCAAATGACACTTTTTATGAATTGATGATGTTGTCTGATTTGTCATATACTTGCTTGTATAAGTGGATACTAATGTATAGACAAAAATATATTTCAGTGAAATGGTATTTAAAATGGGCTCTGTACTAAAGAATATCAAATAAGTATAGTTTCAACTTTATAGTGCTAGGAAGATACTTGTAAGAAAAACAGAAAAAGCAAGCAGTGAATCATATGGATATATCTATAATTTTAACAACAATCTACAGAAGGGAAGAACAGTGTAGGCAGGAGAAATTGCGTGAAAAAATCTTAGAAGATACTGTATTCAAACTGAAGATAGAATGATATGTACTTTTTAAATAAATGCAGAAGTCAACAAACTTTTTGTTTATAGGGTCAAATAGTAAATAGTTTTGGCTTTGTAGATGGTACAGTCTTTGTGACAACTACTAAACTCAGCATTTGTAGCACAAAAGCAGCCACAGATGATATGTAGACGTATGTAAACAAATGGGCAAGTCTGTGTTACAATAAAACTTTATTAAACAATTAGCAGGTGACAGACCAGATTTGACCCACAGGTTAGTTTTCAGACTCCTAAAATAGATTGCTATGAAACTTAAATTCTAAGTTTTTCGATTCTGATGTAAAAGGACTTTTTTTTTTGTGGTACGCAGGACTATTTTTATTATAAATTTTTAATTCTGCAGCATTAGGTAAAATGTAGTAAGATGCATTACTAGGTAATATCTTAAGCAGTACACATTAAGTATGGAGTTTTCCCTAAAAATATAGAAATACCGGGCTTCCCTGGTGGCGCAGTGGTTGAGAGTCCACCTGCCGATGCAGGGGACAGGGGTTCATGCCCCGGTCCGGGAAGATCCCACATGCCGCGGAGCGGCTGGGACCGTCAGCCATGGCCGCTGAGCCTGCGCGTCCGGAGCCTGTGCTCCACAATGGGAGAGGCCACAACAGTAAGAGGCCCGCGTACCACACACACACAAATATATATATATATATATATATATATATATATATATATATATATATATAATATATATATAGAAATACCATATGATCCAGCAATTCCACTTATGGGTTTTTCAAAGCGTCTTATCAAGTGATGAATGGATAAGAAGATGTGGGGTGTGTGTGTGTGTGTGTGTGTGTGTGTGTGTGTGTATGTATGTATATATATATATATATATGCATATATATATGGATAATATTCCATATATATATGAGATATTACTCAGGCATAAAGAAGAATGAAATCTTATCATTTGTGACAACAAGGATGGACCTAGAGGGTATTAATGCTAAGTGAAATAAGTCAGACAAAGACAATTACAGTATGATGTCACTTATTCGTGGCAACAAAAAAGTTAACCAACATAACAGAATAGTAAGGCAGTCATAGATACAGAGAACAATGAAGTGGTTGCCAGAGGGGAGAAGGGTACGGTGTTGAGAGAAATAGCTGAGGGAGATTAAGACTTACAAACTGGGCTTCCCTGGTGGCGCAGTGGTTGAGAGTCCGCCTGCCGATGCAGGGGACATGGGTTCGTGCCCCAGTCTGGGAAGATCCCCCATGCTGCGGAGCAGCAGTTACAAAATAAATGCATCCTGGGGACAAAATGGGCACCATGGAGAATATAGTCAATGATATTATAATAATTTGGTTACAGATGGTATTTAGAGATATTGTGGTGATCATTTTGTAATGTATATAAATATCAAATCACTATACTGCGCACCTGGAACTCTGTGTTGTAGTTCAACTAAATTAAAAATATACTTCAATTGGATTAAAAAAAACCACTCCTGGCAAAAATGAATTAAGCAAGAAATTGTAAAATATTTGATCAATGTGTTAAAAGTGGAAAATCATCATAAGAGATCTGATACATGAATGTTGAGGTCCCTGAAAGAGTAAAATCAAAGCAAAGATACAAAGCAAATATTAAACATTCTGATACAAAGTTTTCTGAAACAAAAAAGGCTTTGCAATTGTTTATTAAAAAGAACAATGAGCATTCAATTGCAATGACCAATAGCAAATAATACTGTGGAAAAATTACTAGGCTTTAAAAATAAAAATACTTTGGGCAGCTAGAATAAAAGCACAGGAGAAATAGAAGTGAATAAAAATTAGAATTTTAAGAGCCTTTTCGGAGAGAAATTCTCTGTGTCAGAAGATAATAGAGAAACATATTTAAGATATGCAAGGAGAGAAATGATGAATCATGAAATTTTTACCAGCCAAGCAGACTGAATATCGAAAGTCCTGACATCAAATCATGAAAGATCTAGGGTAATATTGTTCCCATGAACAATGGAATGAACAGACTTCAGAAAACAGAATCCTTAGAAAGTGACATAAGGACAGATGGTACATAGAAAATTTGCAGTTCCTTACTCAACTTAGACTGAATAAGGATTGTGTGTGTGAGAGAGAGCGCGATCTTGGTGGTAGATACCAGGGTGACTACCTTACAGCAATTCATTAAGTTCTACCTCTGTTGAGGGTGCTTTTCTATACACGTGTTTTATTTTATAGAAAATTATTTTAAAAGCAACTAGATAGATAATATAATTTAATTAAAAAACATAAATATCAAATATATAGATACATATTGAACATATAGAACATAGATATATAAATAATAGATAAAACTGTAGCTAAAACTAATACTAAATCTGCACAATGAAACAACCGAGCTTGTATTAAATGAAGAGGCCTCAGGAGACTAGAAGTGATGTCGCTCCCGATCTTGGTTCAGATGACGCTCCTGGGCTCCAGGTCCAGGCCTTTACAGGAGTGAGACCAGAACCTGCAGCACAAACATAGGCAATGGAGTCACTGAGGAAGTGTACAGTCAGATGGAAGAGGGCTCCCTGGGGAGGGTGAGCAGGATCTGGAAGGCTCCTCGGGCCCTGGACTTGGCCTTGGGCCCTCATGTCCCCAGGGGTCAGATCCACAGGGCACTGGGGTCTGTTTGCTGCTCTTTGCTGAACGTGTGGTCTGCTAGCAGGGAGTGTCTAGAAATGTCCTACAGGACCGATTATACCTGGGCTTTTGGCCGGGCAGCCTTCAACTGACGGGTCCCTGGACAGTGAGACTGAGGCAGAGGAAAGCAGGGGGGCTCAGGGATCCAGGACGAAAAGGCTGATTCCCAACCACCCTGGGCCCTGTGAGGAGCCGGAGGTCTGATGACACAGGGGCTGGGTGAACCTGCCCCTCCATCCTACACTCAGTGTAACTGCTCATAAGACCTGCACACTGGAAATGGAGACACCTGGAGTTTCTATTTTCCCTTATAATTCTTTCTAACCCCCAGCCAAACTCTCCTGAGGTTTATAATTTTAAAATGTTATTATGCTGCTGTAATGAAAACATACGTTTTATCTGTTTAGCATATTGCAACTTTAAAAGTGGACAGAAGACACTGCTTTTCAAACTGTAATAAGACAAGTTATATTTATGTTATTTAATGACAGAGTTGGAAAAACAAATAAAAAGAACATGAGTAACTTGAATCCTGCCCCTTTAACTCATCCCAAATAAGCATTTCACTGAACTGCTTTCTGGTTTTCCTTAACTTGAATTGAACACATACACAAAAGAATCTACAGAACCTCCAACCTCAGGTTGAGAAATGGTGCCGTGAAGTGACCCAGGTCCCCCAGGGGCCCCACAGAGGGTGAGGGACCCCCAGGGCTTGGGCAACTCCAGGCAGGCTGGAATCCTGCAGTGGCCCAACCTGATGCCAGGACTGTGAAGCACCCACAGGGATGCAGAGCTGGGCCAGGTGAGCTCTCTGCTTGCAAGAGCACTGGGCTCCTGTGTCCTCTTCACACTTTTCCCAGGAGTGCTGGGACTGGGGAGGTCGAGGACCCCCCAACCTCTCACCACAGCTAGCGATTAACTGGGGATGCTCCCTGCTGCCTTTAGGGCGGTTGGGAGGGCAGGGCTCGGTCCTGCAGAGAGAGGTGATGAACTTTCCAGTGTGGCTCTTCAAAGGGAACACGCTGGAACAGCACCTCCTAGAGTCATGCACATGGTGGCCCCGCAGTGCCCTACAGCCTCCCCTGTAGATGTAACAGCTGCCGGAGGATGCAGCCCAGCAAACATGGGGGCTTGTGTGGATGGGTACATGTGCCCTGGGGAGATGTGCTCCTGGCATCCTCCACTTGTCTGCAGGGTTTATTACCATCCTCTTGTCACCACCTTTGTGGTCACACTCAACAGCAGTCCCCATTGTTTTGGCTGGTGTTTCTGAAGCACCAAAATGTAAGCTGGGGACTTACAGATGGAGAACACGTGCACTTGTCTGCCCCACCTTTTCACCCCCAGCCCTCCACGTTCATGCTTCCTCTTCCTGGGCTTCCTCTTCATCAGAAAGGAATTCCTCAAAAAGTTCTCTCCAGAAGGGGGACAGAGAATATCTTGACATCTGGAAGGAAGAGAACAGTCAGCCAGGTCCACGGCCACCCAGGGCAGGAAAACAACCATATGGGGCAGCTCACGGCAGAGCCGGACTCCACCGTGGG